>NC_090835.1:22487794-22795588 GCF_028021215.1 Eschrichtius robustus
TGCATTTTTTAAGAAATTAAGAGAAGAAAAAAATTACTTGTATAACCTCTTATATTTCACCACATATGTATATTTTCCAGTGCATCTCATTTATTTCTGAATATCCATGTTACCATCTGGTGTCAGTTCCTTTGAACCTAAAGATATTCCTTTAGTATTTCTTGAAGTGCTAGTCTGCTACCAATACGTTTTCTAAATTTTTGTCAAAAACTTCTATCTTATTTTCATGTTTATAGAACACTTGCACTAACTATAGATTTCTTGACAGCCATGGGGGGGGGGTTTTTTGGTTGGTTGGTTTCGTTTGTTTTAATTATTCTACACTTTGAATATGTAAGTCCAATGTCTTTTGGCCTGCATCATTTCTGGTGATACGTCAGCTGTTGATCATATTGTTGGTTCTCTGCACGTGATGTGTTTTTATTCTCCCACTGCTTTCAACATTTTCTGTCTTTGGTTTTCAGGTGTTCTACTATGGTGTACTGATACTGAGATAAAACTGTTGGTTATATGTGAGTGTGTGTGTGTGTGTGTGTGTGTGTGTGTGTGTATTTGAGCTTCATTGAGCTTCCTGGATTTCTAAGTTAATGGGTTTTCTTTTGCAAATTTAAGAAGATCTGACCAATCTTTTTTCAGTTTTTTTTTTTTCCTTTTCTCTCACTTTGCCTTGTGTGACTCCATTTGCACATATATTAGACTGTTAAATATTGCTCCACAGTTCTCTGGGGTTTTGTTCATTTTTGCTAAATATTTTTCTCCATGCTGTTCAGATTGGGTAATTTCTACTGATACTTTAATTTCACTGATTTTTTTTTCTTTTGCTATTTCAAATTTTCTGATGAATTCATATAGTGAGGTGTTTATATCCAGTATCATACTTTATAGTTCTAAAATTTTCATTTGCTTTTTTTCTTCCAGATTATATCTCTCTGTTGAAATTTCCTATCTGTTTACTCATTAATTATATTTTCCTTTAATTATCTGAATGTATTTTAAATTGCCTTTTTGAAATCTTTGCTCAATACATTGTCAGGGTCCACTTAGTTTCAGTTTCTATAGACTGTCACTCACAGTTAGGCAAAGAAGCACTTTCCTGCTTCTTTGCATATCTAGTAATTTTTGCTTTGAGACTGTATGTTGTAGATTATACTTTGTAGTGACTCTGGGATATTCTGAGGATGACTGGTTTGTTTGTTTTATTTTTTTGTTCCAGCAGGCAATTTACTTGCCCAGAATCAACCTGTGAAATAGTCCTCCCTACAATGTGCAGCAGCTGGTGTTTGATCAATTTTCTTTGGCTTCCAGCTGCTGCTTGTTTGGCTCATGCCCTGGGAGTCTCCCTGTGCCTGCAGAGTTTAGCTGTCAGCCAAAAATTTGGGTATACTTTACATTTAGATTTTAGGGCTCACTCTGCGGTTATTTGGTTTCTGGGGGCTTTCCTCTAAATTTCCAGATGTTTTTCCAGCCTCAACTTCATACCTCTGACACTTAAGATAAGGAAGTGTCCTGCTTTCTGCCACTTGAGTTTTGTGTGTTTGGGAGAACACACTCAGCCAAAAATGCAGCAAAGTCACAAACCTCACCAGCAGTGGTTCTGAATTTTAGTGGCAGCTGATTCTCTAGTTTCTATTTCACTTTTTTCTAGGCTGTCTTAATTCCAAGCATATGTAGTTTTGTGGTGAGTTAGGAATTTGAGGAGAGTTTATACTCAGATTTTGGACATTAGCACCTTTGGAGCTCTTCCACTTTCAAAAGTTCCTCTTTGAAGTTCAGACGTTTCTGTGCTCTGAACTCTATCACCTGCTCATTCATACTGGTAAGGGAGGTTAGGGTAGTTTTTATTGAGATAAGTGTAAATTACATGAAGTTGTAAGAAATAATAAAGAGAGATTCCATGTATACTTTACTCAATTTCCCTCAATAAGAACATTTTGGAAAGCTACAATACAATATCCCAAACAGGGTATTGACACTGATACAATACACTTACCTTCTCCACATTGGCCAATTTCACTTGTGTTTGTGTGTGTGTGTGTTTCCGTCTATTAAATTTTATCACTTGTGTTGTAGGTTTGTGTATCCACCACCACAGTCAAGATACTCAACAGTTTTATCACCACAAGGATCCCTAGTGTTGCCTTTTATGACCATATCCACCTCGCTCCCATCGCAACCCTTCTTAACCCCTGGAAACAACTAATCTGTATTCCATTTCTAGAATATTGTCATTTCAAAATATTATATGAATGGAATCATATATTATGTAATCCTCTGGGATTGACTTTTTTTACTTAGCATAATTCCCCAGAGACTCGTCCAAGTTGTGGGCTATATCAATAGCTATTTTCTTCTTATTGTTGAGTAGTATGCCATGGAATAAATACATACACATTTTGTTTACTCTTTACCTGTTGAAGGACATCTGGCATATTTCCAGTTTTTAGCTATTATGAATTAAGCTGCTTTAAACATTTGTGTATAGTTTGTTATTTTTGTGTATATGAACACAGGTTTTCATTTCTCTGG
Source organism: Eschrichtius robustus (assembly GCF_028021215.1). Lineage (NCBI taxonomy): Eukaryota > Metazoa > Chordata > Mammalia > Artiodactyla > Eschrichtiidae > Eschrichtius > Eschrichtius robustus. Next base: position 22,490,321 of record NC_090835.1, read on the forward strand.
GACAAATGCCCAAGAGAATAATTTCTGTATCATATAGCAACTGAATGGTTAGTTTTTAAAAAAACTGTAAGCTGTTTTCCAGAGTGACTGTACCATTTCTCATTCCCATCAGCCTGAGTGATCAAGTTTCTCCATCTCCTCATCAACACTTGGCGTTGTTACTCTTATTTTAGCCATTGTAGTAAGTATATAGTGATATCTCATTGTGGTTTTAATGTGTATTTTCCGGGTACACTCATACCTAGAGTATATAGATAACCTTAACAAACAATCAATAAGAAAACAAGCAAAAGACATGAAAATACATTTCACAGAAGAGGATATACAGATGGCAAATTCTAGAGATGAATCTTTTAAAACTATTTTCTGCAAGAGGAATTACCTGACACTTTCATGTCACCATTACTGCATTGAAATTACATAGAAAAACATGTATAGCATAGGTATAATGTAGAATTTCACTATATATTTGAAGGTAGCACTATTTGAAACAAAAACAGGCTCTGTATAGATAAAAGACGAAAAATAAATATACCAAAAGATACAACGATTATCTTTGATGATACTAACATGAGTACCTTTTGTCTACATTCCATTTCTTTGTACTAGTGGGTGGATAGAAAGGTATCCTCTATAATGACTAAATTATTTCAGCATTTTTATTAGCTTACAACTTAATTATTGCTCAAAATATGTTTCTCAAAAAGGTTAATGAAAATTCCAACTTGAATATTATGTATGGTCACAGAAATGTCTACCTATTCCTGAATTCAACTTTGAAAAGGTAATACATTTCTCTAAATCTCTTGAAATTATAAGTAACTTCAGATAGGAGAACATATAGATTTTCTATTATTAAGCATGTGTTTGGGTAATGCTTCCTGATAGATTTAGTGGTATCATCCATACAAATAACATGCACATAGCACATTATTAACTATAGTAGCATCTCATGAGTAATTTGTGCAAGTTTTAATCATCTTTTAAAATAAGGACTTTAAGGCTAGCTTTCTAAAATATTGCAATTAGTATGCAATCAATCAAGGTGAAATACATGTAAGGAATATTATCCAAATATAAGATATTTTTTGAGTTGAACATTTTCTAAAGTAGCTTCATAAATGATAAATAAAAATTAAGTAATGAACTAAAATTTTATGAACATTTAGGCAAAGTCTCTTAGAATAAGCTGGGCCCTGGACAAGTCTTTCTAATTTGCTAAAGATGATACATTCAAGTTACAGTGAGTCAATTAGAATTTCCTATAAATGCAGCGAACACTCTGGATTTGCTTAAACAAATCTGCATAATCCATTTAAAGTTTATTTTGGTTCATTTTTCCCCCCCAGGACTAACAAAAAAAATTTGCCCTCCCCCCAAATCAGTAAATCCAGCATCTCAAATTCAGTCTTGTAGGCTCAGTTATTATACATAACATACCAGAAAGTTTGGCTTTTAAATTTATAAAAGTTCATAAACACCTATAATTAAAAGAGAAGTAAAAGTGACTTATTAGATAATCAAGCCATTCCCATGCCAAGATTGCAAAATTCTGAAATCCCTAGGTGGGACGCATAAACCTTTCATCTTCACCATAAGGCCATTAACATTTAAAAATTGGCAAGGTTGGCATTTCACGTAGTAAAAAACTTCTTATAATACTACCGTCCACACATCAATGCCAGTGGCTCATGTTCCAACCTGACCTGCCTGTTTATTGAAGTCATTGAATATTACTTTTAAGAATGCTCTTTTTGTCTGGAATAGGAGTTGGAGGGAGAATCCCTAGAGTACAATATAAATAGTGTGCTGATGATTAGTGTAGCTTTAAGGGCTCATAAATTAGAAGTTCAAGTTATGAATACAGCAAACACTCCTCTAACACACAAGCTACTAAAAACACTGTGGGCCATAATGAGAGAGTTGAGAAGGGGTAGTTTTTTAAATGTATATATTATTCATTTCCCATTGGTTTTTATAACACAAAACTATTCAAAGGAAATAAGCTGTCAAAGAAAAGTTACAGTAAAGTAATCTTGGAGCTGGGACTAAAATGAGGAACAAGAAAAATATTTTTTAGTACTGAAAAGTTTGACCCCAACAGATAGAGCAGTGGCCAGAATGTGGGAGCTCTGGTTTGCTTCCTTGGTCCCCAGGGGATGAGAGTTAGGCATTTAACTTGCTGCTTCTGAAAGACATTTTAAGTCATTCGTTGACAAGAGTGAAAACGGCAATATGGTTATACTGATATTAGATACCTCAGACAGCCCTTCAAAGATTTCTCAGCAGCCAATAGCCTCAATTTACTTCACTTAGTGAAATGTTAGTTTCTGGTTTAGGGGCCTTACTTTAATTTGAAAACATCCCCTTCAGTATTAAGTGTGTATTATGATTTTATGCCTGAGAATTTTTCCCTCTTGGTGCCATTTCCATTTAGGAAAATATGGTTGAACAGGTACACGTCATACCTTGGTAGAAATACCAGCTGGCTGCTTGAAAGGTAGTAGGTATCAGTAGGATGAATGGTTTTTTCATGTTTTTCAGTGACACATTTTGCAGGGACAGAGTTGAAGGATTGGGAATTTGTGCAAGCTCACTTCCAGTGTACTGAGCTCTCTGACTGTAAACATTTATGTTTATCCCCAACAGGGATGCCCACTGACCTAATGTTAGCACCCTAAAGCACACTTCTCTAAGACACTCCAAACACAGATGGATGGTCTTTAATTCCAGTCTTATACTTTCACCCCACAGGCACGGTGACCTTGTAGGCAAATTGCTGCCACTGACTGACTGCCCTGTTAGTTACAGTGTCACCACTAGTTTGAGGTGAAATCTGTCATTTTTGCAATAATGTTCACAGAGGTGGTCTCTAAACTCCTCATTTACGTTTCTGAAATTAATTAAAATTCAAAATTAAGAGTTATCTGTAACTATCCAATTTTGGTTAGTAGGACATACGTTTTAAAAATGTGTTGCCACTTTACGGAGGGGTGTTTAATCCCAGGGAAGCAAGACTGAGAGAAAGGGTGAAGTGAGGCAGAAAGGAAGGGAAACCAAGACCAGGTGGTGGATCACCAAGCTGGCCTCAGCTTCTCAAAAGAACACAGTGCAGTCAGCCAGTCCCTCAGATACCATACGGGACGGCTATGAATAAGAACAGTCCATCAAGGGCAATAGTGCCAACACTTTATCTGCTGGCTCATTCCCCTCTCCTGTCACCTACTGGCCAAAGTTCTCCGGATGGGCTATTACCTTCCTGCACCTTTGGGTTATGGTACAAAGCCCTTCCAGGCAGCTCTGGAAAGCCAGAGCTCTGTGGGTCTAGACCCAGGGCTGGAACTGCTGTGGCTTTGCCCACAGCAATCGCAATGCAGTTCACAGTAAGTAGTCTGGCTTTTGTCCCAAGAGGATGGAAGTCCACAAAAACTCCAGAACCATAAGAACAGATAGAAGACTTTGGCCAAAAATACTTTTCAAGGTGTCTCTGAGCAACAAAATGTCATTGTGATTATATGGCAGCCAGAGCTAACTGCCCTATTATTTAGCCAATTTAAACCCTAGATATGGAGAACCACTGTAAGATACCAATAGTCTTCTTGACTTTCAGGATTTTTGACCTTCAGAACTCCTTTTACACGTCTAGTGAATCCAAGTCAAGCCGGCCTGTTTGTAATGGCTGAGGGGCGTGGCTGCTTGGAAGCGGGGGATGGATGCAAATTACTTCTGATGCAATCCTATTTTTAAGAAATGTTGCAGACATTGAACTCTAAAGCAGCAGGTAACATTCTGCATAAAATATGTTCCACCAACTGATGCTACGGGTCCATCCTTTTCTCTTACAACTTTTTTGCTTCAAAGCCTCTCCAAGTTCTCGCTGGGCAAACGACTCATTGTGCTGTGTGCCCCTGATCACTTTTCCAGTTCTCCTCCCAATTAGGTACTGACCCCTGCCTTCATCCGCAAAAATGCCCTTGTCCTTAACCTCCAACTGAGGTCAACAGCTCACTGTTGTGTCTGATCGGCATGTCTTCCCGAGATCTCTAGCTTCCCGCCTAAATCAGTCCTTTGTGCAATCAGGAACTTGATACCTAATTTTAAATAATGGCAAAAAAAAACAGCTTCAGTGGCAGTGACAGCAATGAAAACGGCATTGAAATTGTTCCTTCCTGTGTCTCGGCTTGAGCAGCTCCTCAGTGGCGGGAACGATTTCTTGCTTAGCTGTGTATCCGCACTAAGTGCCTAAGCCAGAACCTGCCATACTGGGACTACTCAATATATATCTGTTGAATAAATGAATGGCACAGACAAGATGGCGAAGATTGGCCGTAAAAAGCACAGACTTAGAATACTGGGAAGAAAATTTACATTTTCATTGTAATGTTATGTGGAATATTACATAAAATACACTTATGTGAATAAGCACCATGAAAACTATACACTAACATGGAAACTTGGTTTAAGAGCATATAATCACAAATATAATATATGCATGCACACATATAGAGGTATGTAAGGGATGACATTTTTTTTTAAATGCACCCAAACATAAACAATAGATATCTGTGGCCAGGTGGATTATAGGTAATTTTTATTGTATTCTTTATATTTTTCAGATTCTCTAAAATGAACATGTATTATTATAATTTATAATTTGAAAAGTGATGCTATAAAAAGTCTGCCCAAAATTCAATAGAGAATGGAGGAGAGGGAACTAGAATAAGAAATAGCTATTTTATAATTTATCAGAATATAAGAAATGTACCCCTTAGGGTACTACAAATAATAATCCTAAGAAACAAAATAATGCACTCGACATCAGGGTGAGGCAGAGTAAATTCTCTGCCTAGAACATGCTTCTGCTATATGGTTTTCTAACATCCCAAGACCTGCACCATGAGATTGGTGAGGATGGAAGAGACTCCTCAAAGACTCCTAGAATGAGGACTGGGGAGAATAGTATAGTATGCTCAGCCACTGCTCATGTCACACACCCAGGAAGAAAGTAATTCAGCCTCCCTAAACAGAGCCCTGCTGTTCCAGTCATAGAAAGCCATGCTGTGATCCTTGTTCCAAAATTCTTTCTCTGTAAATATTTGAAAGCTTCTTCCTTTTTTCAAATCTTAACACAGCACAAAACCAAACAAGAGGATCACAAGGACTGTAGAATAGGCTGTATGACTTTAGATGAGTAGTTCTCCACAGGAGTTGATTTTAACCGTCAGGGGACATTTGGCAGTATGTGGAAACATTTTTGGTTGTAAAAGCTGGGGAGAGGGACAGGTGCAATGAGCATCTCAATGAGAGAGGCTCAACATCCTACAATGTGCAGTACAGCTCCCGGGACAGAATTACTTGACTCAAAATGTAACACTACTTTAGAATATGAAAGAACAGGTCCAGAATGAGAGTTACTGCCTCTACCAGTGTCATGAAAATGGGGTGCTGAAAAGCCACCTCGGAATGGTCAACTCCAGTCAGGGACAGACACAGATATCAGAAAACCACTGCCATCACAACTACCGGTTTCAGAGCCACACCCTACTTCCTAGATCCATGATGTCAAGAAGACAGATGGGATGTCCTTCACCCTCACATGAAACCACAAGCTCCTGATCACTCACTGCAGCATCTCGACAGAAAACTCAAGACTCCCCTGTGGGGGCCTGAAGGCAGAGAGAACAGTATTCAAGAACGTTAGCACAACCTAAACCAACGGATGCTGCAGAAGAAAGGCTCTACTTTCACAACTTTGCACCATGAAAGGAGGGTAGAATGGAGACTGACTGAGTTACTCTCCTGTATCTATGAGATTTTGTATTTATATTTAAATGCAATCAGTGTTCCCCATAGGACCTTTTATCATTCCTGGCTTTGTCATTTCTGAATTCTTAGTCTGATTGGTCTCCCAATTGGCTGGCTTTAGTTTTCAAGATATTTTTCTTCCAGCAAGGGCTCCTAGAATTACATTCCCTGATTTCCTTTACGTTTGATAATGTCTCTCTGTAACCATTAGAAATTAAAGCAACTTTGCCAGGTAATATTTCCCTGGGTGGTACCCTGTCTGTGTCAAAACACTGTAGACATTGCTTTCTATCTTCTGGCTTTGGATGTTACTGTGTTACCATGGAAAGGTCTGAGGCCAGCCAGATTTCTTACCCTAGTACATGATTTTCTTTTTATGCATAGAAACCTAAAGGATTAAATGTGTCCCTGGATCAGTGTGTCAATGTGTGCTCATTGATCTGATCTGAAGATGTGTTTCTTCATTTTAGGCTTTTTTTTTTTTTCTTTTAGAGGAATACCCACATCTGCTTTTTTTTTTTTTTTTTTTTCTTTTCCTTTCTTTTAGAGGAGTACCACCTCAGAGAGATCAGCTCTTCTTATGCTGGTTGTTTTAGTCTTATTTATCTGCTAGCGTTCTTACTGTTTTACTCTCATCAGAATTCATTATGATTATGTCTAGTCTTCCCTCTCTGTCAATAATTTAATTTTCAGTGTTGATTCTCTCCCTTAGTATTTCTAATTACTGTGTCTGTTCTGTAATGACATTGTTTTAGATTTGTTTTCTTGGGTCTACAAATTACTTTGTTGTTTGTCTAAACAACAACATATGAAAAATGCTGAACTCAATCAAATACAATCATGAAAAAAGTTGGTCTAGTTCCTCCCACTGTCTCTCCCAACCTGGACTGCGTGCTGATCCTTTCTGGTTCTTACCTGAAAAGTTGGACAAGTCCCATAGCTTCTCCCAGCCCTTTCAAGTTACAGGAGCGGTCTCATTTCAGTAACTAAAAGTCCAGTCTAAGGTACCTTATAACCACCATAGTATGTTTTAAATTGCTCTCCTTCCCCAGTTCAGATCCACTTCGAGCAGAGAGTCGATAGGGAACACAGAGGGTATGGTTGGCTTCTCTTTTCCCCCTGCCCATCCTCTGCAGCTTCCTCCCCAGATTGGTCTCTGAGGCCTGGAGAATGTAACCCAGGAAGGTGCTGTGGTTCAGGAGCTGAGCCTGGGCCATTCTCCTGTTGGGAGCTTCTGACTACAGTTCCCATGACACTAGCTGTGCCTATTGTCCAGTTGGCCACTTTCCTCCTAGCCCAGGACTTCCTACCATTCATCCCTGTCCTGGGTCATCTGGCCCTTGCTGGAAGTTCTCCTGGGTGGGGTCTCTTTCACGATGCCTCTGTAAAACCATACACTGTGCTTTACTCTTCCCTCTACGACCACAGGGCTCATCAAAAAGGGATGGATACCCACCCTCCTTGGCGTTCCCTTTGCCTCACATCTCATTTGAGTTTACGTGGAAGGACACACACACAGCCTTCCCGTCCCTGGTGGGGAGATAGCTGTGAAAACGAAAGGGTCCGTCACTCCCACAGTTTTCTTCATTCTTCCCTCCAACGTTAACTGCCTAGATAATCCAGAGGTGGTAATTCTTAAAATTCTTAAAATTTGCCGTTATTCTAAAGTTGTACCCAGGATTTAATTTAGAGTGGTCTGACTGAGTGACAACACGGAAAGGCCAATGCCAGGAAAAGAAGAATTTAGCACTCACATTTCCCTTGAGAGGGGGACATACCACACCACAAAAGGCCAAAAGGGGAGCATCAGGGTGGTCAGGAGTCAGAAGACAGACAGGAGCGAGGGGAAAGTCTCAGCCAGAGCCTGTATTGGGGTTTCCATGGGAAAGACAAGGCAGGACAGAGTCAACAGCTTAGGATTGGCTAGTTTGAATCACTCCAGTGGGCTGTGGGGCATAGGGATGGCCCCGAGGTGTCTGGTACTTGGCCCTGGGATGATTTAGGGCAGGAGAAATCTTGGCATGGTTGTGAGAGCTAGATAAAGGAGGTGGCTGGGGCTATAGACTTGGGATTGGTGGGTTTGCACATGAGAGACGTCTTCCTGGTTGAGCCCTTCACTGTCTCTAAGAAGTGGTCAGCCCTGGGAGGGGCATCTCTCCCTGGGTCTATAAGGCTCCCAGGTACCAGGGCATCAAGAATACAGTAAATAAGAAAATATAGTTAATTCAATAGGCCCTGTAACGAATGGATTCCAAATAGACAAACACATAATCTAAGAAAACACAGAACAACCTAGTCTCAGCAAGTCTGGCTTTAGTGATCTAGCTTCAGGTTATGGGCTAAAATCAAGATTTTAGTTAACAGGACTACAAACATTTCTGGAGGTTGGTGGGGATCTCCAATGTGAGGAACATCTTCTCATTGCGAACCCTGTTAATCAAGGTACCTTGCCCTCCTCTGGCCTGTGAAGGACAATCAGACAGTTTTCCCGAAGTATATGAATTTTAAGTGAAGTAATTCAAGATTGGAATCCAATGCACCTATTTCATCACATCTGAGGGGACCTGAAATGATTGGTCATTTGTCCATGCCTCCTAAATCCCTGACACTGATTTTTGTCCTTTTCCGAGGCCTGGATATGACCTATTCTCTTGAGTCTTTGAGCTATACCTTATTTTTCCAAAAAAGTTTTTTTCTTTTAACCCAAGTTAGCCAGAGTCCATTTCCATTGATTTCTATCAAATAAATGCGATATCAAGTGTTAACATTAAACAGAAGCAAAGGGGAAAAAAAGCTCTGAATGGTAATTCAGCTGTGTCGATTTCACAGTCAAGTTGTGTTTCTGTGTTTCTGTGACGTATTGGATGCTAAGAATCACAGGTCGATAATATTTTAGTAAAGTACAATCCTTCATTTTGCAGCACTCAGGGAAGAATTCATTGTGTTTGGGAGAAGTCAATGAAAGAAGGTAACTAATAAAAATTCAGTGTTTCCTTATACTGATTTAGGTTTTTGCTGAATTCGAAATTTTTATGCCAATACTCCTTGGGTCACTGATTTAGACAAATTAAAGGCATAAATCATATGAAAGCTGTAATTACCAGGGTGGTTTGGTTTTCACTTTATATTTATAAAATCTATTTGTTTTGCTCTATTTTATTGTCTCTGCTTTACCTGATGTTGTTGTTATGCTAAAACAGTTTCTTCCTTGGGATATCTATTTATCCAGGCGCTGCTTAGACACTGTGTTAAATCATAGTTGGGGCACACTGGGCTTTTCCTGCTTGCCAAATAGCACTAACATCTTTAAAAGGAAGCCAGTTTTTCTGCGGTAACATTCATGATATTATCAATCCACGGAAAAGTCCTTTGGGAGATATCTGGGTTAATAAGTACCTAGCCAGCATATTACAATGTAGAATTTTCCTTTTAAGAGATTTGTTTCTTCATTAATAAGTAATTATAAATAATAGCTACTTTATTAATTTGGGAGCATTTATTATATGCTAGGTAATGATAAAAATTAACTTTATTTTTCATAGTAATCGTATGATTTAGGAATTCATCATGCTCAATTTATAGATAAGGAACGTGAAACTTAGGGACTGTAAGCAATGCTTCAGCGTCACACAGAGATGGAGCTAGGATTTGAAACCAGGTCTGGATGACTCAAAACTCACTGCTTCCAACAACTCTAGCATTTTGGCTCTTCCTCAACTTTCCGTTTACCTCCTAAATGATTCAAAATGTGTGTATATGCATATTTGACACTTTCAACAAAATGAAAGCACACGTCTTTCTATGATTTATCACAGAGAACCCAAAAATCTCAGCTGGGGGTTGACTCTCTTAGTACTCTAGGCCATCTAGCCAATTTCAGAGTGGTTGTTTGGATATTTACTGGGGACACCCTAGAGTCCTTGTTAAATCAGTAAATGAAGGGGGAGTGTTGAATAATCCCGTTGAGAACAACTCTCACGAAGGTACACTTTCCAAGAATCTGTGAATTTGAAACATTAGTCCACCCGCACTCTCCTGTAGGGCAACAGGTGGGAGATTCCAATGAATAAGACTGATCCTTTTCCTGGCTGAATCATACTCATCTTATAGAAGAAAAGAAAAGAAGGTTAAATGATAGAACTTGAGATCTGAGAAGACTCTCAACACAGTCCATCCTTTCATTTTCCATATGATGAAACTAAATCATATTTAATCAGTGATATTCATTGTTCTTAGCATTTTGTAGGTGTTTTGTTTCTACTTATGTCTACGTATTTGTGCATTTATAAATGTGACACAATGGAGTATACTGATTAAACACAGACACTGAACTCAGAACACCTGGACTGAAATTCTTGGGCTGAATGTCACTTATGAGTTGTATGTCCTCAGAGCACGTAATCTAACTGCTCTGCACCTTAGTTTCCTCATCTGTGAAAAGGATATCATAGTTTCTACTTGGTTTCACAAGGCTTTTGAGGATTAAAAGGGTTAATACTTGCAAAGCATTTATAAAACTTATCAAATTACTATACATAATTGATAAATATTAGCTATTATTTTTATTTTGTATATACATTCATGTATGTATCTCAAACTGTTAACAGAGCATTTGATACTAGAAAAAGTACCCTCATAAAATGACTTCCAAAAAGATTCACTATACACACACAATAACTTATTGGCACTGACATTCAACTTCGATATCAGTTAGCATAAGCTAATTTTTACTATCGTGCAAAACAATGCCAAAATCTCATTGGCTTGCAACAGCAAAGTTTAATTTCTGGATCGCATTCCACATTGATATCAATAGAAGTAAGGCTGGACTGCACAGCATCTCATGTATGCTTCATCTTTGAAGGAGTAGCCCATGTCTGGGACTTGAACTCCAACTTCATGGAGGAAAAAAGGGAGCATTGAGGGATCAGTGACTTTTAAAGTTTCAACTTGAAAACAATACGTATCACTTCCACTTGCATTTCACTTGCCAAAGTAAGTCACAAGGCCTAACCTAACCTCAAAGGGTCAGGGTTGTATAATCATCCCACAGAAAAGGGGAGAAAACATTTTGAAGAATAATACTGTTGCTACCATACCTAATAATAAGTAGTATTTATTGAGCAACTACTACAATATATGTCAAGCATTGCTCTATATGCTATCAGATACATCATATCTCATCTCCACAAAATCCCAATAAGATCACTGTTTTTCTTCCTTCTCTATAGATGAGGAAACACACACAGTAAAGTTTGATTTATTCAACCACAATTCTTGCATTAACCTCAGCAATGAGCTTTGCATTACACCTCACTGTGGAGGTACAATGATGACCAGGAGAGTCACGACCTTTAGCCACAGGGAACCTAACATTAGCAGCAGAGATGAGTTAACAAATAATTATTTGATTGCAGTTGTGACAAGTGCTCAAAAAAGAGATACAGGAGGATATAAGAATAAATGCAGAAAAGAGTCAAGGAAAGTTTCTCTGAGAAAATGATGTTTAAGCTGATGAATACAAGGCACCAGGATCAATGTATGGGTGGACTTCATGTGCACAAGGCCTGAGGAGGGAAATGACACAGATGTGACGTCCTACCAGCTCACTCACATGATTGATTGATTGATTGATGGGACTATGTCAGAAGTCACAGGCAGAAGGTACAAGTTCTTTCAAGAGAAGGAAAGGAGAAATCATGTACTCTGGAGGTCAGGAGTACAAGCTCTGAACTTACATTGCTTGGATTCGAATCCTGGTCTCCCCACTTATTATCTGTACAAGATTTAGGCAATTTAACCATTTGTTGTCTAGGTTATCTCAATTACAAAATGGGAACAAAAATGATACCTACTTCTGAAGTTTGTTAAATGAGTTCATTTTTGTAAAGCACTTAAAAACAGTGCCAAGCACACACTTAGTATTCAGTAAATCTTAGCTTTCTTTCTTGTTGCTATTAAAGCACATAGAACAGGAAACACAGTGGCATATCTGTTGAGCAATCAGGTGTCAAGGTGGTCAGATAGGACAACGAGCCAAAACGACAGCAACCATCAAGGCTTCACTCACTCACTGTGACAATGCAACTAGGATGCAAAAGAGAGGTGCTGGGTCCCCATAGTTCTACTGTCCGCCTATGAAACTGAACTGGGCAAGGGTCAGGTGGAGGCAATGCACATGGGGGTTGGGGGTGGGGGGTGGGAAATCATGTCATCCTGGAGTCCCGAACAAAAGCCTCCTGAATCTTTATGGACCCATGGGCCAAGGGAGGGGAGAGAGAAGGAGAGAGTGTTAGGAGTGGAAAGGAACCAAGCCCCAGCGGAGAAGTGTCTCCACCATGGCCCCTGATTAGGAGGTGTCAGCGGAGGTGTCTGGGATAGGAGTGCAGACATGCATGGGAGCATGGCTGACCCAGGGGGCCTGACCCTTGACTGCAGCTCTCTCCAGAAGACTGCAGTGCACGCCTGTGTGCCAAGTCTGATGTGCGGAAAGCAACAACCTGCTGGAAAAAGCCTTATAATTTCCTATGATTTGGTCTGAGAGATCATATAGGGAACTTGGCCTGGAATTGGACTCCTGAATATTCAGTCAGAGCTATAAATTTTTTTGGCTTAAATTTTTCCCCATGAATTTTCCCAGCTGCTGATCATACTGCAATTGGATTAAGAATTGCAGCAGGTCAGCTGGAAGGGTCTCAGTTTGCCAGTCTCATTTTTTTGTTAGTTTCAATAAGCGTCTGCCTCATCTCAGTGGGTTTGGAGACTGACTTTCAAGCAGGAGTAGGTGGAAGTCGTTGCTAAGAGCCCTGCACCTAGCTCAGTGTCAGGCAGGATGAATTCCCCAGGTATATCAGTCCCCTAGGAGTCTGTGGCTTCGGGTCCCCTAGAGAGAAATCCTGCAACTTGTTTCAGTAAAGCAAAAAGGCCAGTGTGACTGAAATGAAATTAAATGGCAGCTTGAGATGAGGCTGTAGGATAGAAAGGGACCAGATCAAAGTGTAAATGAATCGACCAATGTCATAAGGTTAAATCAAGAGGGAGTCAAGACTCAAAGCTACATGTGCCTGGTTCCAAAGCCTTGTTCAGTGTACTGAGCCAGATAAGAAAAAAAAAAAAAAATCATTTGAAGATGATGATGGGTGAGCAAACTGTCTTGATATTTCTGTAAAGTTGCACCTGGAGCAAAGGGAGAACATGGTGCTATTAAACATAGTTCACTGCCAAGAACAGAAAAAATTTTTGCTTAAGATCCTAGAATCAAATTTTGATCTTTTGGTCCTAACAATGAAGAATGAAGCTCAGGGCTGTTGAGCTGGTGGGAACTGACAGATCAGATGAGCAACCTGAATCCAATAGTCTATCATTGCAGATGTGGTTAATACCCTCTGCAGCGCTTAGCTTGTCCACACAACACAATGAGGGAAAAAGTAAATCTGAGTCAATGATACATCTGCTCACAAACTTCCATTTGTTAAATACGAAGCAAAATACTGACAGCCATAAAACAGGGTCAACAGTTGTGTGTTTGGATTAAAATATCATTGAGATAAGCAATGACCGCTACCCGAGCAAAGGAACATCTGCGATATTATTGTGCTATTTCTGGCTGAGTCATCTCACACTGGGAGAAAACACAGGGAAATGGAGATATCACTGTGGTGTTCTTAATTGAGTTAAGAAAGGGCTCTTTTTTAAATCTTCCCAGGGTAAGCCCTAGAGATACAACAAGTACCATTTAAAAATAAATTTTTAACTGATTGCTTTAGTTCCCTGCAAGACAGGCATTGCGACCTACTTAAAAAAAAAAAATCTGCCCTGACGATTCCTAGAATAAAATGTGAGCACTTAAAATCTTATAACTAATGAATCTGCCTCTAAGTTTTTTGTTTTTGGAAGGACTTCTTTGTCTGACCTCTGGAGAGGAGAATCATACATTATACATATTTGATAATGCTGTTTCTCGGGTTCTTAGCTTAACTAACGGGCGAAACCCCCTCCATAACAAGTCCTAATAAGGTGCTTAGTAATTTATTCACTAACCCCCTTGAATAGGGATGAGACCAAGAAAGACACTCATTACACTGAATTATATTCTATAGAAAAGTAATAAATTAATGGAATCAAGATTTTGTACTGTTGCAAGAAGCCTTAGAAGTAACTTACTGTGGACCTTTCATTATAAAGGTGGTAGAACTATATCTACAGAAATGAAATCGCCTGCCAGGTCTACACAATTGGCAGATAGGAAGTTATTGAAAGTTACAGAAAAACTGAGTTCTAACATGCCTAGATTTACCCACTGGATTTGTGGCCTTGAACAAATTATGTAATCATTCCGATCTTCAGTATATTCATCTATAAAAGGGGGAAAACATTACAGTCTTCTCTTGTAGGATTCTTGCATAGAATAAATCAGATACTATATTTAAACTGCTAAGGCACAGCACTCTTCTTAGACTCAATACTCAATAAATAGTTCTTATTATCACCTTGGGTAGAGCTGGAAAAAAAGTAGAACCCACAAAGCCAGTTCACTACAACAAGTTATTTCTGCACATACAGTAAAGAGAGACAGACAGACAGAGAAAGTCACAGAAATCTAGATCTTGAAACACTTTGTCAGTTTTTCCAGATATATTTACCAAGCCCATGAGAAGCACATTCTTCTAAGGGTTACAATACATCTAAGACAGTGTACAGTTGAAATCACAAGTTATTTAGCGAGACTTTTTTCAACCCAAGTAATAAAAAGAACAAAGCAAACTTAACCTGAGGACTCACTGAGTGCAAAGAACTAACTATATAGATTGATCAGGTGATCCTGCCACTTAACTATCTAAGCGGTAGAGAGGAACACATATTTTTATCCTTATTCCTGACAAGGTAAATCTTACCAGCTGGTTTTGCTATAGCCATGCCTTATATTCACGAGGTCTGATGCACAGAAGTCCTCAGCCTCCCTCAATCTCTATTGAAAGCAGAGAGCCCAGAGCCCAAGAGTCCTTCATTTAGGCAAATTCAGACATGCAGATAGAATGTGGACCAAAGTCTAAAGACAATGATCTCTGTGTTCCTCCATTAGATACGTGAATCCCTTTGAAAATTACCTTCAAACAGGGAAATACAAAATAAACAGCTGGTGACATGAAACAGAAATTTGCTTTTAGGTAGTACAAGCTCAAGTCATCAACTTAAATTTGTGTTCTTTAATAATATAAGCTGTAACTTTGTTCAGTACCTTTTATCTATACTTTATTGATCAGACAGCACATTAGAAGTACAAAACATTCAATAACTCATTAGAAATACTGAAGGCTTAGAAGCGTTGCTATACTTCTAGTACATCACTCATATTTAAATATAAACTACTTGACATAAAGATGTAATAAATTTATTCCTTTCTTCCAAATGCTCAGCCCCTTTACCAATAAGTTGATTATCATCATATCTCTATAAAGTCTGAATGCACTGGTGTTCTACCTTCATTTTCTGTATTGTATACCACGGGAATAAGTACTTCCCAGTGTGAATGATGTTCATTGGAGCACAATGGAACTGGCATTCCCTAGACGTGTGCAATATGACGGCCCTGTTGGTTTGCCAAGTGGTGCCTTCCTTTTAGACATGTTATCCAAAATTATTCCAAGCTTTTATTGCCTGTGTTTTTTCCTATAAGCCCTTGCTTTGAAATGGACAGCATCTTTGTTCTTGCTTTGTGTGAGTTCTTGTAAGTGTTGATCTCAGCTAACACATGAAAGATGTCCAGCCCTTCAAGTTCTAAGAGCCCCATATACATCAGAGATCTCCCTCTCTTCCCACAAAAAAATATCAGAATTATGCAACCCTATCAATACAGCAACTGAATATCAAGAGTTGGCTAAAAATGAGTCATCCCTACATGAAAACCTAAACTACCTTTAAAATATCACAGGACTCATACTTCTAGCATCTGCAGCCCCATAAGGCATTTATAGTCAGTTGCTGGTATCCATAAAAATTTGTACAGAAATTGGCAGTAATGTCGCCAGCATGCATCCTCTAGACACTGATGGTTCGGTTTTTAAGTATTACTTTGCATTTTTATAAATACATTATTTAACATCACACAAGAACCTATTTTTCATCCTTAATTACAGTTTACATTAACATTTATATTGATCGGTTTTTGATTGACTCTGAACTCTCTGTCCAGGGACAAAAAAGTAATTTCCATGAGAAATTGCCATTAGTTACTTTCTGTGCTGTTTAAAATAGGTTTTTTAAAAATGCATGCTTTTATGATAACTGGGGCAACAATCATTTTTAATTACATCTAACCTCTAGTTATTAGGTTATGGGAGTAAAGTAATATGAACTTTGCATGCAGTTTCTAAAATAATTTAGAACCTATACTTGTCAATTGGTGTTAATGTTTAAAAAGTCTGATTTTCCCAATAATGGAAATGTAGTTTACATTATCTCAAAATGTTTGAATTTATATCTACACCCAGTGAGAAAGAAACATGAACTAACACACCATTTTTCCACATATGACTTGGAATTTCATGGAGGTGTTTGTTATAAATCATGGACCCCTTTTCAGGTCTAATGAACCAGACACTATAAAGGTTACTGTGATGGATTAGCGTTTGGTTTTAAAGATAAATATGATGATGATGATGAAGATGATGCCACCAATTTTAAAAGTAAGGAAACAGAGGTTCGGGAGGTTAAGAAACATGTCCTAACTCACTTAGGTACCTGGTAGCAAAACCGGGACTTGAACCTATGTGTGTCCAACACCAAAGCCTGTACCTTTCACCACGGATCTTCAAGATATACCAAATTTATATGAAATTCATAAATGTATACAAATTTATCTGAAAGATTCATAGAGAACACGGGTAAGACAAACAAAGGAGACAATAACTACATTAAAAGCCTCGGAAAACAGAACGGGAAGTTTTTTCAGAACACTATAAAGAATTCCTATGGACCCCAACTGCAGGCTCCTGTTGGGTTTTAAGGATTAACTCAGGGAGTAAGCTCCATATTGGGAAACACCTTGAATGTCAGGTTAAGGAAAAGATCAATAAGCAATATAGTGGTTTCTGACTTAGGATGCTAGTCTATCTAGTTCTCTGGATACCCTCACTTCAGACCACCATCACTTCTCAACTGGACCACAGCAGCATTCTAAGCAGCCTCACTGCCCTCAGTCTTGCTTTCCCAATGTACCTGTCATGCTGTATTCACAGTGTAATCTTTCGAAAATGAAAAATTCATGTCCTTACTCTGCTTAAAACTCATCTTGAACTCCCATGACCCTCAGAATAATGGAACCCAGGGTGTTTACCACGCGTTCCCCAGCCTTTTAAAATCAGGCCCATCCACACCACTTCGGCTCTCCAGTCTTCACCTCTAATGATGCCTTTGCTCTGGCTCTGTCTTCACCCAGGCTCCCACTCACCCATCACACTCGGACACGAGACATGCAGACCTTCTTTCATTTCTTCTCAAAGCCATGATCTTTTCTCCCACTTGGTCTTTACATATCCTCGTCCCTCTGCATGGAACATTTTTATATCATTCCTACGCATTTCACTGCCAACTCTTATCTAGCCTTCAGATCTCTGTTTATATACCATCCTCCCCCACCCCAAACCTACCCGTCCAGGAACATTTACATATTATCCCCCTTACTTATTCTAATATTTATCTCACTGTGTCATAATAAGCTTTGTGATTTTCCAAAAACCCCATTAGAGGTAGTATTCCCTTAGGGTGGGTTCAAGCTCTTTCTTATTTACTAGGGAATCCCTAGCGCTGACTACACTGACTGCCAGTAATTGCTCAACAAATATTATTTGTCAAATAAACGAAGAGATGGATGGATAAATGAACTATATGGAGGAATATGACAGGAGAGATGAGAAAGGTGAGATGTGACAAACATAACAAAGCAATTTAGTCACCTTGGATACTGGAATCAAAGAATAAGATATTTAAGACCACAATGTATGAAAGCACACTCTTAAGGAGAATAAAATGATCTGTATCTTCACGTTTCTCTAATGGTGTGTCCGTAAAGTCTGGAAACCCAGATAATATTTTATTTCCTTTAATTTGAAGATTTCTTTAATGATATTATATAATAATAGTGATATATTTGCCAATGTTTCTAGATATTTTTGGACATCCATAGACATAAGTATTTTGCAAATGACTTTCACAATCCCTACTGCCCCAGTTTCTGCCTGATGTGGGGACACTTGCAGCTCTTTTAGTCAGAGAAAGGGGAGAATGAGTTGATAGGCAGAGGTTGATCCAGAATGTTTTCTTTATCTGGAGCACACTACCTGTGGGATGGCCTTTTCTATCCATGAGTTTGCCCCACCTCTGTCTCTAGGGAGTTCCTGTGAGAGGCTGGGGGAGCACGCTGTGCAAGAGGATGTCTTTGGTGCCATACAGATCCGGGTTCAAAAGCCCAGCAGGGTTAGCATGGCTTGGGAACATTCTAGTTGTCAGTTTCTCACACACAACCCTCCACACCCAAATATTTTTGCAGCACCCATGCTCTGGGAAGTGGCCCCATTCCCTGACATAGCCACTATAAAAAGGACCATCAACAAGAGACAATTTTCCCGAAAGTCTCCTCCTGCTTTTCCAAAATCATACTTAAAATGAAACTCTAAGTTACTCTAGGGTAAAGGGATAATAGGGAAGAAAATAAATTGAATTAAAGGCTTGCCTACTTAGAAATCAGAGAAGTTGTTGACTACAGAACTAGAGGCAAAAAGGAAATAAATATCTAGAAATTTTCAAGAGTGAAAGAGAAAAGCTTACGCATGAAGTAAAGCACGCCTATATAAATGCTACAAACTCAATATAACCACCTAAAAGTATATACATACCACTGTTAACTACAGTTATCCTAGTGAGGGGAACAATTTTCACATTAGCTTCATGTGCCAGTTACATTTGTTACTTTGACAATGTATTACCATTATTTAAAACAAATGGAAAAGTGCTATGGTGAATTGTTCTGCACAAGTAGGGACCTCGCTCTATTCTATTCTTAGCTCTTTTGCGCCAGGCCCGGAAATCTTTCCAGAGTTTTTTAACTTCTGTATTTTTGTGGCAGGATAATCACTTTGAGACGTTATGCTGTGTATTAGTTTTTAAAAAAATAACATTTCTCTATCAAATATTAAATTCCCCAGCTTTGGGTTAATTTTTAAAACATTTCAGGACTGTGGGTTATACTAACCCCTTCTCAAAGGAAAATCACTCTTTGCACATTTTGCAGTTAGAGCAAGAAACACACTCTTCAAACTGCCTTCTGTACTTTTGATTGTTGTGTTACAGCACAGCCTTCTGCGTACAGCACACAAATGATAGGTGGTGAAGATATTGTGGGTTTGCACGCATAACAGATATGGTTTCATTTCAGTAGTTGCTGAACGTTTCACAAAACAAGAGTAGAAAATGGAACAATTTGCATATTTGGGGAGGCTTCAGTATATATTCACTGTGCATGCATATACATATTTACATACAATTTCCAGCAATCTTATTTACAAGCAAATAGCCAAAGAGGCAATTATTTGTATGTGGGCAAATATGACACAGTCAATGGTTTGGAAAATATAGGCTAGTTAACTGACTCATTATTGTAAGTAGAAAATGCAAGTAAGGTACATCAGCTCTTTGAAACATAAGCCACTGAAGACAGAGTAGTTTCCTTAGAATCAAATTTAGGAGCTACGTTTATATATAAGTCCTCTCATTTTTGTAATATTTAAGAGAACAGGGAATTACAAAATATTTTGAAAAAGACATTTTAGACTAAAATGTGGCCCAGAACCTTTCTCTAAAAGAAGCCAGCAAATCAAAACCAACATATTCCTTGTGATTTTACATTTTAATTCCTAGGAATACGATGTTAGTTGGGCTATGGCTTCTAATGCAGTTAGTCACTTGAATCACATATGGTCATACCTGTAGAGAGTGGTAAAATCAACCTAATGAACCCTTATATGAGTGTCAAGAGTGTCGGGTGAAGTCAAGTATTTGAAATCACTCAAAAGATGTATCAAGAGGAGACATACTACAGGACGGGTTGTTTTGGTGAGTTAAGGTGTCATATGTGCGCGATGGATGCAGCCAGCGTTCCCTCAGTGCCCCATCCTGCTAAAACAGTGAATGAAAATGACTGATCTACAATTTTCAACCTCTTTTCAGTCCATCAACAGAACATTATTAAAATCACTCAGCCAAAACTCATTAGAACAGCACTCACGTATGAAACAATGCCCAGGTCCTCTTGTCCTCCATTTTTATGCACTGCTACAGGACTATAAATATTCATCGTAATGTAACTGAAAATTATTGAAGTGAGAAAAAAGAGAAACAGGGAAGCCATTTGCTTGAATTCATAAACAGCATCTGTTGGGAAGTTATTCATAGATTGCTTCAGGGCCTGCCGAGCAGCAAGCCCACGGAAAAGGATGCCATTGCAAGCAAATTGGCACAAACTGCATGGAGATGCTATTAGACGTGATTCACTGACAGCCAGGGAGGATGATCAGGCACTGGGTTGTTTTATGTGTTCTTTTATCACTGGGACACAGGACTCCCCTCCAGCCAAAGTCACACACAGTTCAAATTAGAAGAGCAACCTTCTAAGTACATTAAGGCCTAACTAGTGGCTAGAGAAAGTTAGAAGCAGCAGCTAAACTCCAGGCGATAGAACTTGTTCATCTGCCCACACCTTAGGCATCCTTCAAATTCTGCCTGTACAAGCTGGCAGATTTGAATGTCCCTGGCAATGCTTTGTCCGTTAAAAATTAAACATTAAAGAAAAAAACTTTCTCTAATGTTGAAGCTGAATTTGGTGTGTTACTCTGAACAGAATGAAACTGAATGCTTACTACTTACCAAACCAGTGTTAAGAAGAAAAATTAGCAAGGAATGTTTTCCAATCTGGCATTAGTAGCTAAGTCGTATTTCATCAAAAAATGGATTTATGGCTTCCAAGTCAAAGCCCCAAATTCAGTTCAAAGAAAATAAACACAGCAAGACCTTTCAAATGTGAAGTGATCATGAATAAAATAGATGGGTTGATTTAGTAACTGTTTACACTTGTATATTGATTTATATGTTTGTGGTAAAAAGGCATCTTCAAGACTCAGAAAGAAAATATTTATCTCAGATTTGGGGTGTTTTTTTTCGCAATGCTGAATGTCATCCATTTCAGGCTGAACTCACTGATCAATCTTAATATCAGTAAAAGAGAGAGAACCAGACATATTATGTCCCCTCATAAAAGACCCATGTGTATGCACACACACACACACCCGCACACACATAAAACCTAAATCAGATGAAGGATTTGGATCTATTTATCTCTCTACAGAAAAAAACTAGGGACAGGAGAACACATTAGTAACACCATGGAAGCACAATCAGCAAAATCCAAACTGTGGAAAACTACAAGACAAGTGACCTGGTTTCCCCAGCAAATAAATTGCAAAGAAATAAAGGGGGTGGGGAAAGAAAGAGGGAACCTATAGATTAAGAGAGCCTTAAGAGATATATCCAATAAATGCAATGCATAGCTCTTGTTTGGTTCCTGATTTGAATAAACCACCTGTACACCCCTCCTCCCCCAAAAATGTATATATGCAGTCAGGTAAATTGGAACACAGACTGGATAGTTGATGATGTTAAGGAATTGCTGTTAGTGTTTTTTGTATTGTGGTTATATTTTTAAAGAGCCCTTACCTGTTACAGACATACTGTAGTACAGGCTTCAAAATAATCCATTTGGGGATGGAAGGAGCAGGTGGGGTACAGATGAAAAAAGAATTTGCCTGGTTTGATCATTACTGAAACTAGGTAATGGGAACATGGGAGTCTGTTAGCCAATTCTCACTACTCTTTGAAACCTTCCATAATAAGTTTTCATGACTCCATAGTTAATTTATATAGTGTTTTGCCACAGTTGGCTCACATTGTCTCCTAAGAGCTGATTATTAAATTTTCAGAAATTTTACAAGCCTATTGTTAAACCAGTGGTGGCTTGAAATCAGCCACAGTGGATGTGTTTACACCATGGAAATCAGCTAAAGCTACGATCAAGCCTTTTTGTTTCTGAAGAACTGATTGTTCAGTATTAACCAGCGCATCACTGCTTATGACCCCAGTGCCTAAAGCACAGAACTCTTCATGTACATTGGAAACTTTCTCAACAGTAGTACAAAGAAGCTCGCTTTTCAGCTTAGGTTTTTCTCTACTCTTCTTCCCTACTGCCACCAGGTTTTCGTTGCCTCAGATCCCAAGGTGTGGCAATCCATGGGCCCACCCTGGAACATTCCACCTGGGCTCCAATCATTTCTTCCTTCCATAAGCCCTTACCTTTTCTCCTTCTATCAAACTTATCCAATCTATGGCCCTTCCTCTTCAGGACTTACTCTGACATAGCATGGTGCTCAAATGATGAGATTAACTGATCCTGGCTAAGTAGGAAGAAGGCTGAGTCCTTCTGAAATAATTTTCTTTGGAAATTTCTAATCTTTTAACTTCATAGTTTTGAGTAGTTCTGTATCTCTAGAGCCCTTTCATAAACATCAGTTCATTTACTTATTTATTTATTCTTGATATTTTTTAACTGACTGCTTATTATATACAAGATAAACCCTCATTAGCACATTGTCTTATTAAATCCTCAGAATAAACATATGAGCTAACAAAAGGGCTGGAATTTTCCTCCTCAGACAAGTAAGGACATAAAAACATAAAAGAAGTCAAAAGTCTTATCTAAGGCCACCTGGCTAGTTAGAGACAAACTCAAGACCAAGCCTAAGAATATTTTCTATTGTGACCTAAGAATTTTTCTACAAACCACCAGCTCATTGATTGGGTGAACAGAGCAGATTTTTCTCTCCTCTCCAAAGGCAGGATTGTGCAAATGTGTGGACCACAAAGAAATTTTTTCCCAAAAGCATTTTTTTCTTCCCATACACATGAGTGTGAAGGCTACTAGCTACTTAAATCCAGTCCATAAGCATTTATTAAATGCCTGTACAATAAAGTACCTGCCACATGATAGAAAGTGAAAACATCCTAGATTTTAAGAGAAAGGGATGTTGGCTCCTTTTATTTGTAGTTAGTCTGGATTGCCAAAAGGGTGTGTTTTGTTTGAAATACTATGATTTGCAAAATTACGTGTTTGTCATTACTGGTTTCTTCATGCATTTCAACAGAAGCCATGCCAAGCCTGCCCAGAACTATTTAGGAGGCTAGGGCTGTTGTCCCATTGATATCTAAATTTACTGGATTTATGTCCTTCTCAAACTAGATCAGTAGGACAAACAATCCAATCATCTCTTGTGGTTTCCTTCTGCTTTTCTACGACAATTCTAACTCGAATCTTGCAACTGAGAAAAAGGCTGAGTGTGGGGGGCAAAATGTGATCTCCATGCTAACAGTTAATAAAGAAGACATTCTGTCCCTGTGTGTTCTTGGCAGAAATTTGAGTAGGAATTAAGTGTTCCTAATTGCTCATTAATTCCATGATCTCTTTTTATTGGTGCATTTGTCTATTTTATTACTGACCACCTGTATATGCCAAGGACTGTGATAAAAACTTGGGATATGACAGTGAAAGACCTCAGCCCCAAGGAGCTCACAGAAATGCCAAAAGGAGACTTACAAGTAAATATACAAGCATATTAGAGCATTTAAAGTGCTAAATACCAAAGAGCTCAATGGGAACACAATGCAGGAGCTTCTCACCTTTAGCCTGGGGTGAAAAGAGACATTCTTAGACATCTAAGCTAACACCCAAAACACAAAAATAATTTTTCTAGTGAACTCATTGAACTGGGGGAGAAGACATTGTAGGCATTGCAATAATATATGCTGAGTTTGGGAAGATCCCACCCTAAGATACTCTGATTCAATAAGTCTGAAGTGAAGCCCACGAAAATGAATTTTTAACATGCACCCCAAGAGATTTTAGTGCAAGCAATTAAAAACTTTGAAAGGGTCAGAGGCAACATGGTAGTCTGAACCAGTTCAGAATGTGGTCATCCAGGCAAATTTGGACAATGTGTCTCAGGTATCCACACAGTTCCTTCTTTGGCACTGTTTATATCACCAACTCAAGCCACATGGATTATGTATCTGCTGTATGTAAGTGTGGGTGGCTAAGAGTGTAGCTGTAGAGGTGGACCAGGTACCCACCAAAGTAAACGGAAGGGACAGAAGAGTGGTACAGAAGACGAATATACCACAAGATGTGAAACATGAAAGGAAAGTTTCCTGGGCAGCAAGATGCTGAACTAGGACTTGTAGGAAGGGTGGAACAGCTAAGGGGAGGGCACAAGCATTTTAGGCAATAGAAATTTGTAGTTTCAAAGTCTGGATTGAATCTAGGTTTGGCTACTTCCAAGCTGTGATGTTCAGCAAGTTCCATGACTTTGTTCCAGTTTCTTCACGTGTAAAACGGAAATGATAATCATTTCAACTTGCACCACTACTGTGAAGAGTAAATGAAGTGATCTGTCAAGTAAAATATATATGGGTTCTGGTACATAGTAAGCACTCACTGCTTATTGAATAAAAAAAAATGAAAACTAGTTAATTTTACTTTTCTCTCTAGGAATCCCAATTTTGCTAAAACCTCAATAAATATCTTTATTGAGGTACAAGCAATGCCTTATAGATTTTTTGTATGCCTTATTTAGTACAAGCAATGACTTGATATTTAGCAATGATCTCTAAAAAGCTTGTATGTTATCATAGACCCCCTCGGCTCTCAGCTTCAAGGGACTTCAAGAGATCATTTGGTTCCAGCAGGTCTATATTTTGTAGTAGGCAGAGAAAGGTGAAAAGGCCAGAGACTGTGGAATTAGATTATCTAAATTTGAATCCTGGCTCACTATTCACTAGTTGTGTAAACCTAGACATGTTTCTTGAACTCTCCTAGGCTTGGTTTATTCAATAATACAATAAATGTATAACTCTCAGGATTGTTAACAAGTCTTATTGATTAAATCAATCAAAAAAAAAAAGGAATTGAGTATTCGCTAAATATGAGAAACTGTTCCAGAATCTGAGGATTAGCAGTGAGAAAAATGAGAAACACTGGCCCTCATCTAGTTCACCTAGAAAAGAAAAGGTAGGTGTATTATTTCCCTAGGGCTCTATAATAAATTACTACAAACTGGGTGGCTTAAAACAAAGAACTGTATCCTCTTATTGTCTAGAGGCTAGAAGACTGAAATCCAGGTGTGCATAGGGCCATGCTCCCTCCAAAGGCTGTAGGAACAGGGTCCTTCCTTGACTCTCCTAGCTTCTGGTGGTTAACCGCAATCCTCAGTGTTACTCAGTTTATAGACCCATCACTCAAATCTCTACCTCCATTGTCACACGGCATTCTCACGATGTGTTTGTGTGTCCAAATTTCTCTCATCTTATAAGAACACCAGTCATTGGATTTAGGGCTCACCCCAATCCAGTATGACCTTATCTTGACTTGATTATATCTGAAGAGAGCCTATTTCCAAATAAGGTCACATGAACAAGTATTAGGGGTTAGGACAACAACATATCTCTCGGGTGAAACAATTCAACCCACAGCAGTAGGTAATGGACAAACTGACCACATAATTTCTGGTAGGCCATCCTAAGACCATGGCTTCCAGGAGGTCCTCAGCAAATGATGGCTAATATTGGGGTAAAATATTTTGCTCACATCTTTCAGATAAGTTCACTGAATTTGCCTTGCTCACCAAGGATGACAAAACTAATGTAACAGAAACTAGAAATCTGGTTAAGTAACTCCTCATAAAAGGAAGGCTCTCCCCAAACAGCAGTGTCTCCCAAAATAGATTTTTTGTATGCCTTATGGCTCCTAAAATTTTTTTACATGTTAAGTGTACAAACTTTATTTTTAATAATTATGTATTTATTTTAATGTGTTAGAAGAAATATTACCAGCACTTAAAGCCCATGATTTCACAGATAACACTTCTTATGATGTGCTTAATATAGAGTTGTCATTTAAAACAATTAGGCATTTAACATGAATCAATTCTTAGAAAAAATGAGAAAACAGTAGGTAAGTGGCTATAGCAAAAAATATTGCAGTGGTACTTTGTGACTCAAGTTTCAGAAATGCCACACTCCCATGTGGTGTTTCTTTGTTCAATCTGTCATACAAACTAGCATTCTGGCTGTATGTCTTGACATGGACCCAAGTGGCAAAATGCAGTTTTGGAAATACCTCAGCTGGGGCACTGAACATAAAGATTATAATGTTTGTTTCAGCTGCCTGTTAAACTGATGATCACTTCTCTCAAGTCCACATCTTAAATGCCTCTGAAGTTCAATTTCAAAACTTAATATTAAGCTACAGTAATCAAGACTATGTGGTAATGGCATAAAGACATACACATAGATCAAGGGGAAAGAATTAGGAGTCCAGAAATAAACCCATAAATGTCTGATCAATTGATTTTCAACAAGGTTGCCAGGATAATTCAACTGGGAAAGCAGAGTCTTTTCGACGAATGGTACTGTGGAAACTGGATATCCACATGCAAAAAATAATGAAGTTGGAGACTACCTCATACCATATACAAAAATTATATTACATCATATATTGAAAAAGGGTATATTATCCATTGTGTCCGTGTGTGTGTGTGTGTGTGTGTGCATGCAAATATTTTCTTCAATTCTGGGGGTTATCTTTTTACTTTTTTTTTAGAAATCAATCTCTTTTTTTTAATTAATCATTTTATTTATGGCTGCGTTGGGTCTTCGTTGCTGTGTGCGGGCTTTCTCTAGTTGCAGCAAGTGGGTGCTACTCTTTGTTGTGGTGCATGGGCTTCTCATTGTGGTGGCTTCTCTTGTTGCGGAGCATGGGCTCTAGGCGTGCGGGCTTCAGTAGTTGTGGCACACGGGCTCAGTACTTGTGGCTTGTGAGCTCTAGAGCGCAGGCTCAGTAGTTGTGGTGCACAGGCTTAGTTGTTCCACGGCATGTGGGATCTTCCCGGACCAGGGCTTGAACCCATGTCTCCTGCATTGGCAGGCAGATTCTTAACCACTGCACCACCAGGGAAGTCCCTTTTTTTACTTTCTTGATGGTTTCCTTTAATCTATTTTTTTTTTTTTTTTTGGTTCCTTGCACTTTAGGTGTCATTGCTAAGAAACCATTGCCTAACACAAGGTCACAAAGCTTTAGACCTGTGTTTCCTTCTAACTGTTTTATAGTCTTTGCCCTTACATTTGGGTCTTTGATACACTTAATTTTTGTACACAGTATTCTCTCAATTTTTGTTTAAGTCAGAGTGACTTAATTTCTCCTTTATTTTTGAAGGATAGCTTTAATGGATTTATTGGTGGACAGTCTTATTCTCTGAACACAGTGAATATATCACACCACTGCCTCTGGCGTCCATGGTTTCTGATGAGAAATCAGTGGTTAATCTTGTAAGTGATGAGAGTCACTTCTCTCTTGCTGCTTTCAAGACTCTCTGTTTTTGTCTTTCAACAGTTCGATTATGTTTTGTCTAGGTGTGATTCTCTTTGAGGTTATCCTACCTGGAGCTCACTGAGCTTCTCAGATGTGTGGATAAAGGTTTTTCATCAAATTTGGGACCTTTCAGCCATTATTTCTTCAGATATTCTTTCTATTCCTTTTGCTCCTTTCTCTCCTGGGATTGTGTGTGTGTTCATACACTTGAATATACCACCAGTCTCTAAGGCTCTGTTCATTTTTCTTCCTTTTTCTTTCTGTTCCTCAAATCGTTCTCAATTAACCTATCTTTAAGTTCAATGATTCTTTCTTCCACCTTATCAAATCTGCTGTTGAGCCCTTCTAGTAAGTTTTTAAATTTCAGTTATTATACTTTTTGACTCCAGAATTTCTATTTGGCTCTTTTAATATAACTTTTATATATTTATTGGTAGTCTCTATTTGGTGAAAGACTGTTCTCATATTTGCTTTGATTTCGTAAACATGATTTCCTTTAGTTGTTTTGAATATATTTAAAATAGCTGATTTAAAATCTTTTCTACTTAGTCCACCATCTGGGCTTCCTCAGGGACAGTTTCTATCAATTGCTTATTTCCTGTATTTCGGCTCTCCATTCTTGTTTCTTTTCATGTCTCATAATTTTTGTTGAAAATGGGACATACGTGGAAACTCTGAAAATTATACTTTCCCTCCTCCCTAGGGTTTGTTATTGTTGCTAACCGTTGTTTGTTTAGTGACTTTTCTGCACTAATTCTGTAAAATCTGTATTCTGTTTTCTATTTGGTAAGTGAAATGCCTGCTCAGTTAGCTTAGTAGTTGCTAATTATTAAACAGAAATTTCTTTAAGCTCTTGAAACCAATAGGCATCTCAGTCTTTGTTAAGAGGCTCAGTGTGCATGTTGGGACATATCTTAACACTCAGCCAGCCAGCTGACAACTTTACCTTAGTCTTTACTTCATGCTTATGTAGAAACTCAAGGTGAACCAGAGGTGAGAGCTTAGGACATATATCTCAGGTCTTTCCTATGCATTCACACAGCCCTGGGCATGTGCACAGCCCTACACATGTTCATGATTTTCTAAATTCCAAGAGATATGCAGGAATTTTTCAGAGCCTTTATAGACTTCTCATTCCCCAGCTTTTCCTTCTAAGCTTTTTGGTTAGCCTATTGTTTGCCCCATTGTTGAACATTGCCTCAGACAGCCATAAAGTTAAACATTTGCCTCTACATATTTTTGACAAAAGTCACCAGGGAAAAGGCTTTCTTCACTAAGGCTTTCTTCACTTAGTGAGCTGTAAGTCAGGTCAAAAAAGACAGCTTTGCAAGTGGGGTTTCCTCCAGAACCATCAAACCGGTGAAATAACAACAGTTCTCTGGGAATGTGGCTTCGGAGAAGCTCCAGCCACATTCTGTCTTCCCATTCTTTCACCATGATTGTGATCTGTTGCTTTTCAATGCTACTGTGGAGCTCCCAGGAGGGAGATGGGAACAGAGCAAGTTAAAATGCAACAAAGCTCACTCTTCTGTTGAAGATTCACCTGTTTTTCTTGAATGAACACTCCTCAGATTGCTACAAGACTTTATTAACTTCCAAAGTTCTGAAAAAGTTGATTCAGACAATGTATCAAGTTTTCTCGTTGCTTTTATGAAGGAGGGAACTTTTGGAAGGCCTTACTCCATCATTTTCAATGATGTCACCTCTGCACTTCTTTCTTCATCAATAAATGCAGGGTTGACTTTTAACCTGCACTATGCTGGTTTTCCCCTCTTTTTTTCCTTTTTAAAGGAAAATGCAAACTGTCAGGGTTGGGAAAGATGCCAGTGCAGATTTGGTAATTGTTTAGAAGATGAGGATCATTGAAGACTAAGTCATTTTTTGACTCATTTTGTCCTATCCCAAATAGTGATTATATTTCTAACTATGTTGTTATTTACACTAAAATAAAACTGCCTACTAAAGCACACACATTAAATGACATTTATGTCCTGACACTGATAAAGAAATATATAATGAGACCACCGCAAATGCTCAAGCTGATAAATACAGGTTGACTACTTCTTTTTCAATCACATCAAGAAACACACGCTTCCTCTGCATGGCTTCACCCCACCAATAACCCACTTTTCAACTTTCCTCAAATTCACCTTCAGTTGGTAGCCATTTTCCCAAAGAAACTAAGTTGCTATTATTATCAATTTTAATCAATTGATAAATGTTACTAAATATAAGAAACATCAAAGATATCAAAGTCTTACTGAGATTTTGATGCTGGGCAGTTAGTTAGGTTCACTTACTAGCTAAGTGACACATTCTTTCACCTTATCTAAGAAAGTTGAAAATTATTACCTGTAACGAACACTGAGGTCAGTAGGGCTTATCTTAATATCTGAATTTTTAAATAACAAAGACCAGTACTTCTATGCAAACTTCAGAGATTTTTATAAAAATAAAAATGCTTTCTAGAATATGAAATAGCCAATGATTCATAAGGGCAAAAGTAGCATTCACCAGCTGTTACAAATGCCCTTTCCCATCAAACTTGACCTTTTCCTCAATGCTTCCCCAAATTCCAAATTCTTTTCTGCCTGAGGGAAGGAAAAGCATTTCCTCCTGCCACATAGAGCCAAGATACTGCAGAAGCAACAGCTGGCCAGAAGCAATTCTCCCTTCCTGTGGAGCAAGCCAAGCTATAGAAGTGGATCATTATGCTTCTAGGTGAAAATCCCAGACTGGTAGTTCTTTGGTCATTTTTTAACTTCTTTTGTTTGATGAACATTTAGCACTCCATCTCTCTCTACTCAAAGGTCTAGCATTTATGTAACATAACCAGAAATACATCTGACCAAATAGGATAATGAAAACTATGTCAACTGAGGCTAGAGTGTCAACATTAAGACAAAACCTATACAATAATACCTAACTAAAATTAATCCACAAAAATATACACAAAGTAAGGATGGTTATAGTACTGAGGTCTCACTAGCAGTTGGGAAATGGGAACTTGTGTTTTAGTATAAGAATTATTCACCAAGTGGAAACTTCATGTTCCAAATTTGACCATAATTTCTGGTTGCATTAGGGAATTCATTCTCACTTATTACCTAAATATTTATGATTTAGAAACTTTGAGTATTTGTCTTTTTATCTTGGGACTAAAGTATGAACAAAATTTATTTGTTCACTTTTTAAACCATTGTGTTAAAAGAGGGTCCTGATCCCCCATCTGAATCAGAGAACAGCCTAGGCATTTCCTAACTGCTCAGTGAGGTTATTTTGATGTGCCAAAGACAAGGTCACCAGTACAAGTGGTGATTATTCCACTGGACACATTTGTCTGCCTCCAAGTGTAGCCTGAAACATCTGGTTGGGACAGAAACTCACAGCCACCTTGCTCATGGTTGCAGACAGGTCCTGAATGATATGGGTCTGGGGAAGAAATAGACACCAATGTCCTGGCCACTTATTTTAATTCGAAAGGGAGAGAAGGAAGTAATAACCTTTCTCCTAATGTGAATTCCAAGGAAGGAGCTAAATAAATTTTGCCTCTACTCTATCCAGACCACTATTAATCTGTACAAATACTGGTCAGTTAAATTAGATTGCACTTATAAAGTGCTTGGCACCAGGACCTGACACATAATAAGATTTCCAGTAAATCTTAGTGGCAATTAATAATAAATCATATTCTGAACTACTTAATGATATTTTGCATGCATTTAAAATTCTAACAGAGAAAATGACCTCAGTGCAAAGACACCAGCACAAAGTACTCTTTGTATACACATCAGGCATCAGGTAATATTTCACATGTCTGGCGAGTTGGATGTTCTGCTTTTGCACATGTATGAACATTATGTGAGTGTCTGTTTGGGGAGGATAAAAAGAACACCAGCAACTAAGAAGGTGAGGCATTGAAGGCATATGATCACTTAATGAAAGTGAAATGGGAAATGCCTACTACTTATCTCCTTTGTGGATACAGTGTAGCCAATGAACCAACCAATAACATTTCGATCTTTGAACAACTATGGATTAAACAATGGCATACTACTTTGTCTCAGTATCCTTTGTGTAAGAACCCTAAGTTAGTTTCTGCTTTGAGATTCATTTCCGGAAAATCACTGCCTTTATAGATTAATATATCTGCTTTCTATTTTCAGAAATCACACTTGAGTCACTTGTTATCTTTCTTTTGTTACTTTAGCAGCTTTAGAGTTATACCTAACTTTATCACCCAGGTGGGTAAAATCTGCTCACCCAATATATGGAGTGCTAAAAACATCAACTCCTTCTGCCTTCTCCAGATGGTTTGGAGATCTCTTACCCTACCCAATGCTTGAAATTGCATTAGTATATAAAGGTATAAAAAATAGCATAAAAAAGCATTTACAGGATAGCACTCATAAGAGAGCAGTGTGGCACAATGGTAGGGTAAGTGTTATTCATGTTCAGAAAACTGGGGTTCAAATCCTACTTCCATCAGTTACTTGCCTCTTTAGTTTTTCAACATTCATGATCCTTTCTTTGTCTTTGCTCCTATAGCTTTCCTGGTCAGAATGTCTTCTTTTTTCTCTCTTTTTACCTAAACCAAGTGGCTAGTCAAAACCTTCAAGTTCCACATGCTTAGCAGGTCATTGTTCATAGACAGTTCATATCAATTACTAGATTTCTGTCCTTCCAACGACAGTGAATTGCTCAGAACATGTGACCATAGATGGATTCATCAAAGCAAATTGTTTTAGCACCTGGTACTTAGGCTGGAATAACTGAGGAAGAGAAACTCTCTTCTCTTGAAGCATGAGGCTTCCTGGTCACCATCTTGATACCCCAAGGTAAGAAGTTGTCTGAAATTAATACAAGCACTAAGGAAAAAAGGTTCAAGATGGAGACACATATACTTTTGAGTACTTGGGCCCAATCATGCCTGAAGCCATATACCAAAAGACTTTTCAGTTATATTGAGCAATAAATTACTTTTTATGGGCAAGACTACCCGAGTTACTTTTCCCTCAATTTCTGCCAAAGGTCTACTGACTAACACACCTATAGTATTCTCAGTGCTGGGAATTAAATAGTAACCCTGCTTCACTGAATCAACATTCTTGTGAGAGATATCAATGAGTCAATGAGTCATAACAATTGCTAACAGTGGATAAATATGGGGAGCTCTGGGGGCACTACGCAAGAGCATTGACCCAATTTAGGGGAATCGGACAGGGAAAGACTTCTCAGAGGAGACAACATCATATGGATTCCCTGTCACCTGTCCTTCAGGGGTTAAAGATGTTACATTTTCATCCTCAAACTGAGTGCACAGTGAGTAATAATGTTGACACCTAGCCATAGGTATTATCATTATAATTCTAAAACGACTACTTTGCCTTAAAATTCCCACCCAGTAAGATGTTATCCCCTCATTCTATTTTAATAGCTAAAGTTGCATTATTCATGATTATTGCCTCAAAAACATAGATTATCACAGCTGTTCAACCATCATATATATAGTTTCCAACCCCACCACCCACTCCCAATCAGAATTTTGGCCATGGCCCCAGTTGGTACTGAGAGAGAACACATAAACGTTAAATACTATAACAATCTGTGGTAGAGGGGGAAAAATCAGCAACTGACAGTGCTGTAAAATTGTAACCAGGAAAACAAAAATATCTCATCCAAGTGCCCATTTTTTAAAAGTGATACATTCTGACACAGCAATTCTTTGATAGCTTTAGTAAGCTCATCAAAAAGCTGATGGAATGGACTCAATATAATCTTCCTTTTATGACTCTCTTACTAAAAAACTAGTAGAGTTGGCCAGGATTTGAGCAGTATATTAAATATCAGTAACCAATGTTGGACAACATGAATTTCCATGCCTTTTATATATATTTCTAATTACATACCAGTAAGTATAAGAACTGAAAATGTTTAACCCTTAGTTAAAATTTTCAAACAAGTCAAAGTTTCAACCAATAGTATTAGGTTGTTCAATATCTGGTCTTACGAGTTTTTCCCAATCCATTTGCCCCTAGTAGTCAAGTACAAAAGATTTTGTGAGGAATTACAATCCAAGACATCTAGGATGGACTGTTGTCAAGCTGTCCTTCAAAACACCTTATAAAGAATAAATGAAAAAATAAAAGTAAAAAACCCTAAAATATAGAATTATTATTAAGTTGTCCTTGACTAAGATATTTCAAACTTGGAGGAATATTTGAGACATGAATCCACAAACGTAGGGCTGACGACATATTATAGCCAGACTCTGAGACAGTCCTCAGTGTTTCTTGCCTCCTGATATTTATGCCCTGTGTAGTCTCTTCCCACAGTGAAGAGGACTGGCCTGTGAAACCAATAAAATATTGCAAAAATGAAGTGTGACTTCCAACTTCAATAAAGACATTGTGGCTTCTGTCTTGCTTTGTCTTGGACCATTCACTCTGGGGAAACCCAACTGCCATACTATGAGGACACTCAAGCAGCCCTCTGGAGAATCTCAAGTGGGAAGAAACTCAGGCTTCTCACCAATAGCTAGCACCAACTTGCCAGCCATGTGAGTAAACCACAGAAGCAGATCCTCCAGACTCAGTTAAGCCTTGATGGCTACAGCCCTGGCAGACATCTCGACTATGATATCATGAGACCCTGTGAGCCAGAACTGCCTAGCTAAGCCACTCCCAGATTCCAGATCCACAGAAGCCATGAGATCATAAATGATTATGGTTGTTTCCAGCCACAAAGGTCTGGGATAATTTCTTATGCTATGACATATAACTAATTTACTAGGCAAATATCCTACTAATTTCTTTATTCTCTAGACTGTAAAGCTATTGTTTATTTAATAGTAGAGTGAAAATTTTTCTAAATATTTGTCATTGCTGACTACTGTTAAATATTAAGCACATGATATTCTTTCAGTGGTCTATGCACCTTAAGGCTGGGATTTGACAAATGCCTAAGACTGAAGAGATCTATCTATACTTGCATTTGGTACATATCCAATTCCAGGGCACTTTGGCACAGTGGACAAATAGCCCACCTACTCCATCTGCAAGGAACTGTGTGTGAAAATATGCTCACCCTATCCATGCACCCAGAATGTCTCTCTGCACCTTGACCTTCAAGGAATCATAAAGTAGCAAAATTGGTAAAAGATCATAAATATCCTCAAATTAAACCCCTCTTCAACGTGCCAGCTGTAAGTTTTTCAAGATAAACCTGAACACTTTCGGTGATGGGAACTCATTACTCATCAGAATTCATTCAAAATCTCAAGAAAACTTATTCAAGCAAAATCTCTTCTTCTGAATTCCAAACACTGGCCTCAGACACTGAGTCCTATTCCACTCTGGTCAGTCCTTCAGATATCTAAAGAAAATTTTATCTTCCATTTGAGCTCTCTTTATGTAGGATAAAGTATCCAGCTCCAACTACTCCTCCTAAGACATAATTGAACCCCTGATACTCATGATGCTTTTCTCTGAACTTGCCCCAGTTTCTTTTTAATCAGAGCCCAACAACTAACAGCCTATAGGTCTGTGTTGCTTTCTTGTTTTGTTTTGTTTTCAGAGATTGGAATTTGGATACCTTTAGATGTAGCATACCCTCTACAGTTCCCACAAACCCCACAACCCCTTCCTGTCTTATAGAGCACTTCCTGTCACCCATTTCTTTCCTATCTGGTCATGGCTCTCAGAACACAACAAATATTCTTAATATCAAAAGGGTTACAACTGCTGCTACTCGTGCTCCATATGCCACAAGTGGGGTTAATTCAGAAAGCTTCTCATGGTTATTATTGGGAGGGAATCAGGGCTTCATCATCTTCTTGCCTCATTCTTAAGCATATCAAGTTAACAAATATCTATTAAGCATCTCCTGAATGCCTCAAACCAGGAGTTGTGTTGAATAATACGGGCGAAAACCGGTCTGTCTATTCCTCAAGACTAGGAGGAGCTCCCCTGCATTAACCTAGCACATAATGATTACCCAACACATGTGATAACAGAGAAGAAAGCAGGAGATATGCTGCTTTAACTGGGAGATCAGGCCAACAACCAGCAAATCTCAAAGGGCAAAATACAGGCAATAAATACTTGAAAATTTTAAGCAGGGGAAAGATGTCTACCCCTTGGTATAGATAAAGAAGGGGACATACAAGAATAAATTCCTCACAGGGGAATTGTGAGTCTGCTCAGTCCACCCCATGAGCCTCTTAGGAAAGCTACCACTCTGGATGTGTTTAATCAGTGTCCAGCAAAGGCTAACTCTGCCTTTGCTCCCCTGTGTTGGCAACGTTAAGGACTAGAAGATTCTGGGGGTTGTTTACTGTGTGATTTAGTGATGATATAAATTTGGGAGAGTTAGATCTAAGGTCTCCTTACCTTTCTATTAAGGAAAAAGAGCAGATCAAAAATGTAGGCAGTGAGTTGTTCTCAGAGAGGAATATTAAGGGGAAATAAATAATCCATGGCACACCTCAAGAGGTCTGTCTTTATTGTTTGTTTCACGGTACACACACCCTTGCAAGCCTCAAGGAGAATAATTACTTCTCTAAATATCAGCCGAAGGGGGGACAAAACCCAGCACACAACAGCACTCAACCGTTAATTCCAGTGACAACTAAAACACCATTAAACTGTACTTCAAGTCTTTGAAGTGCTAAAAAGTTCATTCAGAAAATAGTGTATGGCCATGTATTCAATTTAATAGCTAATGCAGTTCCCTCTCTGTCTAGTTGAGAAGAACATTCAAAGTACAAAGGAGTGGTACGGGAACATTTAAAGACCCAAAGGAAAGTAACAAGCCTTTCAGAACGAGTTAAAAGAGAATGTGGACATCATAACCTAGTCCCACTTCATCATCATTATCCAATCATATTAGACGCTCTTGAGAGGCAAGAGAGATTACTGGTTAACAGTATAAGCTCTCTCCAAGTTCAGAGAGACCTTAGTTTGCCTCCTCCTCTGAAGCCTACAAACTGTGTTGTCTTGGCTCAACCATCTAACTTCAGTGACACTCAGTTTTCTCATCTAAAAATGCAGGTTAACAGTAGTACTTACTTCAGAAGGTTCTCAAAAGGATTAAATGAAGTGATCTATAGTAATCATTATAACTCCAAGCCACTATTGATTGAGAGCTTGCCATGTGCCAGGCTCACAGCTAAGTGACACTTATCTCTTTTCATCTTAGTGGTATTCCCTTTACTACTTGATAGAGAATACTGAAGAAAAAGCAAATATGAGGAAAATTACCAGTTCCATTTACAATATGGAAAGTTTGAACTATTAACAGGCTAGAGAGAGAAAACATGGTTTACCTTGGTCTTCGTGTCTCTGAGCAACATTCCCTGGTCTTCCTTAGATAAAGCCAGCCTAGAATTTTAGAACTGTCTCACCTTCTTAACTGCCTTAAGATAGAAGCCTACATTCTAGATATAACCTGACAATACTGTATGCAGTGGCTCAAGGCTTAACCTAAGATTGCATCATCTATAAAGCAGCTGCGTTATATAAGCAGTGCTTGTTGTCAGCTAAGACCTCTACTTTTTCCCCTCATAAATAGATTTTAATCCAGATCATCCTGATGTCATTCTTTGATTTTTGATGTCTCTGAAACTTCATTGTAATCAGAATTCATCTCAAGGGAATTATTCACCTTTAGCTTGTCACATTAGATTTTTATTTGCATTTTGGCTTTTTTCACATTAGCTCTCCCTCCCAACTTTGATACAACCACTATAGTGCAAGGAATCCTTCACGATGGACTTTAAGTTCCCCCCATGGCTCTCCCTCCTCCGCCCCAGAAAAACCTCTTCGTTCTTTACGTAAAGAAATGGAGAAGCATTTCTAACATTACCTAGGATGTCACAGCAACTGACATACCATGTCCACATGATTTCTAACATGATCCAGTGTAGAGCAACTGACATACTCTACATCTTCATCAGCCAGTAGGATGAAACCTATGTATCTGACAAAACTTACGACTTACGGATTTTTTCCTAAAAAACATTATTTGTGACATTTTTCTAGGATCATTTTCCTAAGAATAGATCATGGGCCACATCCTGCCCACTTCCTCTAAGCTCATTGGGTAATAGCAGGGTTTTGTTTTCAGTCCTATCGAGCTTTGACCCACAACTCTACATTTTCACAACTCTGTGATCTGACTCATTGCTTAAATTCTCTGAGCCCCAGTTTCCTAATCTGTAAAATGAGGGTTGAAATGGTTTTATATTCTACACAATGTTTAATAAAGTTAGCTCTTTTTCTTTTTTTTCTTTATGAAATTGAAAGATCAATTCTAAGAATTTCCCTTCATTTCCTGATATAGTTTCAAGCTTACATTCATGATTTTGAAGAAAAAGCAACTTTGGAGGGATTGCTAATAATTTGCATTGTGGGTTTGATACCTTCCTGTCAACTGTTAAAGAACAAGAAACAAATGTTTACCAAAAAAAAAAGTAAGAAGAAGAAGGAGGAAAGGGAAGAGGCAGCAGAGGGATCAAAGGAAAGTAGAAGAATTAGGTAAAATTTTCAAAAAGCTCTGGAAGGTTAGATTCTGATCCTAGGGACAACTTCCATAAAAGATCGAAGACCATCTACTCAGGAAGATCCAGATAGGCAAACTCATAGAAGGATCACTTGGAGTGGCACAGCTCATATAGACCAGAGGGTCATGTGAGAGATGAGTTAGCACTCTCATTGCTAATGGTCCAGCTATTGCTGAAGGAAGAACTTACCAACTGATCGTCCCTGAAAGCCAAAAGAACAGAACATTACCTCTAAACACTCAGAAGGAATGATGCTTATTTATAGAAAAAGACTTGGTAGATTTCACCTGATTGGCCCAGTGACACCCCAGGAATACACCTCTCAACTCCTTAGCCAAACTGTAAGCCCCTCAAATGGTAACGAGACTCTGGACATTAATTAGGGTGATGATGGAGAAATTATTCCTATCTGCACTTGGTGGGTAGGTGAGGTGAAGTTAAACTGAATAACCCCAAGAGTCTCATGGTGGATCAGTGATTATATATTTCATATTAATTCCTATGTCATTAAGTTCTTCGGAAGATTAAGTGAAATGACGTATGTGAAGTTCTTGGTATTGTGAGGATTCAAAATGATAGCTATTTTCATCACCATTGTTGCAGCTGCAGTGCCTTCTTGTGTTATGGGGCATTAGGAAACATAAGCAGAAATAAGAAAGGGGGATGAATGGCAGGGTATACTCTGGAAAATGGTAAGAGTTAGTCTTGGCCATCAGGAGCTGTCAGCAAATATAAGAGAGATCATAAAGTCATTGCAAGAAAAGCTGTCTCAGACTTTTACACTTTGACCTAGAAATAAGCTTGAGATCATCTAATTCGACCACCTCTAGCTATAGAGGTACAAACACTGATGAGAGGTTAAGTTTCTAAAGATATGTTTTCAATAACTAATTACCTAGAATATGGTGTATGACATATACACATATACTCTTTTTTTTTTTGCTGCACCGTGAGTCATGTGGGATCTTAGTCCTCCATCAGGCATGGAACCCGCACCCCCTGCAGTGGAAGCGTGGAGTCTTAACCACTGGACCGTCAGGGAAGTCCCAATATACTCCTGACTTTCACCAATCTAGGTCTGAGGGCTTTGCTCTCAAGAATCAATTCCACTGAAAAGTTTTTTTTTTAATCAAAATGTATTAATCAAGACCCTTTTGAATTGCAAGGGAACTCGTACTCAAATTAAATGAAGTAGAGAATGTACTGGCTGACCTAAGTGAAATGGCTAGGCTAGAGAAGCTTCAAGGAAGAATGGATTCAGACGCTCAAACGTTATCTTCAGACCTCAGTTTCTATTAGCTTCATTTCCTTTGGGTTGGCTTCTCTTGGGTAGGTTCTCTTCTTTGGGTCAATGCAGAAGCCCTAGTTAAAGAATGACTTCTCTCTCCCAACAGTTAGACTCAAAGTTCCAAGAGTGAGTGTCTTTGCCTGTCTTGGTCTTTGTGCTCCATCTCTGAGTCAAGCAAGACCAGAAAAATTGTCTATGTTGATTGCCCTGGGTCACATGGCCATTCCAGGAGTTGGAAGAGTAGTCCATCCTAACACAAATCAAATGAACGAGGCTGGGAAGTTACTCCCCAAAACAAATTGGGATGCTATTGGGAGAAAAAAATGGAAATAGATGCAGGGTAAGCAAAACCAGCAGATGCCCACTAAAAACTACTTTTATGAGAATACAGAGAATGTTATGATGGACAAAACCCAAGTATAAATTCAAAGTTCTTCAGGATACATTATTATGTTTTCAGAACACAGGCAACTGTCCAGCTCTTAAACCACTTCCGAAGAATGCAAAAGGTCAGAGATCTGCACTCTTGTCTCTCATCTTTCTTCATAGACTTAAAAATACTAAAGCAAGACTTTACAGTTAAATTGTGGTTCCCTTACTATCTTAATGACCAGTTTTATGCAGTCAGATTCAATCGATCCCACTCAGTTAGTAAGACAAGCTCAAACATCAAATTGACATTTTCAGTCTAGGAGTTTTTTAAGTCCTAGACAATGTCTTCTTTACTCTCATTTATAGTTTTCTTACCCATTTTTTCTTCTGCTTTTTTCTTTTTCACTCTTCTCATATACACCCTCATTCATATATATGTTCTCATATCAAACCCCTGAATTCAACTTTATGTTCTCCTTTATTTTCTCTGAGTCAAATACAGATCTTGATTAAATTTTACTGTATTCCATTTGTTCAATAAATATCTGAGTCCCAGACACTATTTTAGGCACCTGGGTCACAGCCATAAACAAGGCAGACAAGATTCCTGTTTTCACAGAATTCACTTTCTACTGTGGGAAAAATGTATCACCTACTTGTGCTTCCTTGTCTGCTGTTATCCACCAAGACCTATGGTCATCATAAACTCTGGGTAGCTTTTCAAAGCACATCTGATTTAATCTTCCCAACTCACTGTGGGAGCTACAGCAAGTTCCAATGACCCCATTTTACAGATATCATTGAACAGAGATGTAAATAAAGCAAGGTCATTAATTTAATCATTCAATAAGTACCTATAATATGCCAGATACTATTTCAGCCTTTTGGAACAGTATTATTGACCTGCATTATCCTCATGAGTCTAGTAAGGGACATCAAAAAAATAAAATGGAAACTTTAAAACATATGAAGTCAAAACAGCAAATTAGTGGTGGACCTAAAATAGTTTTCAGCATTTCTGACTATCCTGATGTATCACCACTCCGAGCAAATGATTACTTGACCAAAGTCCCTACGAGGATGAGGCATCAGCAACAAAAGCCATCCTCAATGCCTGCTACACAGAGCAAACTAAAAAAGAATTTCTTAATTCCCAATCAAGACAATGCTGCCACTTCACAAGGATCTCCACTGACCCACCTCCTTCAACCACCTCTGCTGTTCAACACTGTACTGAAGGTCTTCATAAATGCAATGTGATAAGATAAGGTGGACAGGACAGGATAGGATGGCAAAGTGGCAACCCACCATCCATCTCAGGCAGGCTGGCTCCAGAGACAAAGATTCTAACCATTCTGCTATGCTGCACCAAAGAAACCATTAATAGAGAAAAAGTACAATTCACAAAAAAAAAAAAAAATTCACCCAAATGAAAAGCATCAATTCAGGGATAACATAAGGTAATACAAACAAGTGACAGAATACAAATAGTTATTTGTAATGCATACATAGATAGGAAACAGTATTCAGAACAGATAAAAATGTCCACAAGTGGGAATTTCCTGGTGGTCCAGTGGTTAGGACTCAGCGCTTTCACTGCCGTGGCCCAGGTTCAATCCCCTGTCGGGGACTTAGATCCTGAAAGCCGTGCAGCGCGGCCAAAAAAAATTGTTCACAAACAAGTTAGAAAATATGAGCCAAACATATAAACAAAAAAGTAGAAACCCAATAGGAAAAAAAAGAGTTCAACTTCAAGTAGCAACCCAAAGCATCACCTACTAAAGTAACTACAGAATACAATTTCATGCTCCTCGAATCAGTGGATAAAAAGGTCTGACCTCACACAGTGATGATAACAGTGCACCCTTCTGGAAGCAACTGAGTTGCTGCAACCACTTTTAAGAACAACTTGGCAACAGATCAGTAATTTTTAAAAGGGACATAATTTACTACTCAACAACACCATTTCTAACCATATAACCTATAGAAACTATTGTACTTGTGTCCCGGAAGACTGTTTGAGAATGCTTACACCAGCATTCATGAAATTGTATTATAAATGACCCAAACATCCATCAGTAGTGGAATAGACAATTAAGATGGAATGCAGTAGAATTTTAAATGAAAACGCCATACGTATGTGATGCAACATGGACAGAGATCCAAAACATAATGCTGAGTGAAAAACATACATTGTAGATTGTTGCACATAGCATAGTATAACTTCTGAATATTTTAAATACTCAATACTATACATATGTATACAAAAATTTTCTAGACAATAGAAGAGTATTTTCCAGAAATAGAAAAACATGACCTGAAGTTCACCTCCCTAACGCAGGAGCGGGTGGGAGAGCAAATGGGAACAGGGAGGGGTAAAGGAAATGAACCTTATCTGTTATATTTTGTTTCTTTTACATCAAAAAACATGAAACAAGACTGACAAAAAAAAAAAAAAACAACCCCTTTATCAATGTGAAAATCCCAGGATTTGTTACACAATTTTTTATATTTCTATATTTTCTGTATTCCTCAAAAATTTAAAAAGAACACCCCATGTGCTTGCTATTTTGCATCTCTCCCTCTTCATCATCCTCTGCTTCGTGGTTCCAGATTGGCAGAAGAGCAGAAGAGTAGGGGTTCTGGTTCCCACCAGGGTTTAAAGCACTTATTCTCTTGCCTGGACCATCTTCCATTCTTACCCCACTGTAGTCCTACTATACAAAGTGGCAAGAAGGAGATTTAAAAAGAGCAACTCTGATGTTATCACACTGCAACCCTGAAGAGTTACCCATTGCCTTTCAGATGCAGGTGAAAATCCTGCCTATGAACATTGGACTTTTGTTATCTTAGCTGCCCAGTCTTGTACTGTACAGTTTTCCCTCTCATTCTCTCTCTCTGGCCCCAGTAGCCTTTCAGTCCTTTCGACACACCAGGACCCATCTGGCCCAGACATGTATCACACAGTCAACTCTCTGCTAGGACTGCCCATCCCTGGCCTCGACTCCCCCGGTCCAACTCATCCCTCAGAGCCCCCTCCACGCATGTTGTCTTCAGGGAAGCTTCCACAGCAGATGCCTGGCCCACCTTAGACCAGATGATTTAGCTCAGTGCTCTAAGAGTGCAATCTTGGTTCTTTCAGAACATCACTTTAGCGATGGGCTTAAATTCTACTGCCCAGTGTGTCTGCTGATTCACAGTCATGATGAACTGTTTCCTTTATGCGCTATCTGTGAGAACTGTCCCCTCTTGCTCCACAGAGCAACCAGAACTTTAACACACTCTCCCCTCTCTTGTTTCCTGTTTGTTTGTTTGCTTGTTTTCTGGCCTCTGAGAATTCCATTGACTTTTGGAGGGGTTCAGCCCCACCTGTGAAATGTTTCTCATCATATTTCATCCAACGCTTGGGATATTTTGAAACTGGAGAATTGTTATCCTAGTAAACACTATTACAAGAAATGTAATCTCTCCACCTCAGAATGTAAATGTGCACTTATGTTACCAAACGTGGGGTCAGGCTGCTCACCGCTTGAAAGCCAATAAAGAGGCAAGGTTGGTGGAAAAGAAGGTTTGCTTTCCTTCCGAGGCGGGCAGCCTGGGGTGGGGGGCAGGGCAGTGGACTCGAGTCCAAAGGCCGTCTCCCCGCACTGACCATCAGTGGGCAGGAGCTTTTAAACGGGAGATTTAAGGGTGTATAGATGGAGGGAGGGGGCTGCATGTAGAAACGGCACAGTCAGCTCTGACAGTCATCCTGAAAATGGTCTGATCAGCGTCATCTTGATTTTTTTAAGTAGTTAGTCTTCAGTTCCAGGGTGAGTTTGTTCCCATTTCTTTGAGGCCTGTTCTCGGAATTGTGGCAGCTTCTGTCATGGCTGCAGTCTAGTCATCATGTACTTAACTTCTTCCACCTGGTGTGGGTTTCTGTATCTATAAACCAGCTCAAAGGATATGGCTTAGAATATTATCTGTAGCCATTGAGGAGGAGCTAAA
Organism: Eschrichtius robustus; assembly: GCF_028021215.1. Taxonomy (NCBI): domain Eukaryota; kingdom Metazoa; phylum Chordata; class Mammalia; order Artiodactyla; family Eschrichtiidae; genus Eschrichtius; species Eschrichtius robustus. The sequence continues at coordinate 22,533,860 of NC_090835.1, forward strand.
GGTCCTTGACTTTGCTTAATGACTAAACAATTAGTATTTGGTCTTGTTTGACCCTTTTCCTTTGCTTTTTCTTCTCACTTCTCTGATTAAGCTTATTCTTTGACTAAAGTTTTTCTACAGACAAAAGGCAGGCTGAGGGCATGGGGGGCAGGGGAGGGAAGGACCACAGGGCTCTGCTCTGTTTCACTTAATCTATTATTTAAGAAAACTCATCCGTTTCAGTATGTTATAATCTGCTTGAGAGAAGGCAACATACGTGTTTTGACTCATTACCATTTTCAGGTTTCTTTCCACAGTGCTGGCGCAGAGTAGGTACTCACAACACATTTTGCTGAATGAATGAACAGATCAGAGCTGGAGGGTAGGGGTTTTCCTTGGAGCACCTTGCTGAAAAGCAGGCTGATAAAACTTAACTACCGGAGGTGCGACAGATTCCAAGATGCTCAACATTCTCCCAGGCACTGGCAGATGAAAGCCTCAGAATCTCTGATCACCAGAAAATGTGGCTCTCCCACTAGTCTAATGTCATTAATCTTTAATGCATGTTTCACTCCATCCATCCCACACTTAAGTTTCCATATTCTTCATTAATTCTGACATCAGCAGGCTGAATTCCTCTGAGGCCCAAGGCACTAAAGCACTCCCTTCAAATACCAAAGGCACATTTTTTAAAAGCCCGGCATAATTTTTGCCCACAAGATTTTGTGTAACAAAATTACCGATTAGCCTCTTGTACCATCCAAATAAATTGCCTACTAGTCATCACTTTAAGGGATTAATTGACCATGCAAATACTGAGAGGCATAAAATTCTGAGGCCAAACAGAGACCTAGTTAAGGCCTTTTTGTTTCTCCTTGGGAGCAAACTCCTTTATATTTTAACCATATTGTATCATTTGAATGAAACTTACAAAATCCACTTCAGTTTTCTGTCCCTAGGATGATCCTCAATTTTTTGTTCTTTGCCATCTGGGATTAGCCTTTCTTCAGAGAGTTCACACAAAGCAGGCAGGATGTTGAAGGTAAATGTTAGAACTCCAGCTGGTTTTCCATATCTCTCCTTGAACCTGGGGGAGATCAACCATGGCAGAGAATTCCCCGACTTATCTCGAGCTGTGGATAAAGTCAGAGTGTTGGTAATGGGAAGTTCCTTAAATATCCTCCAAGTCCAAAGAAACGTTAAGCAAGTGGATAAGGCAGCGGCCATTAGGTAGGGTCCCAGCAGGAAATAAATGGCACAAATAGAATAATGAGGAGAGTTAATAAAGGGACTGTTTACAAAGGGTATAAGAAAACCATTAAAGGCTATAATAGTGCCCTGATGTTAGTGCCAACACAGCTGTTCCCTTCCGTTAGCTGGAAGAGGCCAGGAAGGGAAACAGTTATGAGAACTTGGAAAGAAAGAGACACATGGAGAGGACCACCTCCCAGAGAGCTGTGATCTTTGGTCAAAGGGACAGCCAGTCCCAAGGGATTCCTTAAGGAGGGAGCCAAGGGAATAAAATGTCCCAGCCTCCCTCTTCTTCCCTCTTCCCATATCCTGCCAGGACTCTCCATTGGCTGTTCCCAACAGGACACCAGAAAATAAGGGAGTTCACCAAGGCTATCCACAGACCTTGGCCTCCTGAGAACAGAGCATGGTTAAAAAAAGGAAAAAGTTGAGTGTACATCTGGAGGGTAAAACAGAAGATATCCAATACAGCAGGGACCAGAGGCCTCTAGGGAAGACTCACAAAAACACAGATTCCAGAGACACACTCCCCTCTTACTGAATCGAATCATAGCAAAATTCATAGGCCCAAGAATTTTGGAAAAACTGCATAGGCAATGATGATGTACACTTATGATTAAGATTACGTGGCATTTTTAGTCTAAAACCCTGATAGTAACCTTTATTTTACAGTTTGGGGCTTTTTTTTTCTTATACTTTATTGGAGTAAAATTGCTTTACAATGGTGTGTTAGTTTCTGCTGTACAACAAAGTGAATCAGCTATATGTATACACGCATCCCCATATCCCCTCCCTCTTGAGCCTCCCTCCCACCCTCCCTATCCCAGCCCTCTAGGTCGTCACAAAGCACCGAGCTGATCTCCCTGTGCTATGCGGCTGCTTCCCACTTGCCATCCATTTCACATTTGGTAGTGTACAGTTCTTCCTATCCCAGAAAAGTTTTAAAACTTGGTGCTGCAAATTTGACTTTGGATCACTAACAACCATTGTTAACGATTATCCAGAGCGATGGGGATACTAAGGAACCTAGGCTTTCAACCTGGGTACCCATCCACCCTGTTCACACTGGTGTTGCTGTGCCAGTGGTTAAACTAAACACTTCTTGGTTGGTAAACAGCCACTACCCTAAGCTCCCAAGTATCCAACCTCTACCCCAGCTGCCCAGAACTTCTTCAACCCAGCAACCAAAGCATTAACAGTTAGACAGATTCAGACCCCAGCAACCAGCCTGACTAGATATTCTGAATACCACATCTCAGTTTTCAACAGAAGATTTGTTCTACTCTTCAACCATACTTTACCTTTTAACTAGGAATTTTAAATTGTAAACTTGGTAAATCTCTAGCAGAATGTTTTTCGAGAATTTAAAAAATTTTCATACAGTTCAAATCAGAGTGCGTGGTTCATTTTTTTAATTCAAGTGTAGTTGATTTACAATGTTGTGTTAGTTTCTGGTGTAGAGCAAAGTGATTCAGTTACATATATATATTCTTTTTAATATTCTTTTCTATTATGGTTTATTACAGGATATTGAATAGAGTTCCCTGTGATATACAATAGTACCTTGTTGTTAATCTATTCTATACATAACAATTTGCATCTGTCTAGCAGAATTATTAATGAACCCAATAGCCAAAGACTCTAATCAAAGAGACAAAGGGCTCTACTAATCAATCAGCTGGATGGTTTGCCCCCAAGTTAACAGCAGTGAATTATACATCTTTTCCCTGTATCATTTTTCAACACCAAAATCCAATAATCCAGTTTCCTTATCACTTAAAGATCAAAAAAAGCAAAACAAACAAAAAGCCTACTCACAATGTTTCTGGTCAAAGTACCCTTATTCAAACTAGACCTCGTTTTGATTGTTCAGTGAGGAAGGACAAAGAAAAGAAGAAAAAAAGAAGACAACAAAAAAGTTAAAATGAGGAGAAAAAAATAGTGACAACACATTCCAATGTATAATCATATAAATAATAAGACACCTGCCATGTATGAAGCTATTACGTATCACCAAGCACACAGTGGTGGTTTTGCACACATATAATTCTCACCAAAGTCCTAGTAGGTAGTACTCATAAACCCACTGCACCAAAGGGGAGATTAAGCTCTGAAAACAACACGTTTAACAGCACCCAACAGCAGAAACCATTTCCCATCTCTGGTTTCTTGGACTCCCAAGAGATGCTCTGAACTGCTACTTATGACAGTCAAACCATCAATGTACGGTCCCATGATTATAAACAAGACATTTAAAATTGCTTGCCAACTAATCACTTACATCTTACTTCAGAAAAAAAGAGAAAATGACTGAGTATTGTTTTTTTATGAGAGACCCTTTTGAAACTGTAGAGAAAGGTACATTTTCTGAAGACCTCTGTATTTACCTGGATTGGCTAAATTCTAGATCTTTAATATGCCAGAAAAGGTCAGTCTTGTAAGTACTTTAGAGAACTATTTAAAAAAAAACAAAATTCCTGACTCTTTCTGCAAGATTTTGTTTACATGTTTATTAATAGGATCGACATCAAAGTAACTCATGTCTCAGGAATTCTAGTTGTAACAAGAAAGCAGTTTCTCAGGAGACTGAAGGTTTAATCACATGATTTTAGGTCCTTCCAACTCTTTTCCATCCCAACAGCAGGTAGATTTGATCTTCAATCCCCCATCACATCTGGGAAAATGGCCTCATGGTATCTAATAATGTACTACTTAGCAAAGACCTCTATGGTGACAATAATAAAATACAGTTCATTGACTCTCAAGAATAGAACAAAAGGAAAGTTTTTAAAAATCAATGTTTTTCTGTTTATGAAAATACACTGACTTTGTTTCCTATGTTTTAGAACTTGTAGAAAATGTATCACAAAAACCCACTTTCGTCTAATATAGGGCTCTAGAGGTCCCAAGAACTTTTGCCTCCTAATGTCAGAAAATCCACATAACAGCCACAGAAGGGGCATGTTACTACCACCCCGCTCTTCAGGGACGTTTAGGGATTTGTCTAAGGTGGTAATTCTAATGACGGCTGCTTGTTAGAAAAGCAGGATCTGGAGATTCACTTCAACCTCCTGAATTAGAAACTTGGGGTTTTAAAAATGCTCTTCGTGTGATTCTGATTCAGGTTCAAGTTTAAGCGTCATTGCTCTACACCAGATGTCTTAAATTTGCCTGATAAGCTGGAGAAACTGATCAGGCCCTGAAAATCCCTCCAAAACAAATTCTGTCTCAGTGGGTCTCAGATGGCGTTGCCAACTGAATTGTCTCCCCCCCCAATATTCATACGTTGAATCCCTAACCTCCAAGTCCCTCAGAATGTGACTTTATTTAAAGATAGGGACTTGAAAGAAGTAATTAAGTAAAAATGAGGCTGTTAGGGTGTGTCCTAGTTCAATTTGATTGGTGAATAGGATGCACAGAGAGACACCAGGGATATATGACATGCACAGAGAAAAGACTATGTATAAAGGCAACATGAAGGCAGCCATCTGCAAGACAAAGAGACCTCAGAAGAAACTAAACCCTGCCAGTACCTTGATCTTGGACTTCAGGCCTCTAGAACAGTGAGAAATAAATTTCTGTTGTTTAAACCACCCTGTCCGTGGTGTTTTGTTACAGCAAAGTATCTATATTTTCAATCAGCACTGCAGATAATTCTTCTAGTCCAGCAAATCTGAGGAACTCTACCCTTCATCCCTGCCACTTAGATGTGATCCTCAAAACAGCAGCCTCAGCACCATCACAACCACTGAATCAGAATCTGCATTTTAACAAAACTTCCAGGAGATTTACATCCCTAGTAAAGTTTGCGAAGCACTGCCCTGTACCACAGCCTAGGGTTACCATACTTAGCAAATAAACCTTTGCAATATTTGGGCCATACTCATCCATACACACACACATTTTATATATATATTTATACTAAAAAAATTCATTGTTTACCTGAAATTCATATTTACCTGGGCATCTTGTATTTTATCTTGTAATCCCACCATAGCAGCCTCTCCCAGGGTGCAGAAGGAAAAAGGATAGGTTCACCAGAATGTCAGGACAAGGCAGCCGTAGACTCAACTTTGGTTTCTAAAAGCATCCTTTAGGATTGTGTGTTTCTTATCCCAAAATTGAATAATGTAACAACACTCAAAAGGACTGACATTTCCATTAGTTGAAAAAAGAGCAAATCTCAATGATCTTGTCTAATCTTCAGGTACTAAAATTTCTCACTGGAAACGTCTACATCAGTCTTCACTCTTAAAGCCGATAGCTTGTTTTCTGGAAGGCAGCCCTGAGTTCAGAGCTCCTCATGACCCAAGCAGCCTCCAAAACATCACATGGTTATTTCTTGCGGGGGTACCATATCTCTCAAGGTTAAAATGGCAGGTCATTTATTTTGAATGTTAGCACTGGAAATACTCTTGTGAATTTCTGAGCTTAACCTCATGGTACAGTGATAGTAGTCCTAACAATTACTATTTATAGAGCAGTTACAAAACATTAGAGTAATTTACAAACATTCTTTCAAACTCCCAAAAGAGTAGGTATGATGACATTTTCATAGAAATAACACGGCTAACGTTAGTGATTAGTTACTATACGCTGGGCAGTGTGCTAAAGTGCTTTACTATATTACTCATTCCTCAAACTAATCCTCTAAAGTGGATATTATTTGCCTCATTGTGCAGATAAGACAAGTTATTTTCTCAACATTCAGAGACCTGATAAACAATTGAGCTGAGATTCAAACACAGGCAAAATATCTCCAAAGCTGTCACTGCTAAATAGTGATATCATATCACCTGATAGAGCAAGTGTCTCACATTCAAAGAACTGAATCCATTTCCCTGATGTCAGAACTGAAAATTGAACCAAAGCCTGTGCTTTTAAACATCATTTTTATGTGAACAAATTGGAAGCCTTAAGTGGTTAGGGGAGTAGACTGTGGGATGTTTCAATGACCAGTGACTCAGTCAGTGCTAGCAGTCTGCCCTGAAAAGCTTCAGTTCAAAGATTTCCCTACCATATCAACACGGCAGATGGAAAGGAGATAGCAAAGGCAGCAAGGTCACTTGGCAATCCACAGTTGACATGATTGATCAACTGGCTCTCCAGTTGGTGGTATTGTGTGGAAAAAGCAGAACTGGACAAAGAGGAAAAATCAAGAAAGGACATATAGAAGTATGTCATCAGTGCCTGGGGTCAAGGACTAACCTTTGCAGAGTATTGGAATATATGTATTAGAATATATTTAGTCATTCATTCAATAAGCACACATTGAGTGCTCTCTATATGCCAAGCATTCATCTACCTTCCGTTAGTCGACCTCAGTTTCAATAAAAAGGTACTTCACACATATCTTTTTGACCATAATGGGAAATATTCCTTGCAAATCACCAAATAGTAGTAACAACCTCTCTTACTCTAAGAACTTCTGAATTTACAATTCAGTAAGAGGTACTTTTTTATTTAAGTTTTACACCACCATGTATTATACCTTGGCTCTACTACCTACTAGCAGTGTGAATCTTCGGAATTAACTTCTCTGAGCTCAATTTCCTCATCTATAAAACATGGGTACAAAGAATACCTAGCTCATAGGTGGCTGGCAGGAATGAGTTGGTCAATGTGTATAAAGTAGTAGGGAGGGTGTCTGGCACATAGTAATGCCTATAAAGTGTTACCTATTTCAAACAAGCAAACTGAGGTTCCCAGATAAGATCTTTTTAAGCATGGTCCTGGACAACCTGAGTCAAAACCTCTTAGGGTTCCTGTTAAGGAAAGTAGATTCCTGGGCTTATCTACTTAATCAAAATTTCAGCTGGTTATCATGAGCCCGCTCTGCCCTCCAGGTAATTCTTATGTATGTAAATGTTTGAGAAGCTCTATCTTGGAGGATAAGGAGGCCATATCTTTGCCACCCAGATGTGTGTAAGGCAGGCAGGTCCAACAGAAAGGGCTCAGTCCCTTGCACATATCACAGTACCAAATAGAATGGAATTTTAAGAGGTTTTTCCAAGGTAACAAGTTACCCTAGTAACAAGCAGAACCAGGATTTTGATGCACATTTGTTACTGTTTAGGTCTGCTTCCAGCCACCCCACCAGCAGGGACAGAAATGTACCCAGGAGAGACTCACCTGCCTCCGAAGTTGGAATCAAATGAAATCTCTCAAAACATCTTGTTTTCTTGTGTCGGTCTTCAGGCCACCTTGTCCATTAAACCAGAGTGTTATTTCTGGCACTAATTTACAGTGGTCCCTCTTCTTCTGAGGAAACTTTAGTGAACAGCAAACCCCTGAATCCCTGCTGGTAGGGCAAGACCTCCCCAGCAGCCTGCTAAAGTCAACCTTTACAATTCAGGCACCTGTCTACCAAGTAGAGCCTCACTTTGGAGCAGCCTGTATTCACACCAGGAGGGCTGCCAACAACCAGGACGGCCTTTTGGCCCAACAATTTCACTTCTGAGAACTTTCTTCAAAATGGGTTTTTTTTTAATGGTCAGAAGGCGAAAAGGTCAACCAGCTCTGGCTCTTCAACGAATCAGTGTTAAAGGTGGGAAACAAAGGTGGTAGGGGCTGTTTTGGATTTAAAAACACCTAAGAGACAATAACAACCAAAGGTAATTCGGGTTCTTGATTGGGTCTTAGTTTGAAAAAAATACTGTAAAAGATGTAAAAGGCAATTTGGACAATTCAGAAATTTTAAAATAAATGTGTTAGATGATATTAGGGTATTACACTTAATTTTATTATATATGATAATGGTAAAACGGTCTTGCAGGAAAATGTCCTCATTTTTATGAGACACACTATAGTATTAGAGTAAAATGTCATGATGGATGTGTTTTATTTTTAAATACTCAAGAAAAACAGATCAACCAAACAAGGCAAATGTTAACAGGCTAAATACAAATGTTAGCCATATATTTGTGTTCATTATACAATCCTTCCTAATTTTCTTTGGTTTGAAATTTTTCATTGTATAAAGTAAATTTAAAAATAAACTTGAATGGCACAGTTTGGGGCCAGCAAATCTACTTCTAGAAATTTGTAACTATTCATCTGCTTATTGAACAAATGTGCCAGACAGTAAGAAAATAATTAGGCAAGTATTCAGGTTGATTATTGCAGTGTTACATATAATAGGTAAAAATTAATTTTTAAAAAAGCTAAGTATCCAAATTAGAATCTGTTAAACAAGCTCTAGTTCATGTATATAATGGGGAGGTGTGTATCTCATAAAGACAGTGATATAGGTCTCTCTTTCCAGAGTCATATGGAAATACGTTCAAGATAAAATTGTGTGAAAAAAGCGATAAAAACAGCCTGAATGCTGTTTTTGTAAATGAGACCATTTCTATAAAAAGAATGATGTATTTATTTAATAATGATTTTACAAGCTAATGTGCATTGAGAACCTACTATTTTCCAGCCCCTGGGACACATTATAGAATTATTTCATAATTGTCAGCATTTTCCAGATTGGGATGTTGAAGCACAGAGAAGTTAAGTAACTTGCCCAAGATCATCCAGCTAAAAGAAAATTCAAACCCTGGTGTGTGGGATCTCCAAGCCCAAAGTTTTTATGCTTTGCACTGGGGCTCACCCAGACAGACAACAGGACTCAACACCAGCATATTTATTTACATGGACTCTGGACCTATGGTGGGATGATGGGTAATTGTTTTCCTGTTACATTTCCCTATAGCTTTTTTTCTCTTTTTTTCTATAACATTATTACCTGGGCTCCTTTTATAAGTTCAGGAACAAATCTTAAAAATGATAGGAAAAAATGCAACAATGAGCAGAATTTTCCTGATCTGGGCCTAGACATCCATCATCATCTGGCTATATGTATGATGCTGTCTGCCTGCTCTGCTGCAACCCTGGGAAGCTGTTTCTAGTTGCTTGCTCTAAATTTCTCCCTCTGTTTACTTGTGCCTAGCTTAAACGCAGAACCCAATCTGTCTAATTTTATCAAGCCTTCTTGCCTTGATGAACTTCCCTTGTAATAATATCTCTTCCACTTAGCTGTGGATCATATTTTCCAAAGATGGCTATAATAACATTTCTCATCCCACGTGTTTTTTTTAATATGTGACTTGTATGTGACTTTGCTACTCCCCCAGCAAGAGGTGGTGTCTATATCCCTTCTCTTGAACCTGGTAGAATTCCGTGACTGCCTTGATCAAAAGTATGATAGAAGTGATTCTATGTGACTTCCCAGACTCAATCAATGAAAGACAATACAGATTCTACCTGATTCTTTCTCTTAAGGATGCTTGCATTTGGAACCCAGCCACCATGCTATGAGGAAACCCAGGTCACATGAGGAGGTCATGTGCTGATGTTCTAGCTGACAATTCCAGCTGAAGTCTTAACCAAGAGCCAGCATCACCCACCAGGCATGTGAGTGAGGAAGTCTTTGAGGTGACTCCGGCCACAGCACTACGTCCCTGCAACTATGTGAGAGATCCAAGCACCCTTCAGAGAAAGTATCCTTGACTCCTTACATTCAACCATCAGCATATTCTAGTAGTTCCAGCCTCAGAACACATGCAGCACCCCATCGCTTGTCTCAGTGTCCTCTGGTCCAAGTTCCAGTCATCCCTCTCTGGCATTGGGGCAATAGTCCCAATGGCCTCCCTGCTCTGCCTTCACCTCCACATGAGTCTGTACACTGCAGAAGTGATCCTGCAATCATGCAACCACATCATGTCACGCCTTTTCTCAAAATGCCCAATGGCTCCTCATTCCACTCGGAGCCAATGCCGAAGTCCTTAGAGTGGATAGCCAGGTGTATGTGCATGATCTGGCCTCTGTTACCTCTGTCACCTCATCTACTTCAATTCTCCCCTCTTGTTCACTCCTCTTCTGCCTGGCTGGCCCATTTACTCATCTTCCATCCTCCAGCCTTGGAGCCTTTACACTTGCTGTGCCCTCTACCTGCAAGACTTTTTCTCCAGTCATCTACCAGGCTCATGCCTGCCCCTCCTTAAAGCCTTTGCTCAAATAGTAGCCTTAACTGAGGCTTTTCTGGACCATCCTATTTAAAATTGCTCCCTTCTTGCACCCCAGCACTTCCTATCCACCTCCCATAATTCACTCTCTCTATGGTGCTCGTCCCCATCAGACACACTATATACTTCAATCTATTCTTTGTTTGTCTGTCTCCACCCGCCCCTGCTAGAGTGTAGCCTTCATGAGGACAGAGATTTCTGCCAGCTTTGTTTATTCCTAAAGTCACAGAATTGAGAATAGTACCTGGCATATAGTGAATGCTCACTAAATATTTATTGATCATGAATGAACACCTGACAAATGGTAAAAACTTAAAGTGTGGCTATTATCATACTATTAATTGGGGTTAAAAACCCAAGTTTTCTGACTCTGTATCTACTGTAGTAGGTTGAATAGTGGCTCCAAAAACAAATATGGGGGACTTCCCTGGCGGTCCAGTGGTTAAGACTCTGCACTTCCGCTGCAGGGGTCGCGGGTTTGATCCCTGGTTGGGGAGTTAAGATCCCATGTGCTGCAACACATGGGCATAAATAAATAAATAAATAAATAAACAAACAAACAAAAACAAATATGACTAAGTCCTAAACCCCAGACATGAAAAGGTGACCTTATTTGGTAAAAGGATCTTTGTAGAGGTATAATAGTTAAGAATCTCAGGATGAGATCAGCCTGAATTTAGGGTAGACCCTAAACAATGAGAGATGTCCTTATCAGAAGAGGAGAAGATAATGAGAAGAGGGTGGCAGAGATTGGAGCAATGCATCCACAAGCCAAGGAACCTGAAGGATTGCCACGTGGCCACCAGAAGCTAGGAGAGAGGTATGGAATGGATTGTTTCTCAGAGCCTCCAGTAGGAACCAACCCTTTTAACACCTTGATCTTAGACTTCTAGCCTCCAGAACTGTGAAAGATTAAATATCTATTGTAAGCCATCAAGTTTGTGGTGATCTGTTACGGCTGAGCTAGGAAACTAATACATCCACTATAACCTGTCTCTCTGGACTCAAAACTGGTATGCAGTCTGGCTCAGCAATCTGGACTTGACCTTATTTGGCCAGCAGGCCTCCTCATAACTACACACCCTTTGCATACGGACAAGTACACTGACACAGCCTCTGCTCTAACCTGGGCACTGTTTTGGCTCCTTTCCTCACCAGCCCAGCCTAGCCTCTGGTCTTGACCCTTCCTAGCTTGTCCTGACCATGACTCTGTGCTGCTGTGAGTTGGTTGATAAGGCCATCAGCCAACTCACCTGCCTGTATTTCCAATTCCTGTCTCCATACCTAAACAGACTGGGTACAATACAACATCCGAAGCCAGAATAATTGCCCTCCCAAGCCCCAGTCTGTCTTTGGGGCTGGCTAGGAATCGCCCAGGGCTCCATACCTGCTGGAGATCTCACTGCCCCTCAGAACCCATCGGCCAGACTGCATCAATCAAGTGCTGGAAGTACCTTAGGTTCCTGTAACTTTTTCCAGCCTGATGTCTGCTGTGATGTTTAATTTATGTCATAAGAAATAAAAGAAGTGCACTCCTTCCTGCTTAAAATGTTTACGTCAGCTGAGATCTGGCACTGTTGTTCCTGTGCCATGGAGACAGAGCATCAGGAGGAAGATTTTCTGTCTGAAACCAGAGAGGTTTAAACACATCCTCCTCCCAACAGATTGGAAGAGCATCATTTCAAATTTCCCAAAACCTCTAGATAGAAGAATACGCCCCTACACAGACAGGTAGCTAAATTTCAAAATCCCTTTCTTCTAAACCTGCAGACAGGGATTGGCAGCTACACAGATAGATTTCAAAATGTCTTTTGCTCCCCGTTAATCAAGCTGCTATTCCCTCCCTCCCAACCCACACTAATTTATCAAGTTTTCTCTCAATCCAGGCAAGATGAGGTAGGGACACCCACCTCCTTCCCACAATTCTTTACACATCACTGAGAGGTAAGCCGTTCCTTCATAAAAATAAATAACTAAGCAAAACACTCATCAAAGGGAAATCTTTATCTCCTTGAAGGCTAAGAAAAATATTTTCCTGTTTGTGTTGAAGATTTTTCCGTCCAAAAAAGGAATTCCATTCAGTGGAACTAAGACTGGAGTATTGAGTACTCCTACGCCCCCAGAAGAGTTCAGGAAAGGCCAGCTCCCCCTTGCATGTAAGCCCCTGAAGGACAAGGATTTTTATCTGTGCTCAGTGTAGCCCTAGTGCTTTGAACGGTCCTGGCCCATAGTAAGTGCTCTGTTAATACATGATGAATGTTGACTCCTAGGAAAGAAAGCAACTGGAGAGTCTGAGAGAAACTTCAAAAGGCATCCTAAAATTTCAAAGCAGCGAGGCCTCTTTGGGATTATGTAGTCTACACGTGAATTTTTATTAATGATCACAATAGCCAGCACCTCTTGTTGAGTGCCAGGCACTGAGCTGAGCATTTTAAATGTATTGCCTCACTTAATTCTGTCACTATTCTCATTATACATATGAGGAGATGAACGATCAGAGAGGGTAAATAACTAACCTAAGGTCACACAGCTGGTGAATGGCCAAGTCAGGATTCACACGTAGTTCTTCGAAGCCAGGGCCTGTACTCTATAATTCTGTGCTATGTTGTCACCTTTTACAGTTTGGTAAACTGAAGCCAAGGAAGAGGAAGAGGCCACCTTAGTGTATAAAACTAAAAAGTAAAATAGCTTAAACTTGGCATTACTGGGTCTCTAACCTAGGGTTCCTGGTGTATCACCACATTGCCTCTTACCACTAGTGATATCAGGAATTTTAAAACTTCAGCTTTTCTCAGAAAAAGTGCTTTCTCATCTTGATACTCTTCCCCTGGTGTTGAGAAAGCTATCTGTCTGGTGCCTTTAAAGAAGAAGTTTTTTAAAAATCAAAGAATTCTTTGAGGAAAAAACAACACGTTTGATCACCAAAAGAAAAAAGACTGTTATTCACATAGAAAAAGTTAACCTGTTTAAAATATTAATACAGTGTTTACATACTGCCTTTCTTCCAAGAACTGAAAGAGTTTAATATAGCTCATTAATTCTTAGACTATTTCTGTGAGGGAAGAAAGCAAACATCATTATCTATATTTTAATATGAGGAAACTGAAGCATAGACTCAAGTGGAGAGTCGGGAAATAGAGCAAATTCAGATTCTAAGCCAAATGTGAAAGACAAGATCTTTTAGTCAAGCCATATCTGGAACGTTCACTGGATGTGGATCACTTCTCTGAAGTACGCTGATCTTTGTTGAGTAGTAGATTCCTTGAGAAGCCCTTGGAGTGATAGCATTAATCAGTAAAACCTGTGATTTATAGCATTTTTCTTGAAGTGAATGTCAAAATAAGTGATTCTCAAGCTTGAACATGTACTGGAATTGCCAGGAGGCAGAAAACGCATATCGCTGGGCCCCTGCCCCCAGAGCTTCTGATTCAGTACATCTGAAGTAGGATCAAGATTCTGCCCTTCCACACTTGGACCACACTTGAGAACCACCGGTCTAGAAAGGTGTGCCTTTGCAGAGGGTCCCACAATAGCTCACCATTTAGATCTAGAAGGAAAACTGTGAAGATTTGAATCCTGGCTCTGCTAATTTACATAATTAGTTCTTCTGTATTTCAGTTTTTCTTTTGAAAAAAAAAGCGATATGGAGATGGTGATAATAATAATTTAACACAGTGTGTGGCAGAGAGAGAGCATGCTCAATAATTGCTGGCTATCCTCATTTTCTCATGACTCAGGCTACAAGTGCTTAGCTATCTTCCTTGATGCTACAGAGCCCGCACTAACAAGGTATATAAATTAGGAAATATCCCTTCTAAGAAGCTGGGCAGTCCTTAGGGAAATTAACATCAGGCAGAAATCTTCATTATGAAAATGATCATGAAACTTGTAGGTGCAGAAACTTTGATCAATGGGTACATTGCTTTAGGTTACAAACTTCCAAGACGTGTTTTTAAAAGTCCCATTAGCAAGGGTAGAGACCCTAACTTTGATACATTTCCAGAAAGTTAAGTAACAAATTATCAAATTTTAATGATGCTGGTGGGGATAACTACGTTTGATGGGGGTATATTCAGTAATACTTAAGTCTGAATTTTAATAGATTTTCCTCCATTCCTAGGTCACAGTTGTTCCCCACCTAGAAGAAAGGATGCTGTGTACCTGCTATATGATGATGGTATGCTGAAATTTTTACCCAAGTTTCCACAATTCTTCCAGACAAATGGAGGATTTAGTACTATGTATTTAAATCAAGTCACTTAAAATCCCCATTGCTTGAAAGCATAATGGGGGAATTATTCAAATAATTTATGTTAAATATTTATTTCAAGTATTATAGTTGATAGATTTCATATTGTTCCTGGCATTTTATGCCTGTGAACAGGTAATACTGTGGATTTTTAAAAAGCTTGTCAGACAGTGCTAGTTCAACATCTCATAAATGTCCAATTCCACACCTCTCCCCAACTCACATCCTTCCCTAGCCTACAAGGATGGCTGCACCTCCAACCCAGGTCATTATGGCAGAGCATCGATTTCACATCTTTGCACACAAATCGAATTCCCAAAGGAAAGTACATAAATTGGTCCTAAATTATAATACACAGAGCTAATGTATCAATAGTAGACTTTAATGGCCCTTAATGAACAATACTCCAGGTATTCACGCGCATTTGTAGTCCCCTCCCCTTGCACGTGGACCCACTTTGTGACCAACAGAATGTAGCGGAAATGATGATGTGTTTGCTTTGTGCTTGTCTTAAGAAAGCCTGTGGCTTCGGCTTCTGCACTCTGGGGGAAGCCTGCTATCAGGTAAGATCTGACTATCCTAAAACTGCCTTGCTGGGAGAAGTCCAACCTAATCACATGGATAGATGCATGTCGAAGAAAACTGAGGCCCCAGCCAGGATCCCCATTCAAGCTCCCGGCCAACACCCAGTACCAACTTGCCAGTGGTGTGACTGATGCCATCTCGGAAGTAGAGTCTCCAGCCCCAGTGGAGCAGCCCAGCTGTGATTTGGGAGCAAATAAATGAAATGGGTTTTGTTTAAGCCACTGAGTTTGGTGTATTTTGTTAAGCAGTAACAGATAACTGAAAAAGCTAACTTGAAGAATGGCCCCGTACTGCTCAGCATATGTATGCTGTGTAAAAATTCATCGTGATACAGCCTTCTCCAGCCCACAGCATAACCTTCTGGTGCTTTGTATAATGTATCGATTTCAAATGAGCAATTATGCATACATTATTTGATACCAGTCTCTAATAACCGTTTTCTTTTACTACTCTGTTCTCACCCCTTTTGGTTTGATATATTTGTATCAGGAAGAAACCCAAGAGGAGTTGTCTTGTTATCTGATTCTGACAGTCCAATAGTCTAGGCCTGGAATTTTATTATTTCTCACATTCTTTTTTATCATGGGAGCATCAGAAAAAAAACCAAATGGTCAAATACACAAAGGTCATGACTTAATTAACCCAAGGGTTTCAGTGCGTTGAAAACTGCACACACCTCAGTGCATTTGGGGGCTGGTGACAAAAAGAACTGACTCTAAAGTGGCCCATTCCATCCTTCAGCCTTACATCACCTGCCGTGGCCGAGCTGCACATTTCGGTAGGTTATGGGGACAACTGTGTGCAGCCAAAATTTCTAACATTTCATATGGAGTGCCATTCACTTCCACCTTCAGTCTTTCCAAAATCAGAGAAAGCACACAAACTCCAAATGTCTAGATCAGCAAACCGTCGCTAGGAAAATATTTTGTAAAATCTAATTTTGTTGTCTTTTAAATCCTGAGGAAATACTCATACATATCCAGTTGTAACAACCAGAGACTTCCTTTAAAAGGGTCTTAATTCTCTATGGAACCATTTCTCCAGATTTCACATCCCCTCTAAATCTTTCTTCTCTCCAGAGAATGGCAGGTGGTTTTACATCAACTGTTTGCTAACTCCATCCTGCAACTAGGGAGACTGAAATATGTATTAAGGTTTTGTGTTTACCTTTGCAACAGTGGGGTTTTTCAAAACTTCTGCAAACAGATACTTTAACCTCATGAAAGGTTTCATGGGAATTGAATACGGAGAGGCATACACCTACAAGGGAAATGAACTGCACTGTTTGCATAGCACATTTGTCTTCTGCTGCCTATAGAGAGGTGGGCAGGGTGGAAGCATGCAGGGTAGAGACTCAGACAACTTGCACTTGGACTGAAATTGATTCCATAGCTTCCTGGGCAAATTATTGCTATAGGATCCTCAGTTTCCCCATCTGTAAAAAGAGACTAGGACTACCTCCCCACGAATGAAGCAAAGTCAACAAGATGTTTAAGAAAGCACACTGACATGTGCTCTACAAAGAGCTGAGATGATCATTACTAGTATTATTTTAACATTCTTAATTTCCTCTAAACTTTAAGAGAAGCCACCATTTGTTGACTATTGATTATGCACTTTTTGAATGGGAACATCTTTTCTTGCAATAGCAATTGCATGATCGTGGACAAGTTATGGTTTCCTCCCTAAGGCTTTGTTTCCTCCTCACCTGATGTGAAGGAGTTGTCATGAGGATTGAATGAAATGACCTCAGAGTAGATCACTCTACCCTGGGTACCAACACTGATCCAAGATTCTGAGTGCTTCAGCCAGGGCTTCATCACCATAGAAGACTCCCCTACTGTTTTGTTCTTTTGGCATCTAGGTCCCAACAAGGAGCAGCTGCTGTTGATGCCCCACCCTGCCCCATGTCCCCTCCACCCAGCTCTCAGTTGATCTGACACTACAGCAGACAATTCATGGCTCGTTGGTCATCTCCCATCTCTCTAATGTCTTTTTACTTTGCCTCCTGGGACTTTCTTTGGTGCCCAGGAGCACACTTAGCCCATGCACAGGAAAAAGCCTCAACCAATGATGCATAGAAGTTGGTGGATAAATAGCCCAGCTTCTCACTGAGGCTCTTCTAACCTGCTTTCTAGAAGATTCCTCCAACAGTGGTCAGGAAGATTGAGACTCAGCTGTTTATAGCTGTAATCTGCTCATTAACACTCCTTTTAATGGGCTTTCCTCCATCTCCTCTCTCTCTTTTATATTCCTTCCCTTGAGCTTCTAGGGATTACTCCCCAAAGAAACAAACTAACCAAAAACCATGTTTCAAGGTTTCAAGGGAGATCCAAAACTAAGAAACTACCCAAAGCCTGGAGTGGGCAGCCTGATTTACCGAGTCTGTCATTAGCCCATGCCTGAGCTGTAAGGCAGACTGGAAACTTGAGTGCCTGGCATTTTCAGCTTCTTTTTTTTTTTTTTTTAATTTTTGGCTGTGTTGGGTCTTCGTTTCTGTGCGAGGGCTTTCTCCAGTTGCGGCGAGTGGGGGCCACTCTTCATCGCGGTGCGCGGGCCTCTCACTGTCGTGGCCTCTCCCGTTGCGGAGCACAGGCTCCAGACGCGCAGGCTCAGTAGTTGTGGCTCACGGGCTTAGTTGCTCCGCGGCATGTGGGATCTTCCCAGACCAGGGCTCGAACCCGTGTGCCCTGCATTGGCAGGCAGATTCTTAACCACTGCGCCACCAGGGAAGCCCCCATTTTCAGCTTCTATAGTGAGAGTAATCGTGTCTGTTCTACCTCCGTGGCATCCTTATTTTCTATATTTTCTGAGCAGCTGAAATCTTTTTAGCTACTTATACTAAAAAGTTTTAAAATGTCTGCTACCAAGTATTTCTTTTATCAACAGAAGGAAGTACACCTAGCTTCATATTCCTCTGGCATGTAAAGATATTGTGAAAACTTAAACATCATTTTTATCTCTACTGCTGTGGTTCTAAACATTTGTTCACGAGCTCTCATAGTCCCTGGTCTCCCTGCTGTATCCACGTGAGATTTACGGGGCCTTTATTATCTGATGTTGGATTCAACCAGCAGATCCCCTATGTGCTAACACAAAGACAAGAAGAACAAAGGAGATACTGCCCTGCCATTAGCCCTCAACTTGCCTACCATCAAGTTAAGGAGACAATCATGGGAATAAATAGTTCTGATTCAATGTAGACCCTAGCTAAGGCTCTCAGGTAGCTACAAAAGGCAGGAAACTGCAAAAAAGGATTTGTTTCCAATGAAAGGAGCAGAAAAATCTTGGGCATTTAGCCATGTACAGACTCTGTGACACCTCTCAGAGGTGGGCAACGTTGCCAGCAAAAGCATAAGTACTAATCTGAAAACATGCAAAAGGTATTTTTTAGGCCCTGTCAACCATCTGTAGCTGCAAGAGCGTTTATGTGAGTGACATAGTTTGTCGTGGATTTACAGGGAGTTCCTCTGGGCAATTGTGCCAAGCGGTTATCCAAGTACATCTGTGATTTAGGTCAGGGCCAGTTCAAGAAGGGAAGTGGCCCTGCCCTGGGCAATGTTGAGGCTCTGGTAGGACAGGGAGTTTATTCAGGAGATTTGCACTGATGGTCATACCCCATGTATTTTCTTCATGCTTGGGGTAAGGCAGTGTTTTGATTCATAAAGGTAAGGTTGGTTCATCTTGGGGAAGTGATGTTTTCTCTTTTTTAATAGCCACAGCTTACAAGCACAATGTCAGGATCTGTTTTCATATAATACTTTTGCAACCTTTGCATTTGCATTCCTGGTCCTAGTGCACCATCATGTATCCAGTCAGTTGGAAATGCATAGGGATTCTATCGCTACAATACCCATTCTCTCCCAGCCATTGCTACCTTTACCTCCCTCATTTTAGTGTTGGTGGACCATATTTGGACTTTTGCCATCTGGTCTCCCTGTGTCTAAATACCAGTTTTTTCTTTCCAATCCAGCCATCACTCCTTTGTTGAGGTTCTTTCTGAAGCCTACTTTGAGCAATGTAATGGTGTGATTAAGAGAATGGGCTCTGGTATAGACAGAGTTGACTCTGTAGATTAAAAGACGGTAATGGGGGTGTTGACCTACATCCAGGGTTGGCAAATAAAGTTTTATTGGAACAAATCCACTCATTCATTTACACGTCATCTATGACTGTTTTCCTCTACAAGGGCAGAGTTGAGTAGCTGTAACAGGGATTGTATTATCAACAAAGTCTAAAATATTTACCGTATGATCCTTAACAGAAAAAGTTTACAGATTCCTGATCTATATCACAGAAGTGCTGGAAGGACTATATAAACACATGAAAATACTAATGTACCTGAAACACTGTAAATGCTTAGTAAATGTAAGCTATTATCATTATCGTTACTTTAGACTCTCTATTCACTGACCTCCATGTAATCAATTCACCCAATTAACCAATGCTCTCTATGTCTTCTGTATTATGTAATGACTGATGCTCAGGGCATACCAAAAATGCTCAGCTAGCAGATTGCTGCTTACCAAAAAC
Organism: Eschrichtius robustus; assembly: GCF_028021215.1. Lineage (NCBI taxonomy): Eukaryota > Metazoa > Chordata > Mammalia > Artiodactyla > Eschrichtiidae > Eschrichtius > Eschrichtius robustus. The sequence continues at coordinate 22,553,471 of NC_090835.1, forward strand.
TACATTCTCCTGGAGGAAAGGAACTTGAGAACTACAACATTTAATCTTTATACATCCTAGTTTGTCCCATATCTCCAGTTGTCTACGAAGTAGTTCTGCTTCAATGTCCAATCTCCAATACATAGGCCTCAAAGTATATTCTTTTATCGTCTCTTCCAAATGGGCTTTCCCTCCTGAATTCCAAATTTCTATCAAATGCACTACTATTAATGCAGTCTGGAATGAAGCTTAAAGAGTTAGAGAATGCTAGAACTCACAAAATGTAGAATTATAAGCCAGAAGAAAATCACATAGTTCAGCTGTTTTGTTTTTTACAAATCAGGAAGTTTTGTTCCTTCATTTAGTTCATCTAGTTGTAGCCAAGTTGGATTTATTCTTCTGTTTAAATGTTTCTTTTTCATATCCATTTATGTACTTCCATGAGTACTGGCCTCTTTCATGCAAAGATTCATTCCTTTATCCACTTGCTTCATCATTCATTTATTCCTCTGCTATGTACTGAGCATTATTAAGTGGCATGTATTGAGTGAGGCACTGGGGATCTCATAGTGAATAAGACCCAACACCTTCCCTGCAAAGTTATAATAACTACCATGAAAACTAAATTTTTGTTAGGAATAATGAAAACAAGTAAATTCTAAAACCAGTAATCAGGCATAGTGTTCATTCACTTTTTCTCCTCTCTAGCACTGGAATTCAGATTTTGGGGGGTTCCATATGCTTTACATTGGTTAGGATATATTTATTTGTCTCTACTTAGACATAGCCTATGGGGAAACAGATCTTCTACTTGTACCATGAGCTTCTCACAGTTCATCTTAAAAAGTGTCACTGGTGGTTTAGTCTTATCCAATGGTTTTCAAAGAATAAACTGTAGATTTCCTGGTATTCTACACTGCTTCTTTGAGTAACACCTCAGGGTGGAAAGGAATGAAAGCGAGTAGATGGACTTCTCCCTTCAGCCACAGCAACCTTTTATTAATCATGATGTATTAACTACTTACAACAGCTTGAAGAATGGGGCTTCATAATTTTTCCAAAAAAAATTTTTTTTAATAATTAAATCTCCTATTTATAATAAAAATTCATTTTTCATTCCAAATTTCTCTAAAGTAATCCAAATTCAATAAGAAAAGTGATAATAGGGAATTATACTCAGTATTTTATAATAACCTATAAGGGAAATGAATCTGAAAAAGAATATACATATATATTATGTATATTAAGAATATATATATATAAACTGAATCACTGTGCTGTATACCTGAAACTAACACAACACTGTAAACCAACTATACTTCAAGAAAAAAAAAGAAAGAAAAGTGATAACACAAGGTCTTCTATGAGCACTTGCAATGTGCTTTTTAATCCTCTCAACAACAATATGCAGTAGGTATTGTAATTATGCCTCTGTATTCAGGTGAATAAGTTGAGGGTCAGAGAGGTGAAGCCACTTTCCCTGAGTCCCACAGGTAGTAGGGGAGAGCCAAGAAATAAATCCCAACATGTTTGACTCAGCACTATTCCCTTTAATCACCCTGCTTTCCTGCCTCCTATAGTCTATATACTGTTTTCCCCCGTTTCACCACTCCGCATTATTGTTCACTCCTTTTATTTTTTTTCTTTTTTTTTTTTTTTTTCTTTTGAAATAGCAGATGCAACAGTCCTGGTTTTCATTTACTTTTTTTAACTTGCTTATTTGTATTTGGGTTTTTTTTTTTTTTTTAATTAAAGACTTCAAATATATTTGCATGCCTCTCTGCTCCCATCCTTCACCAGTCTGTGCCACACACTTGTCAGATTAATCCACCCCAAATACCATTTTTTAAATTTCTTGGCAATATTTTATTAAAGTCCTCTAATTTTTCCTACTTCCTCCACTGGCATTATTCAAGATGTGTTCTTCCATATGTTGGTAGATATTCTACTTAAAAGAAAAAAAAAATACTTGGTAATACTTGGTATTTCAGTTTGCTTTTCTTGGAGGAGAAAGAAAAGAGAGAAGAATTTAGATATTTAAAAATCATTGTAATTCCATAAAGAAATTTGGGGAAATGCTTCTTGGAAAAAAAATAACTTTTTCTTCTGAATCAACTAGACATCTTTGTTTTTATGGCTGAGGTTTTGTGAAGAACACTTCTGGAATCATCAAACTAAAATGTTACTATATTTGTTATTTTAAATACTTAATTAAGAAGCTTAAAGTGTTACATGTTACAGCCTAAGCATTTTCTTGGAAGCTAACAATTTAGTATCAAAGAGATATGCTTCTTCCATTATTATCCAAGTTAATGTTGCACTCATTCAGTGTGGCAGGAAAAAGAAAAGAGGAAAAAAATCCTACAAGCAAAGAATAACTTTATGAGTGCAATGGTGTTAACCATTAAAACTTCAAAATAATAGTAATTTGAGACCATGTGCTAAAGATGGTGGAGCCACAATATAGAAAAGCCAAAAGCCACCTCCCCACACACACTCCTTAGACTGAGGTGAGTGAGAAAGAAACTTTTATTGTATTAAATCACTGAACTGTTGAGGTTGTCCGCCACTGCAGCTAACATTACTTACTTTGACAGACACCAAGGCCCAGAAATGTGGCAATATGTTTAAGGTTCCACAGTGAATTAAGGCCATAGCAGTTCAGTACTCTTTCTATCCAGTGATACTGTTCTGTTCACAGGAGACTTCATCATTTTCTCTCTCATTTTTAAAAACTAACTCATAAAAGATTTGTAAGTAATCATCGGTTTCCTTTCATACCTTACATCAGGTAAATGTAAAAACTTCACTGTACCAGCATGACATTAAACCAAGTCATTATTTCATAAAATTGCAGTGGCAACTACTCCAAAACATTTAAAGCAGCTCTATATTACAGCATGTTCAGATAAATGGAGACACATCGCTTAAATTTTCTACTTTCACCCAGTAATAGGAGAGGACAATCTGGCATGACAGTCAAAAGGTTCCAAAGTCTTAACGGTAAGAATTTTATGTACTTTAGACAATTCTCTTTTCTCCCTCACACCATTTTTTTCTACTCCAAATTTAATTATATGGGTGTTTCTTACTTTAACAATCCCACAATGTAGGGCATAGTGTCTTTAAACACAGTCCTAAATAGAAACCCTAATAAATCAGGTTTTTTTGGATCAGAGCCCTGTGTACTGCATAAATTGGAACGGAAGATAAATCATTCTGCAAAGGGACATTCACCTAAATATTTTTATCCTCAGTACCAATGACAGTCCCCTACCTGGGTTGTAGGAATATAATGGAATCTCTGGGGAAGCTGGAAGGGCAAGATGTCAGTAAAGTGAAGTCAGGCCCTTCCTATTGAATAGCCATGCCTAGACTAATCTTGACCAAGAGTCAAGGATCTCAAAAGCAAAAGACTGAGCAATGAAGACATTAAGAACCTTTTTCTTTCTTTCTTTTCTAGGTGAGGCTAAGACTAGAATAAAAACTTAGAAATTCATATCTATGCAGGGAAAAGTCAGTAAACCAAAGGCAAGAGCAGGGACACAAGAGGTTAGGATGGACAAGGGGACGCACAGACTTTAGGCCCAAGACACTGATGATATAAAGGAGAGAGAAAGATGCTCATGGGGGCAAAACTTAGGGCTTTAACTTTGAAAACCTAGGTTCAAAACCTATTCTACTACAATCAGACTTTTAAGAAGTCACCTTTCAAAGCCTATTTCTTCAAATATATTATGGGAATACAGAATTGTGTCTGACTGGAGTTTATCTTATGCAAATTCAAATGTAAGCGCCCAGCAAAAAGAGAGAAAAACAATTTAATTAGTGCAAGAGTTTTGCTAACCATTAATGGCAATGGCTGTGTATTCTGGGGGCCTGGACCATTGTTCCTGCATCCTGTGTGCCTCTCAGGATGTATGCTAGACTGTAAGCCTCAGGAGATCAAGAATTTATCTCTCTGGTTCATCACTGTATTTCCAGTATCTAGAATAATATCTGTCATGTAGGAGGCCATAAAATCTGTGGAAGGAATGGAGGAAGGGAGAAGGGGAGGAAAAGAAAAAGGAAGGAAGAAATAGTGAGCAACTTGTTGTATTGCATGACCCCAAAGAGAAGCCATCCACTTTAACGGGTGTAAGTGGAACAGACACCAATGAATTATAATATCTGTGGGAAAACTAGCTGCGTTGGACTTTCTGAAAGATAGAATTCTCATGGGTAACTTTGACTATACACAAGATTCTGCCACTGTACTCTAGAAACCAACTGCCAAATAAGATGCAACTCTACTATAATAATAATCGTAACAATGCTTGCATAACCTAACTTACCAGGCTTATATAAGAACACAGTAAGATTAAAATACAGAATGGTATTCTGCATAACAATGTAGTAGGCAAATGCCAGGTAAAAATAATTTGTATCGTTATCTGACTTTACCTACGAGTTACATGCTCTTGTATCAAACTCTGTGGTATACCACAACTACTGTATACAGCTTCTGTAGTTATTTGGCAAAAGGAATCTCTGCACTTGAAATACTGGTGATGATGCTACCCAAAGGACAGGAAAATTAGCCAAGGAAGGAAATATCCGCTACTCATTCCATCAACCAACTAAGCCTTGTAGCGCTATTGACATTCCCATCTCGACTCTGTGGGGTTTGTCAATAGAGATGCTCACAAAAAATTAAAAGCTGTTGCTACCATTGGGAAGCTTGTAAACATGTATTCATTACTATTTGTGAGGTGTTTGATAATCTAAAGACAACTCAATTGGTCAGTCACTGCTAAAATCATGCGGGCTCGTGGTGAAGGGAGTCACCTGTGTCTTTAGACACACCTAAGTTCAAGCTCAGGTTCTCCACTTATTTATCATATGACTTTGTGTTCTCTTTCTCAACTGCATAATAACATGCCCAGTATATGCACCTCAAACTTGATAGGTCCTCAACAGAGCTCTTCAGTTCTCATTCTAATGCTTGTACTGTAGTCCTGTCCATGCGTATGGCATCCTTCTACCCCCAAGTGATTAGGACAAAAACTGAAGTGTCATCATTTATGCCTTCCTTCCCTTTACTCACTTCTAACATCCAAACATCACCAAGTTCTGTCAGTTCTTCTTCCAAAATACATTTCCTTTCTAACCACTTCTCTCCTTCTCCCCTACCACACACTACTATAACATTTTTGAACTTCAATAGTTCCCTAACTTGGTTTATTTTCCTCTCTTAGCCCTTATCATAATGATTCTTTTAAAACCTTAAATCAGAGCATGTCACTACCTTGCTCAAAGCATTTCATTGGTTTTCCCTTCCATCTCCATCAGTATAAAATTCAATTTCCATACCACACCCTACCAAAAGATTTTGCATATTCTAATGATCACCTTCCTCTGTGAGTTCATCTTCTCCCCTTTCCCCATCACTCACTACTGTCCAGGTAGACTATTCTTCTGTTACTCACAAACATCAAACATTTTCCCAGCTGAAGTCTTTGTCATTATTGTTCTTCCTTCTGTCTACAATGCTCCCCAGGGCATTTGTCAACAGTCTCACCCTTCAGGGCTCAGTCACCTCCTCAGAAAAGCTTTCCCTGACAACCTTCATGAAAAGTCTCCTGCTCCTTGTTGATCTCGATAATCCCAAACTTTCTAGAAACTACCACAGTCTATAATTATCTTGTGTATCTATTTAATAATTTTCTCGTACACTAGAAAGTAACTTTTATGAGATCAGAGAACTTGTCATGACTCCATGCTAGCATGTGACACATAGCCTGTGCTCAGTAAATATTTTTGACTGCTAGAATGAATGGTGGAAGAGAGAGAAGGGGGAAACTGACTGGGCTGTACATATTGAAGGCTGGTATTCTCAAAGGTAACTTTGACTATATACAATTTTACCCCTGTATATTTAGAACCCATCTCCTAAGTAAGATATAATACTACTGCAATCTGTGCTGTGTAACCTAAGTTATTAGGCTTATAGAAACTCAATGAGATTAAAATGCATAATAGGCACTTTTTAAAACATTAAGCACTCTGCAAATGTTATATGTATTTCTATTATTACAGATTTTGATTCATGTTGTATCCTTTTATATTAATACTGGTATGTAACATAACAGAGTACTCATGTAATAGAATGGTTTTAGAGACAAGGAACAGAACGTCCATTTCAAGTCTGCTTTAATGATAAAGGGAATTTATTGGTTCAACATACGAAAAGTCCTACAGATAGGGCAGACTAATCAGGACACAGAATCTGTTTCTTTGTGATTCTCTTGTCCCTCCCTTTTTCTCTCCTTTGACTTCATCCTTGAGCTGGTAGTGAAAAGGCTACCATAGTCTTCCATGACAATGTCCACAGCCAAGGGAAGCCATCTTTTTCCATGGCTTTCTGTTTTCCAAATACCCTCAGCAAACATCCCATCCTGTCTCCTTTGCTTACACGGAGTCATATGCCATTTCCTGAACCAATTCTTTTGTCCAAGAATGGTTGGCTTTCTTATGCCTGAGTTCCTACACCAATTATTATCAAAGACATAGGAGACAAATCAAACTCATTCTGGAGCTGGAGACAGGTTTGCTTCCCCTGAAATACTGGTGTTACAAGGAGTAAATGTAAATGCCTAAGGGTAAACCAGGCAGAAAGGTGCAATACATTCACTATGTTTATGAAGATTAAGTGGCTTAAGGCAGGTAGAGCACTTAGATAATACCTGGGATATGGAAAAATGCTCAATAACCACTCTTCCGTTGGGAGGAAAACAAACCTATCTTTCTAAATAAAATTCTAGAAGTTTGGGGAACAAAGAATTGATATCAAACCAAGGGGAATTATGGTCTCATATAAACTATTTTGTAGATTTTTTTGCTTGACCTGAGATTAGGTATTATTGTGTATTTTCCATTTGGATTTTGGTCAGTCAATATGTTTTAGTATCTACACCATGCAAGACATGATTTAAAATGCTGCATAAGACATTAAGTCTAAAATATAGCTTTCTCTAGGGGTTTGGAAGCCTAACACATGACGTATGTTCTAAGTCAATGTACAATAATATTTTGAGTTAAGTGCTAAATAAGTTGAGTTATATCAACATGCAAAAATAATATGAGGTAAATACTAATATTTGTATGAATGTAAATATGCATATATAATATATATTTATGTAATAATAGAAATACTAAATGAGTGGTTGACCACAGCAGTGTTTAAGAGCCTGGACACTAGACCCATTCAAACCCAGGGTTTGAATCCTGACTCTTGGAATAGTATCTGGGATTAGTACTCCTTCCTTAGCTTTAGTCCCCTCACCTGTAAAATGTACCTATCTCACTGGGTTGTTGTAAGGGTTAAATTAAATGAGCTAATCCAATAAGTATTGTCATTGCATCTGCTCATGGTGAGTGCTCCATAAAGGTTAGTTACTCTTAGAATCACCATCCTTGTTATGATTTGGTTTTAAAGAATTCCAGAAAAAGAAATCAACTGAAATAGATGGGATTTGCTCTTAGTCTTAAAGGAAGTGTAGGATCCAAACAGGAGACGAGATAGCTGGCCATGTAATCACAAGTCACACTTGGGAACTCAGTAAGTAGCCCAAACTGTCTAGGGGTGGAAATCCATGTAATAACAGATCATATTTGCACAACAACATCTCACAATCCTTCCATTTTTAAATTTAAATAGCTATTATTTCCCCTCACTCCCACCCACAACTCAATTCACATCTGCTTTCTTTTTAACAAGCAGGGAAACTGAAACTGGTAATTAAGTACCTCAAATCCCTTTTCAGAATGAGGTATGTTCCAAAAGGGAAGAGACCTATTCTGATTTGCTTTTGAAATTCAAGAAAGGAGCACAGTGCCTAGCACATTTAAAGTGTCCCATGAATGGGTGATGATGGGGTAAAAATAAAGGACTTAATAAAAGGACTTGCTTAGAGTTATCTGACCAGTAAACAGCAGAGATGAAACCGGACAAGAACTGGAGCCTCCTAATTCCTGAACTTTTTGTTTCCTGTGACACCTGACTCCCTCCATGTAAGGGAATTATGAGAGAGGAGATTGGTAAGGAGCATCTCTGGAGAGTGCAATGGTCAGGAGCTCCGGTGAACACATAGGAATTGATCCACTATGTTCTAAGGGACCACACAGTGTAGTGGGAGGTGCACAGGTTTGGTTAAAACCTCAGTTCCTCCTCTTACATGGTTCTGTGGCTTTGGGTACGTTATTTAACCTTTCTGTATCTCATTTCCCTCATCCATAAGAAGGGGATAAAATGATAGTATTTATCTCATAGAGTGGTGATGATTAAAGGAAACAATGCATGCAGACTACATAAAACAGTGCTTAGAACATAGAAAACACTCAATAAATGTTAGCAGTTATTACTTAGAAAGATGGAAGGACCTATATTTTAGAGCATCTGCTGTTTTTTATTTGCCCCACCCCCTCACTCTGGCCCCTTGCCTCTAGAGAGGGTATGCAACTCTGAGTTCTATGGCTCCCTTGTCAATGCCTTTGATGTTTGCTTTTCCAGTTCTAGGAAAAGTGCTCTCAAAGAAGGAGGGTGGTCCCTACTTCACTGGAATTGCTGAAATCACGCCAGGGAAGCAATCACCTACCTCATGAAACCCGTGATTCAAACGAGGGAAAATGGCCAGTATTCAGTTTCCATGAGTCTGATACTCTGGACCAGCTACACAATTTGTGGAGCCCAGTGCAAAATGAAAATGTGGGGCTTCTTGTTCAAAATGTATTAAGAATTCCAAGACAGCAACACAGAGCATTAAACCAAGTATGGGACCCTTCTGAGCCCATGTACAGGTTGCACACCCATGAAGCCAGGCTTGCAGATGCTTTAAACTTTCTACTTCACCTTTTCATCTTCCTTTTGAGTCATCTTTTTATGACTCTTGCCCCAAACACCTGGCAGAAAGTGTTTCTCTTGCCCTTGATCTTTGCATTAAACTTGCTTTGCATTTTGGAATCCAAATACCTGGATAGAAATTTGGATTCCACCCCTACTGGCCTGTACACTCATAGGAATGATGCTCAACTCTCTTTAATTCTATTTTCTCATTTGAAAATTGAGGATAATGATAATAATAGCAACCTTATAGACTTACTATGAGTATTGAAAGAGCTAACAATTTAAAAGTTTTAAAATAGTATCTAACACAGTGGTTATCCACCCTGGCTGCATATTAGAATCACCTCAGAGCTGATAAAAGGGGCCACTGTCTTGGCCCCAGCCATGACCAATTAAACCAGAGCCTTTGGGGGTGAGGCCAGGACAACTATAGTTTTAAAAAGCCCCCCAAGAGATTTGAATGAACAGGAGGGTTGGGGACCACTGGTCTTGCGTATGATGAGTGCTCAATAATAAATAATAAATGCTATAATAAATTTTAAAATACAAATATAAATAATATAATAATAAATAATAAATGTTGGCCAGTTATTATACAGCTTGCTAAACAAAGAAGTAAAATGTCCTATAGTTCAGTTTTTCCCCTGATCAACTCTGCATCTGGCTTCTTTCTCCCACTCTCATGTGCTTTGATCCAGCATGTACCTGCAACCAATATAAATCAAAACAAAAGATGTCTTGCGGTGTTCCCGCTGAGACAAAGGTACCTTTGAATACAGGTCTTCCCATTAACCCAGAGATGAGAGGGGAAATGTCAATTCCTCCAACAGGGCTCCTTCCTTTGATATCAGGGTGGTGTATATTCCAACAGCTCTGTACTCTGCAGGTTTCGGGGGGCAGGGAGGACTTCAATCGAGTCACCAGAGATCCCTAAATAATGGAAAGCAAAGAGAGACAAGGAGGTGGTGAGAATGTTAATTTCTTAAGCTTGTATTTCTCTCCCATCAGAGTGGATAATCATCTTTTTGAAAATGCCCTTTTGTTATATTTATGATGGTGACACATCCATTATGAATACAGTAGCTCATTTGCAATATGACCTGACAAAATACTGATGTGTTCTAGGCTACATTTAATTTCAAGGTAGCTAAAATCATATGTGTTTCTTAGTAACCGGGAAGGGTTCTGATCACATGAGGCTTAAAATAGTAGGGTCCTTTATGACTCGTCCTTCATAGTGAATCTACCAATCGGGACCTGGACAGGTGTTGAGGGAGGAGCTGGAGGAGTGGTCAGCTGAGTCAATTTGACCTTGAGGTCAAGAGGATCTCACTCTCAAGCTGAGGTTCATAGATACATTGTTGGAGGGGAGCTGGCTGAGTTAGTCACAAACAGTTTCTTAACTGATATCCATTGACCATCTCCTCCAGCTAAATAATAGGGTTACAGATCCACAGCTCCTGGGACTCAGAATATAAAAGCCTATTTGTGGAGACCCTCAAAGGCCCAAGTCCCAGCATCCAAGAGTCAAATATATGTTTCATTTACTGAGACTGTGGGTCTAAAAGAAAAGAGCAGATCCTGCCCAGAGCTATTTATGTTCTAGTTGGCTCCCTAAATTCTAAGCACCTGAGAAGGCAATTCTTAAGTGATATTACAAGATAACACAGATTTAGAGGGCAAAAGAATTATCATAGTCAGGACAGTGTTTTTAATAAGTTTCGAAACCATTGTGAGTCCTAAAGTTAATTTAGTAGCCCAAGACAAACAGTTCCTTTTAGAATAGAATAGACTAGATCGAAGTAGACTAGATCAGAGTGCTTTCCTTTCAGTTAAGTAAATTGTTAGGATTGAGTATTGTTTTCTGAAAGTTTAGCTTCATTTATCTATGTTTATGTGTGTGCGTATTAGGTCGTAATGTAGAATGGAATTTTTTGCTGTGGTTCAAGGTCCAAAAGATTGATATTCACCACATTAGTAGACAGTGTCTATTCAGTGCAGAGCTTACAACTTGGGGACTCGCAGGATACATATGGCCCATTAGGAGTGAGTGAATTGGGAGTTTTATTATTGTTGTTGTTATTTTGTTCTGTGGTTCACAAAAAGAGGTTGTGAAAAAATATGAGTTGATGGCCAGCAGTTACGTCAGGAAATTTTATCTTTTAAAAAGACAAATTTTTCAGTTTCTCTTCAAATACTAGAATATCTAGAAATAATGAATCTGAATTGTCACAGGCCGGGATAGTCCAGGTAAATTGTTTTCCCCAAAATGAAAAATCTGATAGGCAAGTCAAGTGGATCCATTTCTATAATATTTTCTATCCCTGGGTCCTTTGACTTGACAATGATTTTTTATCTGCCATATGCTCCTGCCTCAACCTACATTTCTGGCCTTATCACTCACCCATCTTCTGTTCTAGCCAAATTAGAGAGTTAACTTATCCAAGGATAGTTCCCACCATCCTCTGACTGTGGCACTCTCTCCTCCCCAGCCCTTCTGTCAATTGAATGAAACCTTTACCAAAGCCCAATTTAACTATATAGACCTTCCAGAAAGTCTTTCTGCCTCTTTCTTTATCTCTGGTAGTTCCTATCCCTGAATTCCACTAGTATATTGTACTTCTTTACTGGTCTTGCAGTACTCATCATTCTCTAAAATATATCATCCTTATTTATCATCATCTGTCTCTCTGAGTAGGTCATGAGCTCGCTGAATGCAGAAACCATGTCACATTTGTCTCTGCTTTCCCATCTCATTGCTCAGACCAGTGAATTGCATAAAGCAGATACTCAATAGTTGTTTGACAAATTGAATTACAAAGACTTCAACATAAGGTTATTAGTTGCAGCATTGTTTGATATAGCAAAAAACTGAAAACAATCCAACTGTCCATCGGTTGAGTTTGAATAAATCAGCTATGCCACCTCTATAAAATGGAATATTCTAAGGCTATGGAAAATGATTTAGATCTATTTTTGGTGACGTAGAAAGATGTTCAGGACATAATACTAAGTAAGAAAGCAATTGACAGAACCATAGAGAGAGCATTATCCAAATAATTTTTAAATAGACATTTCTAGGTACAGAAAAGATCTGAAAGGATATTCATTCACCTCACAGATGTTTCCTGAATGCCTACTATGAGTTAATGACTATTCTAAGAGCTGTATGTATAAGAGTAAACAAAGCGAAATGCCTATGCATGTGGAGTTAGCATCCTACTAGGGGAGGGGATAGAGAGAAAAAGCTGTATTTAAGATAATAATAAGTGGAACAAAGAGAAGTAAAACAGGAATACTGAATAAAGAGTGATAGGGCTGGTGCAGGGAACATTTCAATATTATTTAAGGTGTTTAAGAAACACCTCTCTGATGAGAAATTATTTCCCCAGAAACCTGAAATAAGACAATAAGTCATGTAGGTTTCTGGAGGAAGAGGATTCCAGGCAGAGGGAACAGCAAGTGTAAAGGTCCCGAGGTACAGTGTACTTGGTGTGGCAGGATAGAGTAAGTAAAAGGAGAGAAGGTAGGAGACGAGATAAGCAAATTAATGGGAAACCATGTTATGTAATGCCCTCTAAGGGAGTTTGACTTTTATTCTGAGTAGAGTGAAAAGACTGGTAGGCTTTTGAAAAATTATCAAGAAATTGGTAATGGACATATTAAGTTTGAGATGCCTATAGGAGTTCCAAATGGGAGGTAGAAAGTTGGATGCATGATCTAGAGTTCAAGAGTGAATTCTAGGCTGGTTTTATAGATTTAGACTGGTATTTAATTCCATTTTCTAGTTAGGTGAAACTACCTTGAAAATAAGTGTAGAAGGCAAAGAGGTCTGAGGACTGAGCCATATATTATTTTGTCATTTAGGGAATGAAAGCTTAAGAGAGTCCAGCAAAACTTAGAAGGAGGGACCATTGAGCAAAGAGATAAAGGAAAGAGATATGTGAAGGAAGCCTAGTGGCAAAAGTATATCCTCAAAGAGGAGGATGAGATAAATTCTATCAAATTCTGCTCAAAGGTTGAATAAGAGGAGGACTGAGAAAAGGTCATTGAATTTTGTGACATGAAGATCACTGATGACCTGAATAAAAGCAATATTGGAAGAATGGTAGGGACGAAAGTCAGAGTAAATTAGGATTTCAAAAGAGAAGGGGAGGCAGGGCTGACAGTGAGTTTATACAACTCTTTCAAAGCCCTTTCAAAATTAAGGAATATCAGACAAATTGAGATTCATTCTAGAAATCAACTGGCCTCTTCTCCACAAAAATGTCAATGTCATAAAAGATAAAGAAAGGCTGAGGAAATGTTCCAGATTAAAAGAAACCAAAGAGTCATATCCATTAAATTCTATACATGATTCTTGATTGAACCCTGGATCAGGGGAAAATTGTTATACTGAACATTATTGAAAAAAATGACAAAATTTGAATACGGATTGCATTTTAAATCAAGATATTATATTAATGCTAAACTTCCCAAATTTCATCATAGAATTGTACTTATGTAATGGAATGTACTTGCTCTTAGAAAATATATCAGAAAATGATTCAGAAAAACACAGTAAATATATATACATCTATGTGTATATATATATATATATATAAAATAATTTACATATATGCAGGATATAGAAAAATATGTATATAAAATCTAGATGAGGGGTACATAGAAGTCCTCTGTAGTATTCTTACAAACTTTCTGTAAATTTGAAATTATTTTGTAATAAAACTTTTTGAAAATGCTATAGTGGTGATTTCTGAGAAATGAAATAATGGATTTTTTTCTATCTCCTTATCTCTATTTTCTTTCTCAACAGCAGAGATCAGTTATTTTAAAACGTAAGTATTTTTAATGACATTTAAAGTATTTAAGAAAACGTATCAGTTAACTTTATCGACCACTCAAAAGGGCAGTGTTTTAATGAACTGAGCAAATACTTACTTCATGAGACATATTTATCAGATTTTTTGAAGTTATAGAACAAGATTTACAACAGATCTCTACTGATGAGATTATACACCCACATATGATACCTTGTGGGCCAATGTTCACTTCTCAAGAAAAAGGAAGTTAATACATTGGGATATTGCTTTAAGTATTTTAATGTTAATTATAATGATAATGCACTAAAATGAATTAATAATTTTGAATTTTTCTTGACTGAATTGCCAGAGGTTTCTTTAGGACTTAAATTATTATTTCTATGTTTTATGTGTTGGCTTTACCATCACAGAGGAGAAATATGAAAAAGCAATTAACTATATCCTCCAGTCTCCCTGAGAAATTGCTGTAGGGAATCTGTGAAAGAAGGGGTAGAGTTAGCATTATCACAGAAGATCTGTTTAATCAGATTCTCACTCTGGGGAAAATCTGGTTTAACACCCCATGGCTATCAGAACAAGCTCGCCATTATCATGTAACAGATTTGTGGTGGAAACTCAATAGCCATTTGTTGATTAATTGTCAAGAAAGGGAAGAAAGTTTATATCAGAGACAACTTGACTTTGCAAGATCTAGCAAGGTTACCATCAACTCTCACCGACTTAGAGTTTAAAATATTGGCCATAGTGTTAGGAGGCTGAGTGGAATTTTTTAAAATGTCAATCCATCTAACAAGAAGGATAAGTTTGTTGACCACAAGCCTAAGAGCACTTTATTGACTTAACAGCCAAGTAAGAAACAAAAATGAGGGGGAAAAAAAGTAACCAGTTAAAGAAGGTAGAGTGACAGTATTTTGCTATCAAGATTTGTAATTCTTGATAGCAAAATAGCAATTGAACTAAGTCATTTAAATCAAGCCTTTAAAAATAATTATAGAGAAATATTTTTAGAATTATTATAGGTATTTTTGAAGGTGTTTAATAATATATATGTGTTAGTGCCTGTATCTCAATTTCAGTTTCTGGCAACATGGTAGACTAAATAATCTAACTGACTCTCGACTAAAAGTAAGTAAAAGTAAATAAAAATATGAATATCTATTTTACTGCTTTGACAAATTGGCAAGAATGTAAGAATTCCCCAGAGACCTAAAGTTAAGGGAAAACAGGAGTCCAACATGGTAAGCAGAGGACCAGAGCTCACCTTTACCCCAAGGGCAACTTCTGAACCCAGGTAACTCTGAACTTCACTTTTCATGGCCTCACAGAGAGTGAAGACATAAGAAAAATCTCTCAGAGTGGGAAGCCTACTAGGAGATTCCACACATTAACCTGAGCTAGAAAATTACACCGTCAGCAAGCAAACTAGAAATAAAACTGTACCTCTCAGGAGTAGAAAATAAAATTAGCCATCTCAACCTTGTTTCTGGATGAAAGCCAAGAGGAAATATCTAAAATTTAAAAAGAAAAGTGCACACATATACAAAAAAAAATTAAGTTTCCATAAAGGATAGACAGTTGAAATATGTACATCTTTAAAAGATAGCATTTGCAATAGCACCAACAAATGAATCTAACCAAAGTTGCACAAGACCTTAACAACATCAAAAACCTGTGAAACTCTATGGAAACATATTAAATAAGAGCTAAATAAATGTAAAGATGTACCATGGTTCATAGACGGGAAGACTCAGTATTATAAAAATATTGCTTCTCCCCAGATTGATCCATATATTCAATCTGAATAGTTTTTACTTTGAAATTTGGCAAAAAATTATATGATTTAAAAAGAGGACAAAGAACAAAAATAGTCAAAACATCCCATAACAGGAAATGTATAGAGAAGATATTTGCTTTACCAGGTATTAAGAGTTATAAAAATCTAATATTTAAGATAAAGTGGTATTGGTCCAGGGATAGACGAATAGACTGGTGGAAATGAGTGGAGAACTCAGAAATATATCCACACACCTATGGAAGTTCGATTGACAGACTAGTGGGAAACGGGATTTTTCTATAAATAGTTCTGAAACAAAATTGACTCCGAACTAAAGCAAGACAATTCCATAGGAATTAAAGACCTAAATGTGAACAGCAAGAGTATAACAATTTTAGAAGGCAAAATAAAAAACATCTTCACCATTCTGTCGAAGGAATTCTCCATTTTTTCTGGAGTTGATCTGTAGTGGAGATAGATTTCTTAAACACGATAGAAGTAGAAACCACAAAGAGAGTTAAGTTCAATTACATTAAAATTAAGAGCATCTGTTCATTTAAAACACCATGTGGTAGAGACTTGAGTACTCCCAAATATCAGTGTGGGAATATTCTACACTTCCCAGCCTCCTTTGGGGCCGAATGATGAGATGCAATTTGGACAGGAGTGACAGAAGCCACTTCCAGGCCTTGCACTTAGAAATAACCTACAGAGTCCTCAGCTTTCCTTCCTTTGCCATGTGTTTTCTAAGGCACAGCTTCAAGAGAGGACCATCAACTAACATCAGCCTTTGTTACCCACTGAGGTTCAAGGTTTATTTGTTACTCCGGTTTAGCCTATGCTATACTGATTAATAAAAGCCATAGATAAAATGATAACTACAAAGTGGAGAAGCCATTTTCAGTACATCTACGTGACAAAATATGAGCATCCAATACATTTTTTAAGTTCTATGAATTCATAAGAAAAGGATAAACATCCCAATAGAAAAATGGGCAAAAGATTTGAACAACCTCCTTCATAATGGTCAATAACCACATAAAAAGATAGCCATTCTCTAGTAAATGAGAAAATGTTACCTCACCGTTTTCACGCCCATCAGTAGGACAAAAATTTTTGAAGTCTGGGGACTTCCCTGGTGGCGCAGTGGTTGAGAATCCACCTGCCAATGCAGGGGACATGGGTTCGAGCCCTTGTCCGGGAGGATCCCACATGCTGTGGAGCAACTAAGCCCATGCGCCACAACTACTGAGCCTGTGCTCTAGAGCCCACGAGCCACAACTATTGAAGGCCGCATGCCTAGAGCCCGTGCTCTGCAACAAGTGAAGCCAATGCCATGAGAAGCCTGTGCACTGCAACGAAGAGTAGCCTCGTGGGGAGACCTTCAAGATGGCGGAAAAGTAAGACATGGATATCACCTTCCTCCCCACAAATACAACAGAAATACATCTACATGTGGAACAACTCCTAAAGGACACCTACTGAATGCTGGCAGAAGACCTCAGACTTCCCAAAAGGCAAGAAACTCCCCACGCACCTGGGTAGGGCAAAAGAAAAAAGAAAAAGCAGAGACAAAAGAATAGGGACGGGACCTGCACCAGTGGGAGGGAGCTGTGAAGGAGGAAAGGTTTCCACGCACTAGGAAGCCCCTTCACGGGTGGAGATTGCGGGTGGTGGAGGGGGGAAGCTTCGGAGCCACGGAGGAGAGCACAGCCACAGGGGTGCGGAAGGCAAAGCGGAGAGATTCCCGCACAGAGGCTCGGCGCCGACCAGCACTCACCAGCCCGAGAGGCTTGTCTGCTCAGCCGCCGAGATGGGTGGGGGCTGGGAGCTGAGGTTCCGGCTTCAGAGGTCAGGTCCCAGGGAGAGAACTGGGGTTGGCGGCGTGAACACAGCCTGAAGGGGGCTAGTGCGCCACAGCTAGCCGGGACGGAGTCCAGGGAAAAGGTCTGGAGCTGCCAAAGAGGCAAGAGACGTTTTCTTGCCTCTTTGTTTCATGGTGCGCGAGGAGAGGGGATTCAGAGCGCCGCCTAAACGAGCTCCAGAGACGGGCGCGAGCCGCGGCTATCAGCGCGGACCCCAGAGACAGGCATGAGACGCTAAGGCTGCTGCTGCCGCCACCAAGAAGCCTGTGTGTGAGCACAGGTCACTCTCCACACCTCCTGTCCCGGGAGCCTGTGCAGCCCGCCACTGCCAGGGTCCCGTGATCCAGGGACAACTTCCCCGGAAGAACGCACGGCGCGCCTCAGGCTGGTGCAATGTCACGCCGGCCTCTGCCGCCACAGGCTCACCCCACATCCGTACCCCTCCCTCCCCCTGGCCTGAGTGAGGCGGAGCCCCCGAAGCAGCTGCTCCTTTAACCCCGTCCTGTGTGAGCGAAGAACAGACGCCCTCAGGCGACCTACACGCAGAGGCGGGGCCAAATCCAAAGCTGAACCCCGGGAGCTGTGCGAACAAAGAAGAGAAGGGAAATCTCTCCCAGAGGCGGGGCCAAATCCAAAGCTGAACCCCGGGAGCTGTGCGAACAAAGAAGAGAAGGGAAATCTCTCCCAGAAGCGTCAGAAGCAGCGGATTAAATCTCCACAATCAACTTGATGTACCCTGCATCTGTAGAATACCTGAATAGACAACGAATCATCCCAAATTGAGGAGGTGGACTTTGGGAGCAAAGACATATATATTTTTTTCCCTTTTTCTCTTTTTGTGAGTAGGTATGTGAATGCTTCTGTGAGTAATTTTGTCTGTATAGCTTTGCTTTTACCATTTGTCCTAGGGTTCTGTCTGCCCGTTTTGTTTTTTTTAATATAGTTTTTAGCACTTCTTATCATTGGTGGATTTGTTTTTTGGTTTGGTTGCTCTCTTCTTTCTTTCTTTGTTTCTTTTTTTAATTACTTTTAAATTTTTTTATTTTTAATAATTGTTTTTTTATTTTTTATTTTAATAACTTTTTAATTTAATTTCCCTTCCTTCCTCCCTCCCTCCCTCCCTCCCTCCCTCCCTCCCTCCTCTCTCTCTCTCTCTCTCTTTCTTTCTTTCTTTCTTTCTCCCTTTTATTCTGAGCCATGTGGATGACAGGATCTTGGTCCTCCAGCCGGGTGTCAGGGCTGTGCCTCTGAGGTGGGAGAGCCAAGTTCAGGATGTAGGTCCACCAGAGACCTCCCAGCTCCACGTAATATCAAACAGCAAAAATCTCCCAGAGATCTCCATGTCAACGCCAAGACCCAGCTCCACTAACCAACCAGCAAGCTACAGTGCTGGACACCCTATGACAAACAACTAGCAAGACAGGAACACAACCCCACCCATTAGCAGAGAGGCTGCCTAAAATCATAATAAGGCCTCAGACACTCCAAAACACACCACCGTAAGAGGACTTGCCCACCAGAAAGACAATATCCAGCCTCATCCACCAGAACACAGGCACTAGTCCCCTCCAACAGGAAGCTTACACAACCCACTGAAACAACCTTAGCCACTGGGTGCAGACACCAAAAACAATGGGAACTACGAACATGCAGCCTGCGAAAAGGAGACCCCAAACACAGTAAGTTAAGCAAAATGAGGAGACTGAGAAACACACAGCAGATGAAGGAGCAAAGTGAAAACCCACCAGACCAAACAAATGAAGAGGAAATAGGCAGTCTACCTGAAAAAGAATTCAGAGTAATGTTAGTAAACATGATCCAAAATCTTGGAAATAGAATGTAGAAAATACAAGAAACGTTTAACAAGGACCTAGAAGAACTAAAGAGCAAACAAAGAATGATGAACAACACAATAACTGAAATTAAAAATTCTCTAGAAGGAATCAATAGCAGAATACTGAGGCAGAAGAACAGATAAATGACCTGGAAGATAAAATAGTGGAAATAACTACTGCAGAGCAGAATAAAGAAAGAATGAAAAGAATTGAGGACAGTCTCAGAGACCTGTGGGACAATATTAAACGCACCAACATTTGAATTATAGGGGTCCCAGAAGAAGAGAAAAAGAAAGGGACTGAGAAAATATTTGAAGAGATTATAGTTGAAAACTTCCCTAATATGAGAAAGGAAATAGTTAATCAAGTCCAGGAAGTGCAGAGAGTCCCATACAGGATAAATTCAAGGAGAAACACGCCAAGACACATATTACTCAAACTATCAAAAATTAAATACAAAGAAAAAATATTAAAAGCAGCAAGGGAAAAACAACAAATAACATACAAGGGAATCCCCATAAGGTTAACAGCTGATCTTTCAGCAGAAACTGTGCAAGCCAGAAGGGAGGGGGAGGACATATTTAAAGCGATGAAAGGGAAAAACCTACAACCAAGATTACTCTACCCAACAAGGATCTCATTCAGATTCAACAGAGAAATTAAAACCTTTACAGACAAGCAAAAGCTAAGAGAATTCAGCACCACCAAACCAGCTTCACAACAAATGCTAAAGGAACTTCTCTAGGCAGGAAACACAAGAGAAGGAAAAGACCCACAATAACAAACCCCAAATAATTAAGAAAATGGTAATAGGAACATAAATACCGATAATTAACTTAAATGTAAATGGATTAAATGCTCCAACCAAAAGACCTAGACTGGCTGAATGGATACAAAAACAAGAGCCATACATATGCTGTCTACAAGAGACCCACTTCAGACCTAGGGACACATACAGACTGAAAGTGAGGGGATGGAAAAAGATATTCCGTGCAAATGGAAATCAAAAGAAAGCTGGAGTAGCAATTCTCATATCAGACAAAATAGAGTTTAAAATAAAGACTATTACAAGAGACAAAGAAGGACACTACATAATGATCAAAGGATCAATCCAGGAAGAAGATATAACAATGGTAAATATTTATGCCCCAACATAGGAGTACCTCAATACATAAGGCAAATGGCTAACAGCCATAAAAGGGGAAATTGACAGTAACACAATCACAGTAGGGGACTTTAACACCCCCCTTTCACCAATGGACAGATCATCCAAAATGAAAATAAATAAGGAAACACAAGCTTTAAATGATGCATTAAACAAGATGGACTTAATTGATATTTATAGGACATTCCACCCAAAAACAACAGAATACACTTGCTTCTCAAGTGCTCATGGAACATTCTCCAGGAGAGATCATATCTTGGGTCACAAATCAAGCCTTGGTAAATTTAAGAAAATTGAAATCGTATCAAGTATCTTTTCCAACCATAATGCTATAAGGCTAGATATCAATTACAGGAAAAAATCTGTAAAAAATACAAACACATGGAGGCTAAACAATACACTACTTAATAACCAAGAGATCACTGAAGAAATCAAAGATGAAATCAAAAAATACCTAGAAACAAATGACAGTGAAAATACGACGACCCAAAACCTATAGGATGCAGCAAAAGCAGTTCTAAGAGGGAAGTTTATAGCAATGCAATCCTACCTTAAGAAACAGGAAACAACTCAAATAAACAACCTAACCTTGCACCTAAAGCAATTAGAGAAAGAAGAACAAAAAAACCCCAAAGTTAGCAGAAGGAAAGAAATCATAAAGATCAGATCAGAAATAAATGAAAAAGAAATGAAGGAAATGATAGCAAAGATCAATAAAACTAAAAGCCGGTTCTTTGAGAAGATAAACAAAATTGATAAACCATTAGCCAGACTCATCAAGAAAAAAAGGGAGAAGGCTCAAATCAATAGAATTAGAAATGAAAACGGAGAAGTAACTACTGACACTGCAGAGATACAAATGATCATGAGAGACTACTACAAGCAACTATATGCCAATAAAATGGACAACCTGGAAGAAATGGACAAATTCTTAGAAAAGCACAACCTTCTGAGACTGAACCAGGAAGAAATAGAAAGTATAGACAGACCCATCACAAGCACTGAAATTGAACCTGTGATTAAATCTTCCAACAAACAAAAGCCCAGGACCAGATGGCTTCACAGGTGAATTCTATCAACTATTTAGAGAAGAGCTAACACCTATCCTTCTCAAACTCTTCCAAAATATAGCAGAGGAAGGAACACTCCAAAACTCATTCTACGAGGCCACCATCACCCTGATATCAAAACCAGACAAAGATGTCACAAAGAAAGAAAACTACAGCCAATATCACTGAGGAACATGGATGCAAAAATCCTCAACAAAATACCAGCAAACAGAATCCAACAGCACATTAAAAGGATCATACACCATGATCAAGTGGGGTTTATCCCAGGAATGCAAGGATCCTTCAATATACACAATTCAATCAATGTGATACACTATATTAAGAAATTGAAGAATAAAAACCATATGATCATCTCAATAAATGCAGAAAAAGCTTTCGACAAGATTCAACACCCACTTATGATAAAAATCCTCCAGAAAGTAGGCACAGAGGGAACATATCTCAACATAATAAAGGCCATATATGACAAACCCACAGCCAACATCGTCCTCAATGGTGAAAAACTGAAACCATTTCCACTAAGATCAGGAACAAACAAGGTTGCCCACTCTCACCACTCTTATTCAACATTGTTTTGGAAGTTTTAGCCACAGCAATCAGAGAAGATAAAGAAATAAAAGGAATCCAAATGGGAAAAGAAGAAGTAAAGCTGTCACTGTTTGCAGATGACATGATACTATACATAGAGAATCCTAAACATGCTACCAGAAAACTCCTAGAGCTAATCAATGAATTTGGTAAAGTAGCAGGATACAAAATTAATGCACAGAAATCTGTTGCATTCCTTTACACTAATGATGAAAAATCTGAAAGACAAATTAAAGAAATACTCCCATTTACCACTGCAACAAAAAGAACAAAATACCTAGGAATAAACCTACCTAAGGAGACAAAAAACTTGTATGCAGAAAACTATAAGACACTGATGAAAGAAATTAAAGATGATACAAACAGATGGAGAAATATACCATGTTCTTGGATTGGAAGAATCAGCATTGTGAAAATGACTATACTACGCAAAGCAATCTACAGATTCAATGCAATCCCTATCAAACTACCAATGGCATTTTTCACAGAACTAGAACAAAAAATTTCACAGTTTGTATGGAAATGCAAACAACCCTGAAGAGCCAAAGCAATCTTGAGAAAGAAAAACAGAGCTGGAGGAATCAGGCTCCCTGACTTCAGACTATACTACAGAGCTACAGTAATCAAGACAGTATGGTACTGGCACAAAAACAGAAATGTAGATCAATGGAACAGGATAGAAAGCCCAGAGATAAACCCACGCACATATGGTCACCTTATCTTTGATAAAGGAGGCAAGAATATACAATGGAGAAAAGACAGCCTCTTTAGTAAGTGGTGCTGGGAAAGCTGGACAACTACATGTAAAAGAATGACATTAGAACACTCCCAAACAGCATATACAAAAATAAACTCTAAATGGATTAAAGGCCTAAATGTAAGGCCAGACACTATAAAACTCTTAGAGGAAAACATGGGCAGAACAGTCTACGACATAAATCACAGCAAGATCCTTTTTGACCCACCTCCTAGAGGAATGGAAATAAAAACAAAAATAAGCAAATGGGACCTAATGAAACTTAAAAGATTTTGCGCAGCAAAGGAGACCATAAACAAGACGAAAAGACAACCCTCAGAATGGGAGAAAATATTTGCAAACAAAGCAACTGACAAAGGATTAATCTCCAAAATTTACAAGCAGCTCATGCAGCTCAATATCAAAAAAACAAACAACCCAATCCAAAAATGGGCAGAAGACCTAAATAGACACTTCTCCATAGAAGATATACAGATTGCCAACAAACACATGAAAGGATGCTCAACATCACTAATCATTGGAGAAATGCAAATCAAAACTACAATGAGGTATCACCTCACACTGGTCAGAATGGTCATCATCAAAAAATCTACAAACAATAAATGCTGGAGAGGGTGTGGAGAAAAGGGTACCCTCTTGCACTGTTGGTGGGAATGTAAATTGATACAGCCACTATGGAGCACAGTATGGAGGTTCCTTAAAAAACTAAAAATAGAACTATCATACAACCCAGCAATCCCACTACATACACCATGAGAAAACCATAATTCAAAAAGAGTCATGTACCACAATGTTCATTGCAACTCTATTTACAATAGCCAGGACATGGAAGCAACCTAAGTGTCCATCAACTGATGAATGGATAAAGAAGATGTGGCACATATATACAGTGGAATATTACTCAGCCATAAAATGAAACAAAATCGAGTTATTTGTAGTGAGGTGGATGGACCTAGAGTCTGCCATACAGAGTGAAGTAAGTCAGATAGAGAAAAACAAATACTGTATGCTAACACATATATATGGAATCTAAAAAAAAAAAGAAAATGGTTATGAAGAATCTAGGGGCAGGACGGGAATAAAGACGCAGACCTACTAGAGAATGGACTTGAGGACATGGGGGTGGGAAGGGTAAGCTGGGACAAAGTGAGAGAGTGGCATGGACATATATACACTACCAAATGTAAAATCAATAGCTAGTGGGAAGCAGCCGCATAGCACAGGGTGATCAGCTCAGTGCTTTCTGACCACCCAGAGGGGCTGGATAGGGAGGGTGGGATGGACATGCAGGAGGGAAGAGATATGGGGATATATGTATATGTATAGCTGATTCACTTTGTTATAAAGCAGAAACTAACACACCATTGTAAAGCAATTATACTCCAATAAAGATGTTAAAAAAATAAAATCCACAAAAAAAAAGTGTAGCCCCCACTCTCAGCAACTAGAGAAAACCCGCATGCAGCAGCGAAGACCCAATGCAGCCAAAAAAATTAAATAAATGAATAAATAAATAAATTTTAAAAAAATGTTTGAAGTCTGACCCTACCTAGTGTTAACAGAAATATGGAACATAGGAATTGTTATTCACTGCTAATGGAAGTAAAAATCAACACAACTACTTTGGAAAACATCTTAGCAATGCATAATAAAGGTTAAGGAGCTCATACTCTTCCACCCAGTAATTCTCCCCTTGTTTATGTACTCTTAAGCTGGTGCTGCCCAATAGAACTTTGATGATGATGGAAATATTCTATAATCTTTTTGTCCAATATGGTGGTCACTTGCCCCATGTGGCTACTGAGCACTTTAAATGTGGCTAGTGTGACAAAGGACCTGGATATTTTAATTAATTTTAATCTTAATCAAAATATTCACTTGTGCTAATGTATTTAAGAGCACAGGTCTAGGTAAAGAAAAAAAAAAAAGAACTGGGCCACTTACATTTCTGGGAAGAAAGAGTAGAGACAGTTTTTCTTATTCCTCCCACTAAGTTTAACTAAATTTCTGGGGGGATTAGGGGAGGAGATATGTATGACTCTACACAGTAAAGACAAGGCAAAGTGGCTGGGATCTAGGGATCTTATTAAGAAGATCAAAAGACAAACTAAATATATAGGGAGAAAATATTCACAAACCATATATCCAACAAAGGTCAGGTATTCAGAATATTTAAAGAACTGTTAAAGCACAACATTAAAAAAAGCAAAGAATCTAAATATAACAAAGGCAAAAGACATTTCACCAAAGATATATACATGGTAAATAAGCAGATGAAAAGATGTTCAACATCATTAGCCATTATGGAAATGAAAACAGAAACCATAAAATGATTTCACTGTACTCCTACCAGAATGAATAAAATAAAGCACAATGACAATACCAAAACCTGGCAAGGATGTGAAGAAACTGAATTACTCAAGTATGCTGGTGGGTATGTAAAATGGTACAGCCACTCTGGAAAACCATTCAGCAGTTTCTTAGACAACTAAAGATGTAGTTATCATATGAGCCAGCAATTGCTTTCCTGGGCATTTAGCATAGAGAGATGAGGAACTGGGTTTACACCAAAACCTGGACCCAAATGTTCATTGCAGCTTTATTTGTAATAGCCAAAAACCAGAAACACCAGAAGCTGTTAAACAGGTAAATGGTTAAACAAACTATGGTACATCCATACCATGCAATATGCCTCAGCAATAAAAAGGAATGTACTATTGTTACATGTAACAAGCTGGATGAATTTCCAGAAAATTATGCAGATTAGAAAAAGCCAGTCCTCAAAGGTTATATACTGTATGATTCCATTTACAAAACATTCTTGAAAAGAGAACATTATAGAAATGGGGAACAGATTATGGGTTGCCTCAGGTTAAGGACAGAGGTAAGGTTTGAAGAAAGTGAGTATGGCTATCTGTGGGCTGATGGAAATGTACTATATCTTTCTATACTACATCAATGTCAATATCCTGGCCATGATACTGTACTAGAGTTTTACAAGATGTTACACTTGGGGAAACTGAATAAGTGTTGTGTGGGAGGGCTCCCTATCACTTGTTACAATTTCATGTGAGTCCATAATTTCTGCAAACCAAAAAGTTTAATTTTAAAATATTGGAAAGAACTCAAATATCCATCAATATAAAATGCAGAAATAAATTGTGATATATTCATTTACTCATTGGAATGCAAGCAAAAGCAAAGATAATAAACTAAATTCAGTAAAGGTCATTATCTCTGAAGGGGAGAGAAAGAGATGATTTCAGGAGGGGACACTTAAGGGTATTTCAAAGCAAAGGTAATATTTTTCCCCATAAACTGAGTAGTGGGTACACAGGCATTCATTATATCATTGTTCTTTATAACTTACATATATTTTATAAATTTAAAAATTTTTTGAATCCTAAAGTTCTTTTCAAAGTAAGATGAAAACTTACATTTTCATCTGTTTTATATTTTAACTGCACCAATAAACTAGAAATTAAAAAGTCCACACCCCTCAGAATAATTTCAATAAAAAATAAGTGGTGCATTTAGCAATTAAGATTAAAATTTATATTCTGCTTCTGAACAAACTGTGTTGGACAACAGAAAATGATTAGATTATAGTTAGAGTCAAGGTAGCAGTGAGATGTGAGATGAAAGATAAAAGGGGAAATGCATTATTTATTTATTTATTATTCTTTAGAATTTGGCCGTGCCACGCGGCTTGTGGGATCTTAGTTCCCCCACCAGGGGTTGAACCCTGGCAGTGAACCCCCAGTGCCAGCAGTGAAAGCACTGAGTCCTAACCACTGGATCACAAGGGAAATCCCAGGGGAACTCACAATTTAAGGTTAAAAATGAGGCAATCACTTGCCTCACATAATGATGTTGGGCTAGGTCTTAGAACAACAATGGGAAAAGGGAAAACTTGTTGAAGCTCAAAAGCAGATGAGGGCTTTACTATTTTGGATGGGGAGGACCCAGGAGGCTCTAGTCATCAATCAGATGTGTTAGCACTTCAGTGTATGAATGGCTTTAAGGAAAAGGAAGAGCATTTCGGAATACAGCACCCAGTGAAAGGCCTAGAGAATTCTGTCAATGATGCAAAACCAAATAATTAGGACAGAGGATACTAAAAACAGAAATTTAATGGAAATGTCTGTCAAATTTTGAACAAAGTTCATATGGAGGAGGGAAGATAAATCTACAGGTGGCATTGCTTTTGGAGCTAAATGGAAATTAACAAACAATAGCTGACCCTTACTGAGAGCTTACTGTATGTCAGGCCTGGTGCTAAATGATTTACATGCATTTGGTTCATTTGATAATCAGAGAATTCTTCTGCAGTGGGACTATTATTTTCCTGATTTTATAGGTGAGGAACCTGAGACTCAGTGAGGTTAAGGGCTTACCTAAAGCCATGTCGCTAAAGGGTGGCAGAACCAAGACACAGACCCAGATCTGTCTGTTAGACTTCAGAGCCTGTGCTCTAAACCACTGGGCATGCTGCTTCAGCATCAAGAAATGGGAGGAGGAAAGAAAAGTTGCAAGTAAGGATGTCCCCCTGCTTAGGAGAGGAATGAAGTCTTATATAGCAGGCACACAAATAACTTAATATTGGTCTATCTTTGTCAACTGCCACAAAGTTCAACTGGCATAAGCTTTCAGTGTTTGAAGTGTTTCCATGACTAAGATCCCTATCCTTTGTTCTTGGTCTGTCTTTTTCATCTGCTACTCTCTGTACCATGTTGTAGATGGTGAAAAAAAATTACATACTCTTTTTGCAAGCATGTTGTTATACATCAAGCAAATGTAAGGGGAAGTGGGGAGGCGGTGAGGAACCCAAAAAGTATCAAATTGTAACATTCTTGCTGACTACACGAGAGAGGACTTAACATGAGGAAGGAAATCCCAATGTGGTCTAGGAAAGAAATTAGGATTTCTGAAGCAAAATACTTAACTTACGCATCTGTGTGAAGAAGAGCATACATCACCTTTTCTAAGTTTAAAGGAGGGCAAAAACCCAACTTTGTATGGTTGTTTGGAAAATGAAAAGCTGTTTTCCAAGCAACATCAGTCTCCTGAAAAAGCAGTTCTGCTCTCCAAAAAGGCAAAATGCTTTCTGAGAGCACAAAACTAGCTTGCCCTTAGTCTAATTTCACAATGCTTCTACCCATTGGCAGAAATAGCAATACATTTCCTGCAGATCAAATTTGCAATTTCTCTTGGAAAATATCTTGGGTTTTGTATATGCATATTCATAAAATGAAAATAACTTGATTTCTCTGGCACTCTGGGCGTGGAAGCAGAGGGGTTTGGGAGAGAAATATTCCTAGGGGTTCAAGAAAAAGAGTAGGGCCAGAGAAAGCAAGAGAGTGAGTTGAAAACACAGGTCAGGCCTTTGGAAAGAGCAGAAACATACAGATGTTAACGGTGCAGATGCGCTAGGGAAAGAATACAGCTTTTCTACTCAAGATACTAGAGTATGAACTTGAAAACCCCAGTTGCCTGACCCAGATGGTGGAGACTCTCACGTCTGCCCATGCAGAGATGAAGGTGTGTCTGCATGCAAGCTGGCTGGGACTCCAGCCAGGGAGACAGAAGTGAAGCTGGGAATGAGAGGGAGGCACTCTGATCCTTTCTAACAGAGGTGCCCTTCAGCACAGGGTTCCTGTCTACTTTGGTGGCAGCAGCTTGTGGAAAAGCAGGGGGAATATTCCATATTCTTTTTTTGTCCCTCCAGTTCCACTCTCTCCCTTTCTTTATTATTATTGTTATTATTATTGTATCTATTATTATTGATGGAAGGAGGAGACTTCATCATGTTTATTCCCCAGCTCCTTCCCTGCTAGGCTATGAGGCTACAGGGGCTGTGTTCTTCTTCCAAGGCCACAGTTGGGGTTGGGCAACAGTTAACTGCTCCCCGCTGTTGCTAGCCATGGGGTGCTTCACCATCTCTTCTGGTTTCTCTTAACACTGCCCATACTTTTATAACAATACCCTCATAATACTCAACTCAAATACCCCATTTGCATGTTTTATCTGTTTCCTTCAAGACCCTAACTTAGGCAGTAGATTTGTTCTGGCTAGTAAATGAGTTCCAGAAGGGCAGTTTGAAGAGGAGGAAAAATAGTAGTAGACATGATGGGAGAGAAACCTCCAGGACAACCTGCTGTTTGTGGTCCTTGGCTGTCCTCTAGGAAAGCAGCGCTACAACTGAAGCCATCTGGCTTGGGTTATGGTGTTGCAGAAATTAAGAAAATGACATTGGGTGTCATTGGGAGCTTGGAGATGGAAGGCAGTATAAGGTTATGAAAAAAAACAAACAAACAGGCTTGAGGGTTACACAGACCTGAGTCTGTTAGTTAGTTCTTTTGTAGCCCAGAGAAAGTTACTTAAATCTCTGAGCCTCAGTTTTTTCATCTATCTAAAAGATAATAGTACCCACATCTTGAGGATTTTGTGTGATGGTTAATTATTAAGGTAACAAATATAATGCATCTAGGACGGGGTTCAGAGCATTGCAGGTTCTAGGTCAATGTTAGTTCCTTTCTTCCTTCCCTGCTTCCCAGCAATAGGACAAGTGAGGAGGGGCCAAGGCATGGGAAAGTAGATGCTTCTAGTGGGGAGAGGTGACGATGGTGCTGGAGTATTGCTTTGCTAGTAAAAGGCTGTGGTACCCAGTGGAAGGTGCACCACACCAGCCTCAGATCTGGATTCAAGGTTTAGATCATCCACAAGGTCAGCTGACTTTAGGCAAAACATTTCGCTCTCTGAGCCCCAGTGTCCCATCAGGAAAGTGAAGCCTTTGGGCCAAATCAGCTCTTCCTAAGGTATTGCCACAATCTGGAATTAGGAGGGAGACTGGGGAGTAAGGAGGGGACCACATGCCCCCTTAACTTACAAAAGGAAAATATAGAAGGCAGTAGAAATGAAAATAGTCCGTTAAATTACCTATAGCAGAAATAATGTATTAGCAGGCCATAAGCTAGATACATGTGGAGATGTATTTTCTTTGACCTTGTGAGGTGGTGTTTTAAAATGTCACGTTATTTGACAACCTTTAAAAGTCAGGAGGCATCATATGAAAATTCAGATTACCAGCTTGTTTGGAAGGTCTGGCTATACTATCCCACCCCCTCACCACACAACTTTCTACAGGGCAATGGTGGCCAGAGCTGAGTAACCTCTGCTGCCCTCAGAGAGGACCTGCACCCTCCTGTTGGCCACGACCTTCACCTGGACCACTTCATTCATGTATGTTACATGCCAGACAGCTGGACACACTGGGTGCCTGACACCTAAAAAATGAAATGTTAGTCTCGTTATTAACGGCTCTGCAATAGTTTAAAGATTGCCTTTTATTGTCACTAAAATAGAAAATAAAAATTAAAACCAAGAGTACATTGGTATAATACGACTGATAATTGACTCAATGGACAATTCAATGACACGATTTTGCCGCCAAGAATTTGATTGGGTCACCTCTTAAATTGTTGGTCACTTTTGCGAGGGGAACAGTCACATTATTTTTAAAACTAGTAAATGTCAGGGAAAAAAATCAAAGATATACTCTCTTAAATGAACTCTATTTCCATGTAACCAATAGTTGATAAGGGGAAATTTCCCTTTATATAGAAGTATGTAAGCTAAAAATTGCAGAAGGAATGCTAGAATTAGGATATCATCATTTTTAACACCTGATGAAATAATGATTTTGATAAGCATCAGTGATTGCTAACTCCACAAAATAAAGCAAGACCAGATGATTATGGGCTCCCGACAGACACACACAATACCACCTAAAGTATTCTTACCAAAAAAATCAAAACTGAATCTTCTCAGATCTATAATTCTAACAATCTCACCACCCACTCAAAAATGCAAGGGACAGAGAAACTGATTAAATGAATGAGGATACCAGCATGAGGATACCAGCAAAATCTAGGCCTCAGAAACTCTACATTAATTCAACACATAAATACTAAGGAAAAAGTAAGGGAAAGAGAGGGGGTAATCTGTGGATTAAAAGAGATGATACAAATCAGCTAATGGCAATGTATGGACCTTATTTAGAACTTCATTCAAGAAAACTGAAAATTAAAAATAAATTCATAAGGCAATCAGGGACATTTAAATATTGAGTGGATGTTTGATGGCATTTGGAAATTACTATCATTTATTTGGTATAAGAATCACACTGGTACTTTTTGTTATTAATAAACTTTATTTTTTAGAGCAGTTTTAGATTCACAACAAAATTGAGCAGGAGGTACAGAGAGTTCCATATACATACAACTTCCTCTGCTATGCACATTCCTCACCAGAATCGTACACTTGTTACAATCAATGAATCTATGCTGATACATCATCACCCAAAGTCCATAATTTACATTAGGGTTTACTCTTGTTGTTATACATTTTATGAGTTTTGATAAATGCAAATTGACATGTATCCACCATTGTAGTATCATAAAGAATTGTTTCACTGTCCTAAAAGTCCCCTGTGCTCTGCCTATTCATCTCTCCCTCTCCCTACCCTCTGGCAACCACTAATATTTTTACTGTCTCTAAATAGTTTTGCCTTTTCCAGAATGTCATATAGCAGGAATCATACAATATATGGCCTTTTCAGATTGGCTTTATCCACTTAGCAACGTGCATTTAAGGTTCTTCCATGTCTTTTTGTGACTTGATGGCTCATTTATTTTTAGCGCTGAATAATATTCTGTTGTCTGAATGTAATACCACAGTTTATCCATTCACCTACTGAAGGAAATCTTGGTTGCTTCTAATTATGAATAAAGCTCCAGGTGCAGGTTTTTGTGAGGACATAAATTTTAAATTCATTTGGGTAAATACCAAGGAGCGTTCTTGCTGGATCATATGTTAAGAGTATGTTTAGTCTTGTAAGAAACGGTCAAACTGTCTTCCAAAGTGGCTGCAGCATTTTGCATTCCCAAAAGCAATGAATGAGAGTTCCTCATGCCCCACATCCTCACCAGCGTTTGGTGTTGTCAATGCTTTGGATTTTGACCTTTCTAATCGGTGCGAAGTTAGTGAAATCTCATTTTTTTTTAACCTTTTTCGTTTCCGTTTCCCTGATGTCATAGGATGTGAAGCATCTTTTCAAGTGTTTATTTACCATTGGTATATTTTCCTTGATGAGGCTAAGGTCCGTGGTGCATTTTTTAATCGGATTATTTTCTTATTGTTGAGCCTTAAGAGTTCTTTATATATTTTGGATAACAGTCCTTTATCAGATGTATCTTCTGCAATACTTTCTCCCAGGCTGTGGCTTGTCTTCTCATTCTCTTGACACTGTATTTCAAAAGGCAGAACTTTTTAATTTTAATGAAGTCCAGCTTATTATTTCTTTCATGGATTGTGCCTTTGGAGGTGGTGTAACTCAAAAGCCAACACCATATCTAGGATCACCTAGATTTTCTCCTATGTTATCTTCCAGGAGTTTTGTAGTTTTACATTTTGCACTTAAGTCTCTGATTCAACTTGACTTTACTTTGTGAAGGATGTAAGGTCTCTGTCTAGATTCATTTTTTTGCATATGGTTGTCCAGTTGTTCCAGCAACATTTGTTGTAAAGACTATCTTTGCTCCATTGTATTGCCTTTGTTCCTTTGTCAAAGATCAGTTGCCTATATGTATAACATATAGGCCTATTTCTGCCCTTCACATTTTGTTACATTGATCTATTTGTCAACCCTTTCACCAATACCACTCTCTTGATTACTATTCCTTTATAGAAAGTCCTGAAAATCGGGTGGTGTCAGTCCCCCAATTTTGTTCTTCTCTTTTAATACTGAGTTAGCTATTATGGATATTTTGCCTGATGATTTAAATTTTAGAGACAGTTTGTGGAAATCCACAAAATAATTTGCTGGGATTTTTATTGGGATTGAATTGAATCTAAAGATTAGACTAAGAAGAACAAACAACCTTATCCATGAGTATGAAATATCTCTCCATTCATTTAGTTCATCTGTGATATCTTTCACCAGAATTTTACAGTTTTCCTCATATAGATTGTATACATATTTTGTTAGATGTATACGTAGGTATTTTATTTGGGGGGTGGTTAATGTACGTAATAATGTGTTTTTAATTTCAATTCTACATGTTCATTGCTCATATATAGGAAAATGATTTATTTCTGTATATTAACCTTGCTATAATTACTTATTAGTCCCAGGAGTTATTTTTTGTCAGTTCCTTCAGATGTTCTACATAGAGGATATTTTCATCTGCAAACAAAGACAGTTTTATTTCTTCCTTCCCAATCTGTATAGCTTTTATTTTATTTTCTTGTCTCATTGCATTAGCCAGGACTTCCAGTACCATGTTGAAAAGCGGTGGTGAAAGGGAATATCCTTGCCTTGTTTCTGATCTTAGCAGAAAAGTTTCAAGTTTCTCATCATTAATTATGATGTTAGCTGTAGGGTTTTTGTGGATATTCTTTATCAACTTGAGGAAGTTCCACTCTATTCCTAGACTGTTGAGAGTTTTTACCATAAATGTGTGTTGGATTTTGTTAAATGATTTTTCCGTGTTTATTGATATGATAATGTGTAGCTACCTTTCTGTTATTGATTACTAGTTTAATTCCACTGTGGTCTGAGAGCAGACATTATGTGATTTCTATTTTTTTAATTTGTTAAAGTGTGTTTTATGCCCCAAAGTGTGGTCTATCCTAGTGAATGTTTCATGTAAGCTTGAGACGAATGTGTATTCCACTGTTGTGGGATGAAATAGTCTATAGATGTCCATTATATCCAGTTGATCATTGGTGTTGTTGAGTTCAAGTATGCCCTTACTGATTTCCTGCCTGCTGAATTCGTCCATTTATCATAGAGGGGTGTTATAGTCTCAAACTATGAGAGTGGATTCATCTATTTCTCCTTGCAGTTCTATCAGTTTCTGTTTCTTGTATTTTGATGTTCTGTTGTTAGATGCATACACATTAAGGACTGTTATATCCTCTTGGAGTATTGACCCCTTTATCATCATGTAATGCCCCTCTTTATCCCTGATAAATTTCTTTGCTCTGAAGTCTGCTGTATCTGAAATTAGTATGGCTACTCCCACTTTCTTTCGACTAGTATTAGCCTGGTATATTTTTCTCCATATTTTTGATATCTAGTATTTCTTTTGGTTTCCTTCTTGGAATTCCCATTTCACTGCTTATATTATCCATCTATTTTTACATGTTGTCTGCTTTTTCCATTAAAGCCCTTAGCACATTAATCATAGTTTTAAAATTACTTGTCTGATCATTCCAACATTCTTGTCATAGCTGACTCTGATTCTGATGCTTGCTCTGTCTCTTCAAACTATGTTTTTTGCCTTTTAGTATGCCTTGTAATTTTTTGTTGAAGAGTGTACATGATGTACTAGATATAGGAGACTACTGTAAATTGGCTTTTAGTGATATAGTAGTAAGGGAGCTGGGGAGGGAAATGTTCTATCGTTCTGCGTTTAGGTCTCAGTCTATGAGCCTGTGCCTCTGGCCTGTGAACTTCAAAAGTGATTCTCAGGGCTTTTTCTCCCCACTTTCTTGGGACAGGATGGCTACAGGGGGTTGAAGTTGGGGATTTCCCTATGCCCAGAGCATTTAGGCTCTGATAAAACCTCTGCAGGTTAGGCTCTGATAAAATAGCTTCTCCTGAGGGCAAGCCTTGTTGAGAAGAACAGAATGCTCTGGTGTATTTCAAAATGATTCCTTTTCCCTTTCCTTTTTCAGAAGCACATGGGGATTTTTCTCCAATATTCACTGTGAGGACCTGATAGAGCTCCTGGAGGTAAAACTAACAAAAATGTGGGAACCCCCATAAGACTGGGTCCCCCTGGAGTTTTTGATTCTCAGAGTTGTCCACACTGAGCCTCCAGCAATTCACCAATTA
Organism: Eschrichtius robustus; assembly: GCF_028021215.1. Classification (NCBI taxonomy): domain Eukaryota; kingdom Metazoa; phylum Chordata; class Mammalia; order Artiodactyla; family Eschrichtiidae; genus Eschrichtius; species Eschrichtius robustus. The sequence goes on from NC_090835.1 coordinate 22,588,113, forward strand.
CAGTTCAGGTTTTCCTACCTGGCACTGGTTCCCAAGGGGATTTCTGCTTGTGGGTTTCTGCTCTGGTAAATTATGCTTCTCTGTAACCACTTATTTGTCTCTCCAATTTTGAGGTAGTGGTTTGCTTTGTGACTTCACTTCTGTGACAGATATAAAAATAGTTGTTGATTTTTCAGTTTATTCAACTTTTGACTTGTTAGGACAGAGTGGCAACTTGTAAGTTCCAGACCAGAGACTGGAAGTCTACTTTGTTTTTAAAAGGAGTTGCTATCTTTTAAAGTTACATGCAGAAATATTTATAGATAAAATAATATAATATCAAGGATGCCTCAAAATGATCTAAGAGAAAGGGGATATAGATGAAACAAGATCGGCCATCAGTTGATCATTGTTGAGTTGGTGTTTGGTAGATCATTCCTATACTTTGTATTCATTTTCAAGTTTTCAAAATATTTTTTTCCTCTCTGATGAAATTCCAATAGCTATTGGAATTGCTGACTATCTCCAACAATCAGGTCCATTTCTCTCCCTCTCTCCCTCCCTCCCTCTCTCTCCTCCCACCTTTTTCTCCAAATAACTTGTAAATATTGAACACAGCTCAATGACAGCTTAAGAGAAAGAAAAATAACTACACCTTAGCAGTATTTCCCATCCTTCATTTACACTACACCTATATCTTGAATACCCCATGCTATTATCTTCATTATTTTTTTTACATTAACTCTTTTTCTTAACTTTGCTTTAAGAATGTTATGCATGAAGTCAAAAGAAAAGAGGTTCTAGCAATATTTTAATAAGTATAAAAATGAATCTCTAACCAGTAGAATAAAATGCTTTGGTTAATGTACCTCTTTAAATCAATCTGCATTTTACCAGAAGATATGTGTGCTATGCTCTGGGAAATACCGCACTAGCATGAGTGTTGGTCACAATCATGGAGAGGTACATAAACACCCGCCCCCACCCACAGCGCCTTCAAAAAACGTAAGTCATGTTATACCTCCCTTTTCCTGCTTTAACATTGGCAAGATGATTAAGTGGTAGAATTAGAATCTCTTATTTCTCCAGTATTGCAATTTGCCTTAAATCTGAAGCTCTAGCAGGTATTGTACCTACTTTACTATGCAGATTCTCAATAGTTTCAGAGAATTCAACTGTTGTCCTAGCTGTCCATCAATTGAGAGAGGTATAAATACATGCTTGCTTGGGTCACAAATCAAGCCTTGGTAAATTTAAGAAAATTGAAATTGTATCAAGTTTCTCTTCTGACCGCAACACTATAAGACTAGATATCAATTACAGGAAAAAAACTGTAAAAAAAACAAAACAAAACACATGGAGGCTAACCAATACGCTACTAAATAACCAAGAGATCACTGAAGAAATCAAAGAGGAAATCAGAAGATACCTAGAGACAAATGACAATGAAAACACGACGACCCCAAAACCTATGGGATGCAGCAAAAGCAGTTCTAAGAGGGAAGTTTATAGTAATACAATCCTACCTTAAGAAACAAGAAACATTTCAAATAAACAACCTAACCCTATACCTAAAGCAATTAGAGAAAGAAGAACAAAAAAACCCCAAAGTTAGCAAAAGGAAAGAAATAATAAAGATTAGATCAGAAATAAATGAAAAAGAAATGAAGGAAACAATTGCAAAGATCAATAAAACTAAAAGCTGGTTCTTTGAGAAGATAAATAAAATTGATAAACCATTAGCCACATGCATCAAGAAGAAAAGGGAGAAGACTCAGGTCAATAGAATTAGAAATGAAAAAGGAGACTGACACTGCAGAAATACAAAGGGTCATGAGAGATTACTACAAGCAACTATATGCTAATATAGTTCCAGGACAACCTGGAAGAAATGGACAAATTCTTAGAAAAGCACAACCTTCCGAGACTGAACCAGGAAGAAATAGAAAATATAGACAGACCAATCACAAGCACTGAAATTGAGACGGTGATTTAAAATCTTCCAACAAACAAAAGCCCAGGACCAGATGGCCTCACAGGCGAATTCTATCAAACATTTAGAGAAGAGCTAACACCTAGCCTTCTCAAACTCTTCCAAAATACAGCAGAGGGAGGGACACTCCCAAACTCATTCTACAAGGCCACCATCACCCTGATACCAAAACCAGACAAAGATGTCACAAAGAAAGAAAACTACAGGCCAATATCACTGATGAACATAGATGCAAAAATCCTCAACAAAATACTAGCAAACAGAATCCAACAGCACATTAAAAGGTTCATACACCATGATCAAGTGGGGTTTATCCCAGGAATGCAAGGATTCTTCAATATATGCAATTCAATCAATGTGATACACCATATTAACAAACTGAAGGAGAAAAACCGTATGATCATCTCAATAGATGCAGAAAAAGCCTTCGACAAAATTCAACACCCATATAAGATAAAAACTCGCCAGAAAGTAGGCATAGAGGGAACCTACCTCAACATAATAAAGGCCATATATGACAAACCCACAGCCAACATCGTTCTCAATGGTAAAAAACTGAAACCATTTCCTCTAAGATCAGGAACAAGACAAGGTTGCCCACATACACCACTATTATTCAACATAGTTTTGGAAGTTTTAGCTACAGTAATCAGAGAAGAAAAAAATAAAAGGAATCCAAATGGGAAAAGAAGAAGTAAAACTGTCACTGTTTGCAGATGACATGATACTGTACATAGAGAATCCTAAAGATGTTACCAGAAAGCTACTAGAGCTAATCAATGAATTTGTAAAGTAGCAGGATACAAAATTAATGCACAGAAATCTCTTGCATTCCTACACACTAATGATGAAAAATCTGAAAGAGAAATTAAGGAAACACTCCTATTTACCATTGTAACAAAAAGAATAAAATACCTAGGAATAAACCTACCTAAGGAGACAAAAGACCTGTATGCAGAAAACTATAAGACACTGATGAAAGAAATTAAAGATGATATAAATAGATGGAGAGATATACCATGTTGTTGGATTGGAAAAATCAGCATTGTGAAAATGACTATACTACCCAAAGCAATCTACAGATTCAATGCAATCCCTATCAAACTACCAATGGCATTTTTCACAGAACTAGAACAAAAAATTTCACAGTTTGAATGGAAACACAAACGACCCCGAACAGCCAAAGCAATCTTGAGAAAGAAAAACGGAGCTGAAGGAATCAGGTTCCCGGACTTCAGACTATACTACAAAGCTACAGTAATCAAGACAGTATGGTACTGGCACAAAAACAGAAATATAGATCAATGGAACAGGATAGAAAGCCCAGAGATAAACCCACGCACATATGGTCACCTTATCTTTGATAAAGGAGGCTAGAATATACAATGGTGCTCTTCAATAAGTGGTGCTGGGAAAGCTGGACAGCTACATGTAAAAGAATGAAATTAGAACACTCCCTAACACCATATACAAAAATAAAGTCAAAATGGATTAAAGATCTAAATGTAAGGCCAGACACTATAAAACTCTTAGAGAAAAACATAGGCAGGTCACTCTATGACATAAATCACAGCAAGATCCTTTTTGATCCACCTCCTAGAGAAATGGAAATAAAAAGAAAAATAAATAAATGGGACCTAATGAAACTGGAAACCATAAACAAGACGAAGAGACAACCCTCAGAATGGGAGAAAATATTTGCAAACGAAGCAACTGACAAAGGATTAACCTCCAAAATTTACAAGCAGCTCATGCAGCTCAATACCAAAAAAACCAAACAACCCAATCCAAAAATGGGCAGAAGACCTCAACAGGTATTTCTCCAAAGAAGATATACAGATTGCCAACAAACACATGAAAGGATGCTCAACATCACTAATCATTGGAGAAATGCAAATCAAAACAATGATGTATCACCTCATACTGGTCAGAATGGCCATCATCAAAAAATTTACAAACAGTAAATGCTGGAGAGGGTGTGGAGAAAAGGGAACCCTCTTGCACTGTTGGTGGGAATGTAAATTGATACAGCCATTATGGAGAGCAGTATGGAGGTTCCTTAAAAAACTAAAGATATAACTACCATATGACCCAGCAATCCCACTACTGGGCATATACCCTGAGAAAACCATAATTCAAAAAGGGTCATGTACCACAATATCCATTGCAGCACTATTTACAATAGCCAGGACATGGAAGCAACCTAAGTGTCCATTGACAGATGAATGGATAAATAAGACGTGGCACATATATACAATGGAATATTACTCAGCCATAAAAAAATGAAATTGAGTTATTTGTAGTGAGGTGATGGACCTAGAATCTGTCATACAGAGTGAAGTAAGTCAGAAAGAGAAAAAGAAGTACTGTATGTTAACACATATATATGGAATCTAAAATAAAAGAAAAATGCTGCAGAAGAACCTAGGGGCAGGACAGGAATAAAGACGCAGATGTAGAGAATGGACTTGAGGACATGGGGAGGGGGAAGGGTAAGCTGGGATGAAGTGAGAGAGTAGCATTGACATATATACACTACCAGATGTAAAATAGATAGCTAGTGGGAAGCAGCCGCATAGCGCAGGGAGATCAGCTCGGTGCTTTGTGACCACCCAGAGGGGTTGGATAGGGAGGGTGGGAGGGAGATGCAAGAGGGAGGAGATATGGGGATATATGTATACATATAGCTGATTCACTTCGTTATACAGCAGAAACTAACACAACATTGTAAAGCAATTATACTCCAATAAAGATGTTAAAAAATAAATAAAATAAAATAAAATAAATACATGTTTGCTTCTTGAGAGATGCTTCAGGACTTCAGAAAAAAGAGAACTGCTACTTTGCATTCAGTTTGTTTTTAATTTATCTTAAAAGAGAACTCGGAATGAATTGATCACAGAGGATGGTATTTCGTTTCTGAATGTGGTCATGTAAAAATCAATGTACATATAAACGCATCAATCCATATCAACTGTGCCTGGAGTTTTTGGTTCTTTTTTCCTCCTAGATTAAGTTTTCTTTCATTGAATCAGTGCTTTAGAGACCTTGAGGGGGAAAAGAAAATAGACGAGAGTGAAAGCTTAGACTCTGATTAAATCTTACAGACAAATGGCAATTCTTTGTTTCTTTCGTCACTGCAGTGCAATAGGACCAGCATCTTACTGATTATAAGAAAGTAAATGCACCCATAAATTGGTCACCACCACCATTAAAACCTGAGCATTTACTGATAGGAACCCAACAAAGTCCATGAAATCCATGCAAGAAAATGCTTCTGAAATTGAGTGAGTATTGAGTACTGGAACTTTATAAAAAGCAACCAGGAAAACTTCCATAAATGCATCAGGCTTTTAAATTAGCCTTAAAATAATGAACGTCAACAACTGATGGGAAGATACTTTATAGCACAGGGAACTCTACCTAATGCACTGTGGTAACCTAAATGGGAGGGAAGTCCAAAAGGGAGGGGAGATCTGTATGTGTATGGCTGATTCATTTTCTTGTGCAGTGGAGGCTAATACAACACTGTAAAGCAACCCTACCCCAATAAAAATTAATAAAAAAAAAAAAAAGAGAAAATAATGAACATCAATTTTAAACCTTTTTAGGCTATTTTATATCAAAGAATGTGATGAATGTTGCAATATAATTTTACTCTGGTGCAAAAAATTATTATTCTCTGTAGACATTACAACATAAAACAAACATGCTTTTATTACCACTAACAATGATGTGACAAGCCTGATAAATGCAAGTTTAAGATTCCTTTGGGTTTTGGCATCCCTTCACGCTTATTTTCAAGTTACTAATAGATTCTGTAGGTTTGACTAGTCATCATTTATGAATGAGAGTCATTTAGTTTGAAATGACAGAAAAGTAAAATGTTCTTAAATGTCCAATTTTTCTCTATTCCCTGACTGAGTTGCTAATGACTAAGAGTAATATCTTTTATTCATGTTGTCTGTGATGAAATGGTCATCACCAAATGACGAATATCAAGCGGATATGTTTTCATTTAACACTCCTGAAAAAACTTTAACAGGAACCTGGCTGCACTGTATTAGTTGCTTTTTTTTTTAAGAGACTTGGATTGACAGATAAATTCTTCCAACTGAAGAGGCCTCAAATATCCCTCATGTAAAACCTAGATGTGTCACATGAAGCTCGCTACAAATGGCTTGGCTTATAGGCTAATTAGTGCACTGAAGACCAACACATGGTTTTACTATTTTCTCTTACACTACGGAGGTCTCTAAAATGGTGACAGTTGGGGACCTACATGTAAATAGTTAATGACAAAACAATCTATTGCTTTCAAGCAGCATCTTCTTTGAAAGTTATGTGACTGTATTTGAAACACCATACAATAGCCACATTAGGTATCTCTTGGCTGGTTACCATGAATTTTGAAATATAAATAACACGCTCAGATCCCTCACGGTGTCTTGGAGGTTGAAATTTAACTCAATATTTTGACTTGCCATTTGGCAAAATATAACTTTTTTTCTTTACAAACAGTTCCAAACAAGCATTAGTTATCTCAAAACTTGTACAAATCAATGCTTATCCCTGTTGGAATTCTTTGTTTATTCATTCATTTCTCCATTTATTAATTCATTGCATTTTTTTTTTTTTTTTTTAGTTTCAGCTGTATGTCAAGCACTGTGTTACACACAAGGGGAACAATGATGAACAAGGCAGACAGACCTCCTTTCCTACAAAGAGTATAGCAATGGGAATTTAAATAATGAGCAATAAATAAGGCAGATGTATACAGTGAGAGAGTGGCAGAAAGGAATAGGAGGATGGATGCTACTTCAGACAGAAGGGTCGACAGAGAAATCCACGAGCAGGAGCAGTGATACTGAAAATGAGCTCCCTGGACCAGCAACATCTGCATCACCTGAGACCGTGATGAACATGCGCATTCTTGGGTGCGCCCCACCCCCGCCCCTCCTTTGACCTACTGAATCAGAAACTCTGGAAAAAGCCCAGCTGTCTTGTTTTAAGAAGCACCATCTCCCACCTCCCAAGTGGTTCTGAAGCACCTCTGCACCTTGAAGTTCCAGTGACTTCTAAGCAACAGTCCACCTTCTCCTGACCCCACATCTGCCCCCTCCCTGAGTTTCCATTTCTTTGATTCTCAAAGAGAATCTAATTCCTTTTCTCACAGTCTTTCTTAATCCCACTCCAATCAAGTTTACATCTATACTACTGTGTCGAAACTGCTCGCGCCAAAATCTCCAGTGACCTCGCTTTGCTAAATCCAAAGAATTTTCAGTTTATGTCTTATTTGAGTTATTCACAGCTTTTGACACAGCTGACCAACCTTTCTTCTTGAAGTACTTTCTTCCCTTGGTTTTCTCCTACCTTACTAACAGATCCTGACTGTTGGCCCCCTTTATCTGCTCCATTTGTAAGTTGCAGGGCCCCAGAGCTTAGACCTAGGACCTTTTTTCTACCCTATCTACAGTCACTTCCTCAGTGATCTCACTTAGTTTCATGGGTTTGAGTGCCAGCTATACGTTTTCAACTCCCAAACTCAGGTTTCTTATCTTCGACTTTTCCTTAAACTTCAGACTTCCACTTTCATGTAGATATCTAGAGGCATCTTAAACTTAATAAGACCTTAATAGAAGTGATTTTCTCCCTGAAACTTGCTTACCCATCTTGATAAATGACAACTCCACCTCCTGAACTGCTCTAGCCCTAAGTCTTAGAGACATGCTTGACTTCCTTCTTGTTCACCCAACATTCAATCTTTCAGTATATCCCTCCTGTTGGCTTTGCCCTCAGAATATATCTAGAATCCAGCTATTTATCATCACTACCACTATGACCATTCTGGCCCAAGCCACCAACCTGTCTCACTTGGATTATTGCTCTAGCATCCTAATGGGTATCCCTGCTCTCGCATTTATCCCTACAGTCTATTTTCCACAAGCAGAGTCATCCATCTCAATCAAAGAAAAAGGCAACATTTTCACCATAAACTACAAAGCCCCATGTGATCTGGACCCCTGCCAGCTCTCAGAGCTTCTCCTCTACCACCCTCTCCCTTGTTCCCTCCGCTCTATTCAAATTGGCTTCCAAGCTTCCCTCAAACTAGCAGGCATGCTCCTGCCTCAGGACCTTTGCGTTTACTTTCCAACAACCTGCAGTACTCTTCCCCCAGATATTCTCATGGCTCATCTATGACTCCCTTTGGGCCTGCTCCAATGTCTTCTCAGCAGTGTTGTGTGCCTTACTTTACTTTTCTACTTTATTTGTCTTCATAGAATGTATTGCCCTCTGAGATACTGTATAATTACTTATGTAATTTTTTACTATCTATCTCCCCTCACTAGGACTGAGGGCAGAGACTGTCAGTTCTGTTCACTGTTTCATCTCCAGTGCCTAGAACAGTGCCTGGCACTTAGCAGGTTTTTCAATAAATATTTGCAGAAAGAATTAATTTTATGCTTCAAGTCTTAGATCAAATACTCACTTTCTCAAGGTGAATTAACCCATCCAAAATACCTTTCTACACCTCCATTCTCTCACCTATCATCTGTTTATTTCTTTATTGTGACTGTGAAGATCTGTACTATCTTATGTATGTGTGCTATCCTATGTTCTTTACTTGTATGTAATGTTTTCCTCCCAAACAAACTAGGTTGTAAACTCCAGGACCTCATCTATCCTCATGATGCTTAGCATAGTACCTAATACAGTGGTGCACCTCAAATATTTTTCATACAAGTGTGGAAGGAAATAAGGTGTTTCCTCTATGTTCTCTTGATATTTAATTTTCATATCAAACCTCTGAGGTGTATGATGTCATCTCCTTTCTACTTATGAGAATACTAGAGCTCAGGGGAAGCTAATAAGTTGCCCAAAGTTACTTAAAAGCAAATCACAAAACACAGGGCAAACTCAAAAGTCCACTCTCTCTCCATGACATTGCTCTACAGGGAAACCAGGCAAAGGGTCAACAGGTTCTCTTTGACATAATACCCTAATACGATGAAAAAGATATTTGGTCCAAGGTGTTAATAATGAATAATGTCTTTATATCTACCCCTACCACTTTACTGTTACTTTAAAAGAGTAATTCAGTATTTTAACCCAAATGAATAATAAAGATATTTAGACCTATGGGAGAAAGATATTTTGGAAAGTAAAGCTTTCATTCTCATTAATGACTCCAAAATGGTAAATAATGTTTTTTGGACTACATCTAGGGGGTGGTGTAGTTGGGGGAGTATAGAATTTAGAATCCAGGTCTGGCACAAATTCGACTTTGAGAAGAATCACGTCACCTCTCTGAGTGGCAACTTTCTCATTTAAAAAGTGAGGATAAATTAATGCACAGAAATCTCTTGCATTCCTATACACTAATGATGAAAAATCTGAAAGAGAAATTATGGAAACACTCCCATTTACCATTGTAACAAAAAGAATAAAATACCTATGAATAAACCTACCTAGGGAGACAAAAGACCTGTATGCAGAAAACTATAAGACACTGATGAAAGAAATTAAAGATGATACCAACAGATGGAGAGATATACCATGTTCTTGGATTGGAAGAATCAACATTGTGAAAATGACTATACTACCCAAAGCAATCTACAGATTCAATGTAATCCCTATCAAATTACCAATGGCATTTTTTACGGAACTAGAACAAATCATCTTAAAATTTGTATGGAGACACAAAAGACCCCGAATAGCCAAAGCAGTCTTGAGGGAAAAAAACGGAGCTGGAGGAATCAGACTCCCTGACTTCAGACTATACTACAAAGCTACAGTAATCAAGACAATATGGTACTGGCACAAAAACAGAAACATAGATCAATGGAACAAGATAGAAAGCCCACAGATAAACCCACGCACCTATGGTCAACTAATCTATGACAAAGGAGGCAAAGATATACAATGGAGAAAAGACAGTCTCTTCAATAAGTGGTGCTGGGAAAACTGGACAGCTACATGTAAAAGAATGAAATTAGAATACTCCCTAACACCATACACAAAAATAAACTCAAAATGGATTAGAGACCTAAATGTAAGACTGGACACTATAAAACTTAGAGGAAAACATAGGAAGAACACTCTTTGACATAAATCACAGCAAGATCTTTTTTGATCCACCTCCTAGAGTAATGGAAATAAAAACAAAAATAAACAAATGGGACCTAATGAAACTTCAAAGCTTTTGCACAGCAAAGGAAACCATAAACAAGACGAAAAGACAACCCTCAGAATGGGAGAAAATATTTGCAAACAAATCAACGGACAAAGGATTAATCTCCAAAATATATAAACAGCTCATGCAGCTCAATATTAAAAAAACAAACAACCCAATCCAAAAATGGGCAGAAGACCTAAATAGACATTTCTCCAAAGAAGACATACAGATGGCCACGAAGCACATGAAAAGATGCTCAACATCACTAATTATTAGAGAAATGCAAATCAAAACTACAATGAGGCATCACCTCACACCAGCTAGAATGGGCATCATCAGAAAATCTACAACCAACAAATGCTGGAGAGGGTATGGAGAAAAGGGAACCCTCTTGCACTGTTGGTGGGAATGTAAATTGATACAGCCACTATGGAGAACAATATGGAGGTTCCTTAAAAAACTAAAAATAGAATTACCATATGACCCAGCAATCCCACTACTGGGCATATACCCAGAGAAAACCGTAATTCAAAAAGACACATGCACCCGAATGTTCATTGCAGCACTATTTACAATAGCCAGGTCATGGAAGCAACCTAAATGCCCATCAGCAGACGAATGGATAAAGAAGTTGTGGTACATATATACAATGGAATATTACTCAGCCATAAAAAGGAACGAAATTGAGTCATTTGTTGAGACGTGGATGGATCTACAGACTGTCATACAGAGTGAAGTAAGTCAGAAAGAGAACAACAAATATCGTATATTAACGCATGTATGTGGAACCTAGAAAAATGGTACAGATGAACCGGGTTGCAGGGCAGAAGTTGAGACACAGATGTAGAGAACAAACGTATGGACACCAAGGGGGGAAAACTGGTGGGGTGGGGATGGTGGTGTGCTGAATTGGGCGATTGGGACTGACATGTATAAAGTGATGTGTATAAAATTGATGACTGATAAAAAAAAAAAGTGAGGATAATAGCTATTTTGAAGAACTACAGAGATAAGAGTAATGACAAAGCATGCCAATTGTCTATTGTCACCTTGACATCACTGTCACCCCCTTCTGGGGCATCCTCTGCATTGCACAGGAGGAGCTAGAATAATTCCCATAATCCCCTTCTCAAAGCATCTCCAGGTCGGATTCTGCCAGGGAGAATCAATGGTAGGAGGTGGGGGAATCAGAAGGGGAAAGCAGGTGATTACTACTGTGAAGAGGCGTTGCAACAGTTGTGAGATTTGCGGCAGCTTCTTGGTGCACCTTGCACATCCCCTGCTTCAGTGCTGTAGGGTGAGGTAGTGGGCAGCGTTTTCTGGCCGCCTTCCCCTCGGTAGGGCAGGATGAGCTAGTCGGGGGTGGGGGGGGGGGCTTCCTGGAGCTCTTGAGAGCCACAGCAGCTTTCAGGGAGTGTTCACATCAGCCTGTTCAGGGCTACAGGCTGAGATGATTAGAAACAGCTTCCCTGACCTTTCCTCCCTCACACTTTCCGAAAATAGCACAAGCCTCTAATTCCCTAAATTCAGTCACTTTATACTGGAATATATAGAGTGATTGCTGTTTATCCAGTGAAACCCTGAATCCCAGGCAATAGTAACCACATATGCAAATGGAGCACTGTCCAGGCCAGCATGGCGCTCCGCACTTTCAGGTACCCCGTCTCCTTAAATTCCTACAATAGCCCCGTGAGGTAGATGCTGACATTGGGTCCACTTAACCTATGAGGAAACTGAGGCTTAAAGGGGTCACTCGCACACAACTGATAAGCACCAACATGGGGATGAAATAAGTGTCTTAGTTCAGGTAGCTACGGCAAAGTATCGTGGATGGCGTGACTTAAACAACAGAATTTTATTTCCCACAGTTTCGGAGGCTGGAAGTCCAATATCAGGATGCCCACGTGGTCAGATTCTGGTGAGGGGTCTCTTCCGGGTTGTAGACTGCTGACTTCTCCTTGCACCCTCACATGGCAGGAAGAGGGACGGGGAGAGAGCTCTCTGGAGTCCTGTTTACAAAAGCAAGAATCCGTTTCATGGGGGCTCCACCTTATGACCTAATTACTTCCCAAAAGCCCCAACTCCTAATACCATCACACTGAATGTTGAGATTTCAACCTATGAATTTTGGGGAGGACACAAACATGTAGTCCATAATAAGAAGAAAGGAAAAACACTGCACAGAAAAGATGTGTGACCCTACAGTCTTTCCGGGCAGAATTCCTCACAAGCATGAGAACAGACGGCTCCTTCTTCGAGGGCAGGGTCCTCAAAGTTCCTCGCTTCTAGAGCTTCTCAATCCTGACACTATTGATAGTCTGGGCAGGATAATTCTTTGCTTGTGGGGAGGTTGTTGTCCTGTGTATTGTAGGATATTTCACAGCATCCCTGGCCTCTACTCACTAGATGCCAGAAGCAACCCTTACAGGTATGACAACAAAAATGCATTGCCAAATGCCTCCTGGAGGGCAAAACGCACCCTCCCTGCCCCACCCTCCCAGAACCACTGAGTTGGAGACTTCCCGCTCAGGGACTAGAATGGCCATAGATTTAGCCTTCATGGTGATGCCCTCACTAGGTTTCTATGCTCTGTAAGAGCAGACAGGCTCCGCAGGGAAGTGCTTTTACAAAACCTGAAAAGAAGATGTAGAGTACTGTTTAGTACACTACTTGGTTAAAAAACATTGAGACCTACCTACAGCAGAACATATGAAAGATGCTCACGTTCATTACGTTAGGGATGTGCCTGCAGCAAGAGTAGGAGAGATGATGAGATTTTTCTAAATATGTTCCTGCTGTGGTTTGACTTATTAGAAAGAGCAAAACCTTTCCAAGTATTTTTTCAAATAGTTTTATCGATTACAATTAGGCAGTAATAATTAGAGTACCTTGTAGGTGGAGACCCCCAGTTAAACACATGAAAGAGATCAAGATAAAGCACGTAAACTCCCTTTCTGAAGCCACCAATCCTTTCTGGAAAGATGGGGAGGTTTGAAAAGCTAAGAGAATATTCTCAGAATGTTCTAGGAATGTTCTCTCTCAAGTGTTCCAGGAATGGGCACTCAAGGTTGTGGGTCCTAAAGCAAAGCACCAAATTGGGAACTAATTCTGAATGCATCCTTGCCCTGCATCCTAGCAGTCCCCAGTCACATCTTTTCTTGATTACCTTGTAATCGAGGTAATCACCCTGCAAGTTACTCAAATCATAGGCAACAGGACCTTCATTCCCCATCATCAAAGAACTAACAATCCCCTCTCCCTATTTACTTCTTCCTTAACTTGAACCATCTTCTCCACTCCTGCCTAGGCAAGATCAGTTCTGCCCCAATGGAAAGCAGAAAGAACTACTGATTCAATTAACATCATCCTCTAGGGATGTAAGTTCTTTGAGTTAAGGACTATATTACTCAACCCTAGAATCCCATAAACATTAAGTCGTTTCTCTATCTGAATAAAATCACTGGGATCCACACCAAACATACTGGGTCTGAACGTGAGGGCAGTAACAGTGGTGCAGAAATCCGATTTTCAACAACTCCTCAGGGAGACAGTTTTGCACAGAAAGTATAACATTTTTTTTATACAGTATGCATTCAGATAAATATCTGTTAGTCATTTTAAATTGACTCACATGAAAGCAAGTGAATCCTTCATTGAATGCTGAGGTATAAAGAGATGTTGAGTTGAAAAATGGAGTTTTTTCAAGTTTAGCATTTCCCTTCCATAAACCCCTGTGATTTGGGTAAAAGCAGAGTACCTTTCAAATTAAAGAACAGTCTAAAAGGCCTTTAGAAATGGATATGACTTTAACATCATGGCAAATGGCCTCAAATTTCAGTAGACTTTGGAATTTAAGTCTAACATCTGGGCAAACTATTAGTCAACTCTATTCCTCTGAGAAGTGTTTGAGAGCAAATGATTATTAAAAACATCACCAGAAGTTCATTTCCTCACCTTACTAATTTCATTTTAGAGGATCTAAATTTCCTTCTACCTGGATGTCTGCCTGGAGCAATCAAATCATCTCTGTGCCAGCCAGGTGAAGGGGACTGATATGTGAACATACTTCTAAGAGCATCTGAGCTTTCAAGTTTTAAATCACTGAAAGTTTCAAGCCATGTTCCAACTCAAAAGGGATGTGTTATAAATTATAATGTGCAAGGGGGAAATAGGAGTGTCTCTTTAAATCAAGTCTAAAAGGAAGATGGCTAAAAGCAATGAAAAGGAGATTTTCAGCACACAACAAACAGAAGGAAACAGGTTTAAACCAGTAAATAAACATCAATTAGTCTTTATAGGAAGGCTGCTAAATTAACTTTAGACTGAAAGGATGAAAGTTTTGGAGAATGGTACAATAAAGACTTCATTTTAAATTATAAATTTTCATCTAAAGAGCAAATGATATTAAAGGACCCATTTTATTACTCAGCACTTTTTTCACTTTATGGAATATTCTGCATTATATTTTAATTAAAGTTATAATTACAGAACTAAACATAATTAGCTTCTTTCTTCCAAAGAAATTGGAAGTGAATTTACTTTATTAAATTTCCAATTTGTTTCTTGCAATGTTACATAGTTTATTCTAATTAATTGAAGGAGAGCTCATAAATATTTTATCAACATGGAAATGTGATTAAAAACTCAAGAATTTTTCCCTTGTTTTTTTTTTTTTTAATTTTATACCCTTAATTGTTGGCTTATGCTCAGATGTATGCAGATGAAGTAGAAGGATGAAGCCCCCTGATGCTTAGCGTCCAAGCTCGTTGCAGCATTTACTCCTCCATTTTTTTCCTTTTGGGTCAGCATTTTGAAGTCTTCACAAAGGAGGAAAGGGAATTGGCAGTCTGTATTCATCTTTCCTGAGCGGCTACAATAGTCGATACCATAGGTCACCACCAGACATGATATCTCTGTCTGCCTTCACTGCCCCTACAAACCCTCCTAAACTATATAGTCCTCCAGGACAGGTGTTTCATTTGTTTTGTTGGCTGTCCATCCACAGCACCCAAAACAGCACCCAGCATACAGTAAGTGCACAATAAATGTTTATTGAGTGAGTGCATGGACCCAAATTTTCCAAAATGTGTCCCTCTAAAGATTATTTCTAAAAGATAAGTATTATAAATATTCATTCAAAGATATTCATGTCAAGTAGGGGAGCATATTTATTTAGCTTCATTCTTTTTGTATTTCAGTTTTATGAGGTATAATGAACACATAAAAGTGTAAGATATTTAAAGTGTACATATGTTGACTTGATATACAAATACATACTGAAAGGACTCCTTCCATCTAGTTAATTAACACATCCATCACCTTACGTATTTACTTTTTCTTTTTTGGGGGGTGGGGGGGGGAATATTTAAGTTCTCTCTTAGTAAATGTCAGTTATACAAATACAGTGTTATCAACTATAGTCACCACATACATTTGACCCTCAGACCTCATTCATCTTATAGCTGAAAATTTGTACGCTTTGACCAACCTCTCCCTATTTTCCCCACCCGCAGGCCCTGGCAACTACTTATCTACTCTCTGTTTCCCTGAGTTAAAAAAAATTCAAACTATAGAAACATGACTTAGTTTCTTAACAGAAAGACTTCCAGGAAGGGGATCAAATGTGTACTATTACCCATTCTTATTTGACCAGGAACAATTTTTTTCCTCTCAGAGCTATCTCACGAGACTAGCATTTTGCAGAACATACATCGGAAAATGCTGCTGTATGTTTGTGGGGTTTTGGGGAAAAAAATGTTTAACCTTAAGTACTTGACAAGTGTAGTCAGTCGTGTCCCTCAGTTTATGTACATCATCTTCACTGCCCTGTGCTGCAAGGTCCCCATCTTAATCAACTGCCTGATCAATTCACCTCTAACTCCATTTCCTTTTCATTCCCCTAAAGGCAACCATATAATTAGGCTTAATGTGTATACTTTTGTTCTAATATACTGTCATGTTGGGCTGGGGAAGGAGTGGAGGAGAAAAAACTGACACCTCTGAATATTCTTTTTTGTATATAGTTTGACTTTCTGAAGCCTTTAATCTTCTACATATTAATACATACACACACATATATATATGCATACACACATGTATATATACACATACATATATGTATATATACACAAACATACATACAGAAGGAAAAGGGGACGAAAACTGGAAGCCAACTGAACCACATAAATTCAGTTGTATTGATATTTCAAACAAATGCCATAACTACCCGTAAGTGGAACAGAAGAAGAGATAGGGAGGGAGGAAAAGAAGGTGAGAGGGAGGAAAGGAGGAAGGAAAGAGGGAACTAATCCAAGTAATCAGCTATACACCCTCAGTCTGCAGCAGAATGGGGTGAGGGCAAGAATTGCAAACAATTCTTGAACTGTCTTTAATATGGCTTGTTTTTTGTAATGGAATGGGCAAAGCAATTGTGAAACTATTTTAGATGTATTATAAGATTGAGCAACTGAGTAAATTTGATAGCCAGTTTTCTCAATTGGGAAGACAGTAGGTAAAAACATAAAATGGGGAAAGACGAGAAAGAACCCTGTAGGGATGGTTTGGAAACTGGGGATATTGACGTGAATTCATAATTTTGAGATGTGCGTATGCATGTATAAGTGCACGGGTTTAAGCATATATGTATGCAAGTGTATGTATATAAATGTGTGCATGCATGCATATGCTTCCAACCTCTATGCACTGAAAGGGCCAAAACGCCACACCCCTGATGCGATGAGCACACCTAGTGCCAAGAGCTAGGATTTAATACCATTCCCCACTAAAACCAACCAGGGATCCTCAGAGCAATAACTATGCCAGGCCTTGGGCGAACAGGTACAAGACGAGCCTGGAACACCTTGTTATGCTATAAAGTAAATGCTCAAACTTACTTTGGGGGCATATCCCAGACACAGAAGCCAGATTAAAAATGCTCCCACTAGCCAAATATGGGATGATTTCAGCGCCAAAATAATTAACTATATGTAGTAATATACCAAAAGCCATTTTGGAGAAAAAAAGGAATTCATTATTCCATATTGATAATAAGTAGAGGGAAAGAGAAGGCTCTTGCTTACAACAGAATGCCATATACTACCTAATAAATGTGGAAAGAGTACTGGGATAGAAAATCAGCATTCTGCAATAATTGTAGTAAAAATTGGATCAGGCAAGATTTATGAATGGATGCTAAAATCTAGGAGGGAAACTTGGTGAGGAGCAGAATCTGTGAATGCTCTTAAAGTGTCTCCTTGCAGGTTGTTTCTATGTTGCAAGGAAAAAAATATTGACTATATAGTGGAGAAATCAGACAACACCTTGACTAAGTGTTCAGAATTAACACCCTCAATTAGAGGCAGATGAGTGTTCTACCTCCAAACATGACACCCGAGAGGGACACACCGTCATCACCTATACAGTGTCCTGGCCAAGAACACATAATCTGAATACAATAATGAGGAACTATTAGACAAAGTCCAAATGAGGAACACTCTATTAAAACAAATGGGTTCACAGGAGGACTGTCATTTTTTAAAGTGTCAACATTGTAAGTAACAAATAAAATGTTCCATATTACAGGAGGCAGAGAGAGGTGACAACAAAATGCTATACCTGACTCTGTACTAGGTGCTGTAATGGAGCAGGAAAAACGCTATAAAAGACATCTCTGGGTCAACTGATATACTTGGAACACAATAAAATTGTATCAATATAAATTTATGAGATTGGTAACTATATTATGGTTATATATGACCATATCCTTATTCTTAGGAAACACACAGTGAAATATTTGGGGGTAAATGTCCATGGTTGGTATAAATTATCCTCAAATTGTTCAGAAAAAGAAAATGTTACAGAGAAGGAAAGAGAGATAGCGCACGTGTGCCAATGACAAAAAGGAATAAAATATTTACAGTAAGTGAATCTGGATAAAGGATTCCTGCATATTCTTCACACTATTCTTATTCTTACTTGAAATTATTCTATTTATATTACATTACTCTATATTATCCTATTTATTCAATTTTTATTTACTTCCAAATGAAAATGTTTAAATTAAAAAGACTATGTTTCTTAAAGGAATGGTCTTTCCAGAATGGTGATAATATTGAAGCTGGGTGATAGGTGTATAAGAGGATCGATATTCTATCCTGTTTACTTTGTATACATTTAAATTAAATTTTTTCATAATAAAGAGCTCTTTTGTTTTTCAGAAATGATTTGACTTGTCATTGGTTTTTATTTAAACACCTGATTTCATGCGTTGACCTTGGGCCATAGAAGGGCTACACTTCTGAGATATTATAAAACCTCTCTGGCACTTGACAAATGAGTGTCTATACCACACAAAGCATACCTTCAAACCTGCAGCTTGCACAGCCCTCGAGGGCCTCTAGTCCAAGGCTGGGACTCTGGTCTTTCTTTTTATCTCACTGAGCCCATTCAGTCTCTCTCTCCCTCTCTCCCTCTCTCTCTACGAAATTTAGAGACACTTGGTCCTTTCAGCAGCCCATGGTGGTGCGATAAAATAGGATACCTTCTGGCTTCTTCTTCTTCTCCAGCTGTTGTCTTACTTTCTAGTTTTTTTCATCTTTTTTTTTGTCACTTGTTTAATATCACATACCCTCACAGCATAACTATGCTTTTTCAAGACATTTTCACATACAGAACGTCATACTATCTGTAACCAGATATGAACAGATATACATAACCATGCCAACTTGAACCAACAAAGAACCTGGAGAGGTAGTTGATGAATCCAGTGTCACCAGGAGCAGCCCATTTTCCTCTATATGATACACTTGCCGATTAACAGCATGCTACATCATGAAGTCTGAGACAAGTGGCAAAACAATGCATGGCCCATGCCTAGTTAATAGTTTCTGTTAGGAGTTTAAATAACAGCACTGGGCTTGTTTTTAGCTGATGATCCACTCCGACACCCATGTCTTTTTCGGCTGTGATTATGCATAGCCCAGCTTTCCCAGTCCTGGAACTGTGTCTTTTGTATGTGTCCATATTGATTTCACTTCCATATGAAATATTTACATATGTTTATCACTTCGTCATCATTTAACATGGCATCTGTTTGCTGCAAATGAGTCAGGTCTCAGCCACAGCAGCTTGTCAGATTGGTGTGAGTATCTGAAGAGAAGGGGAAATTGCCTTTTGGTAGATTCCCTTAAAAGTGGGTGACTTTATTATTACCTGACATTTCATTATTTTACACTCTGAAATGTGTTTCTGCATGTTTCCCTTCATTTCAGACTTAAAACAACCCTGTGAGATATGTAAAGCAGCTTTGATTATCCCATTTGACCGCTGTGAAGTCAAAGCCTTGGAAGGTGAAATGATTTGGAAAAGGTCATGGGGCTGAATCCACGATGACCCTGGTCTCCTGATTCTTAGACACCGTGATCTTTTCATCTAACATCCTGAGTCACAACATTAAAACAAACAGTAAATTGTGATGGCTTTTTAAAGATGCTAGAAACTAATTTTATAATCGAATTAACAGCTACAATTTAATGAGCGTTTAGTATTAATTTAAATATGTATATAAAAGAATATTAAACAGAATGTTTTCTGTGGCTTCTAGAAATTAAGTCCCAAAGAGGCAATAGGTAACCGCTTATCAAAAAAGATGGCCAAACTGGTCCTTTGACCCTCACCCCCATCACCAATCCAGCCTGTATGAGCGGAAGACTAGAGTTAGGAGAGATTGGTTGAATCAGGATGGTTGTTGGCCCAGTAGCCATTCCACAAGCCAAGTGAGGGGGTTTCCAGTAAGAGATTGGATAATGAACATAAGATAAGGAGACTAATGTCTCCTTCCCTAGCAGACTGCCTTCAGTTCTACAGAAAACCTTAGCATTCCCCACCGCTCCCCCCATCCCTCTCTACACAGAGTGACAAGACTCATGAAGGAGTTTCACATGTGTCCCCTAAGTTTGGGAGCATTTGTGAAACAAGAAGCTGATGTTCATTTCCTGATCATCATTTAGCTGATGTTAAAGTTTTCTGAAGCTGGGAGGGGATGCTGGCTGGAAGCTGCCCCAACAAATGGGGAGAGGAGAGGTCAGCAGTGGGATCAGTCTGCCCACCCCGTATGGCAAGGTTCCCACACATCAAGTACCTTGGTTACCTGGCTCAAACCATCCTGACAGGGCCACACCCAAAATCACTTCAGGAGGGGAACAGGGGAACCCCATCAGAAATAGGCTGTGGTGTGGGGCCACGGAAGGCAGCAGCTGGTCAGTGTTACCAAACCCTCAACCAACGGGAGATGAACAATGTTGAATAATTGCCCCCAGTGTCCCGTCTTAGATTGAGTTCCCTAGAGGCAGAGATTGAGAAAGGGATTTAGATGTGTAAGACTGAGCATTGCAGAAATTTCAGGAGGGACCGGTAAGGGAGGGAATGAAACAGAATAAGGAAGGGGAAAGAATCAAATTAGATGTAGTCACAGTTAAGTCTAGCCTTGGCCTGATCCATGGTGAAGAGGGCTCTATGGCATCAACCACACAGCAGAATTTTTCCCTCAGAGGTAAAAGGCTGGCCTTTGTATCCCCATATCAGTCAGTCTGTGCTATTGGCAACTGCAACAGAAGGGTGAGCTTAACCAAGGACAATCCTCTGGAGAAGGGGTGGGGAGGAGTGGCTGTGAGGTATCCAATATCCAGAGTAACTAGAGGACGTGTACACTGGACCAGTAAAGGGATCCAGTTCAGTAACTAGAAGCATCTGCTATGTTCGCCTTCCTCTAAAGACAATATTCCAAGGTCTGTTCCACGTGGTATTTCAGAGACACTGAGCCCTAGTTACTCATAGTAGTGTCCTGCTCATACCTAGCTTTTATTTTATTTTATTATTTTATTTTTAATTTATTTATTTTTTAGCTGTGTTGGGTCTTCGTTGCTGTGTGCGGGCTTTCCCTAGTTGCGGCAAGCGGAGGCTACTCTTCCTTGTGGTGCGCAGGCTTCTCATTGCGGTGGCTTCTCTTGTTGTGGAGCATGGGCTCTAGGCGTGTGGGCTTCAGTAATTGTGGTGTGTGAGCTGAGTAGTTCTGGTGCACGGGCTTAGTTGCTCCACAGCATGTGGGATCTTCCCAGACCAGGGCTCGAACCGGTGTCCCCTGCGTTGGCAGGTGGATTCTTAATCACTGCGCCACCAGGGAAGTCCCCATAGCTTTAGTGATAATTATTTCTTTCCTGTCTCCCCGTTTCTTCACTTGTACTACCTTCAACCACCTCCCAGATAGGCTAATTGCACCCAAATTCTTCTCCCTTGGTCATTTTGTGGGGAAAACCCAAACTAAGACAATTACCAGGAGGAAGTTATTCTTATCACTCAATGTTACCTATAGCCATGGCTCCAACTAGATAAACTTAAGGAACAAGGAACTGAAGATTGTGTTTGGAGAAGAAATAAACAATGTTCTTTCCTGTTTGTATCTCCTTGAAATTTAAGTTGGTCAATGAATTGATACCGATGCATTACCTCATTTAATCCTCACAGCAATTCTCTGAGGTAGATGTAATTATCTCTACTTTACACATAGGGAAACAAGAGGTTCAGAGAAGGTAGGTGTGTTGCCCAAAGTTTCTCAGCTGAGATTCGAATTCAAGTAATGTGACCCTAAAGTCATTGTTCTCATCCGGTAAACCAGATCACTTTCCCCAAGGTTTCAGAAACATAACACAGATATTTGTTTGCTCATTTCTAAAATTAAATGTTGGGCTCCTAGAACAACTCTTCAGACAATGGTGGTGGGAAGAACACTTTTTAATGTGGTGCAGGGGTGCATTTTCCGTTTCTAATATAACCAGGAAGATGAAAAGGGCAGATAGCATGTTCTGTTGTTAAACTGACAGCATTATTGATATTTTTCAAATTATTACAAGAAAGACCCAGCATTCGCATGTTTTATTTAAGGCAGTTCCTGCATTGTTTGGATATTACATTATTTATGTCAAAAATGGTATATTGGATGAACATTTATTCACCCAATAACATTTATTAGTTACAACCAAGCAGTTTTAAGACCAGAATAAAAGATTGGTAAATGGAGGGAAATAAACCAGTGTCTTATTTCTCTGGCACCCTCCCTGACATGTAGACATTTTGTTCAAGTTATAAACTACATTCCCAACATTTGCTGTATACGGTTGATACAACTCCCAAGGCTGCTAGCTTCTAGGAATGACTATTAAATCAGCCAGGTAAGTGGAAAGATGTCAACCACGGTTTCCATTTGGGAGGCCATGCTGTACGATGACTAGAGTACAAACATTGGTATCTGTCAGTCTTTGATTTAAACTAGGCCTTGATACTTATGTGCTATGCAATCTTAGACTAATTACTTATGCTCAAGACTCAGTTTTTCCAACTGAAAACTGGAGACAATAATAGTTGCTCCCTGATATGGTTTGGGAAGGATCAACTGTGTCATGCATACAAAGGGGTTACATGGTATCTGGCAATAGAGCGAGCACTCGCTAAATGTTATGTGTAATCAATAAAATATTTTTTTCTGATTAGAATAGAGTAGAAGGAGGGTACATGGATGAAAACAAATCCTGTTCATTTCACAAAGATTTGGCCTTTGTAGGCATGCCATACTTTCCTTTAGCCACCAGCTAGATGCTATACACAAATTCATTGTACAATGCACATTAGAATGACTGCATTGCTC
Organism: Eschrichtius robustus; assembly: GCF_028021215.1. NCBI lineage: Eukaryota > Metazoa > Chordata > Mammalia > Artiodactyla > Eschrichtiidae > Eschrichtius > Eschrichtius robustus. The sequence continues at coordinate 22,610,958 of NC_090835.1, forward strand.
ACACTGTTTACCTGAGACAATGCCACCTATAACATTACCCTATGTGGTGCCTGTCGGGGATTAACCCCTTCCCCTGGGAAAGCAGCTTAAGTAGAAAGGAATTGCAAACACAGTGGAGCGAGAATACATGTCGATTTGGAGTGCTGTAAACTTACATAACCATGAATCTGGAATGACAGCATAAGTCACAGGAAGGGAAGCATCAAATGAATTACACAGCCTTTCCCCAAGAAGTGGCAATAAAACAGTGGAGTACCCTTTGCCATCTCACATTTCATGTATGCTAGAAAAATTCAACTCAAGAATTTTGTGACTTCTTTCATTTGACATGGATTTATTGAGAGCCTTCTCTATTGTACAGAAGTCCCTACAGGGCATTGTCAAGTTATAAGGGCAAGCTATAGTGGTTATTTCCATGGATATCTCACAAAATTAAATTGTTTTCCTATTATAAAGGATGGATAACAGAGAGCCAGGTAAAAATAAGTGCTTATTAAACACCAAGTGTAATCACTCTCTAGCCAACACCATTATTTTATGTAAAATAAGAGTAAATGTCAACCGATTTCATGGCTGCATTTGTGAAAATGTTAATACTCTAACAAGGAAGGATACTAGAAAATCATCCCTCATTAATTTGCTAAAAACACAATGCTTATTCCTCATGGGTGTCTGGGGGCCTCATAATTATTTAAATATGAAGTGATCTTGTTTCCCAAGCCATTCTAGATGTCCATCATTTTCCTGATTGAGAGATGGCAGAAATGTAACACATGATTCACTCCACATACATATACACATATCTTGATAATTGATCGCAGTGCTTTTCCCCACTGAATGTTGATACTGCCTCAGAATCCTTCTCAACCCAGCATTCCACTACCAGTGTGAGCACATGAATTATATCTATCAAAGATATAACAATCCTTAGAGCTGATGCGGGAGAAGATCCTTTTTAAACTTTTTGACAAACTGAGTTCTTCAACTCCTTAAATTTGTGCATCTGGATACACATTTCACCTATGATTTAAAGAAAAAAAATTGTGCTTTGAATTGAGAAGGTTTGTATTTAATCTCATGATTTCAAATAATTTTTAAGATAGTTTTATTTGTATATTCCACAAAGATTTTCATTCTACTTTCATTCTACAAGGAACTAGAAAAATGTTGGGACAGCCATTGTTTACAAAAGGAGGTATTTGTATCAACCTAGCATACCATGGAAGTGAAACTCCTAATACATCAAATCCCAGGTTCTGATTCTGAGCCCACAGCCTCAAAATCAATATAACATTTTCAATAATTTCCAGAACAAAAATACTTTCTATCTAAGATAAAAGCTCTTGCTTGCTTATCTAAGAAGAAAACTTAGTTATCCTCAAAACCCAGTTGAGATATCATCTCCTGTGGAAAGCCATCTTTGCTCATCTCCTCTGACAATTAATCATCTGTTCAAGAGGTTTTCTCCATTCCTTACACAGATACCCTTATCACTCTGCACTGTGTCCTCTACCAGATGGGGAACCCCTTGACTGCCAGGTGATGTTGGCCATTTCCTTGCCCTGAGCACCCAGCAGAGCCCCTGGCCAAAAGGCTACACTCACTAGATGTTGTTACACTGAAGTAAACAGTAGGCTCAGTCACAACACAGGGTGTCACCTTTCTAATCAGATATTCTTGGGAGATATCGTAGACGGTGAAAACGGTAAAGAACAATTGATAAAAGAAGGTCAATAGTGTAGAAGAGAAAGATGTAATCATACATTCATGACTCAACAAATATTTATGAGGTGTCTATTATAGAAAAAATAAGAGAGCATGGAACTCCTGCCTAATAGGAAATTATCTATGACTCATCACAAGTAAACAAGTTTTTGGTCACCAGTCACAAAGAAACTTGAGTAATAAGTATGAAGGTGAATAGTTGAGACTGGAGAGCTTGATCAGCATGAACAAACCATGTCAATGACCATAACACTAAACTGATCCTTTTCCTGGATATTCCATTAATTGTTGAAGACAATTACCCAAGCTTTGGCTTCAAGCTAGAGTCATAAAAGCACTCAAAATCACTTTATGTCTATTGTGGCAGGAAGATGTTAAAGTGAAATGTTCACCTTAGCACCATAAAGAAAAGTTAAGTTTCTATACTGCTAAATACACTTAAAAAAATAAAAGTAATCTAATCTTTTATATTTACAGATACATTAATTTTTAGTATATTATGCTTGTAAGCCTTGAATAATCATCTGAGCCATGTTTCAAAAAAGTAAAGCAGCTAAAAACCAAGAGCCTCCAATGTCTCTAATATTTGGCACACACACACAAATTTGGGTGTGTGTGTGTGTGTGTGTGTGTGTGTGTGTGTGTCTTCACATTGATACAGCAAACAGACAGAGCAAGGGGTTTGGAGTCAGGTAGGTCATTGTTTAAATTCCAGCATGGTCCTTCTACAGCTGTGTGACCTTATGGGAAATTATTTCACCTCCTCAACCCTGTTTCCTCATCTATTCATATGGATGCTTTAACAGCCACATGAGTAATATATATCCTGCTAGGTTGCTGTTTGGTATCAAGATCTTACATGTCAAACTCTTAGCAGAGAACTTGACATATTGCAGAAACTCAACAAATGATAGCATAATAAAAATATTATTATTATAACTATGATTATTATATTTGTGTACCTTAAGCCACTCTACCTGTACCATCTAACCCCTCAACTCTTCCCTTGTCCCCCCACAGTTTGTAATTAAGTCACAATGAATGGAGAAGTCGTTAAGAGTAGGTGAAAATAGGAATGGAATTGAGGGTCCCTTAGACTAATGGCAGCATGGATATTAATATCTTTCAGATCACTTTCATGCACTAGGCTAATAAAGGCATGTAGTTAACTTCTAACAACATAAGATCCCTCATTTATAAATTAGAGATAAAATAATGCCTTCTTTGCAAGCTTATTTTGAAGACAGCATATAGTGTATATAATTTATCTAGCACAGCTCCTGCAACATAGTAGACACTCAAAAATGGCAGCCATAACTATAAATACTATAATTTATAATGTGCTTATTGTTCCCAGGATGAAAACAATGATTAAAATTTATCTTTAATTCCAAAGAGTCCCTCTGATGGGATGTGATGAAGGTGTGACACTTTCTTTCTCAACATCCTCACATCCTTTTGCAGCCCAACTCATCCTGTCCACATTAGTAGTTCTAGGACATCAAAGCAGGTCTGGGAAAGCTAACAACCTCAAGGAGAGCTTCTCACAACTCTAGATGGAATATTCTATAAGCAGCTGTAAGTACACAAGAATCCAGGCATAAAGTGTGTTGTTCAGCTCACAGTAAAGATTTTTGATTCTTTACATTTTCCCCTTAATCCCTATGGCTTTGGCTTTAAGTAGGGCTGGGTCATGTAGATTTTTAGCAAAGGCTTCTCTGAAAATCCAAAAAAAGTCTATGCTATTCTGTAGACTCTTTTGTGAACTTATTACATAGAGGCGTTTAGTTTAACAGGAATTTCTCTTCCTCAAATTAGTAGAGAACATACTTTACTTTTTTGTCCCGGCAAAGTTTCTAAAATCCTTCTCAAATTGTGGTTCATTTGGCCCAATTATAATTCCATAAATGGAAGACAAACCACAATATGAAAATAAGTGATTGGGAATATAGAATGGTACAGCCGCTCTGGAAAACAGTTAGGCAGCTTCTTTAAAAACTAAACATGGAACTACCATACGACCCAGAAATTGCACTCTTATAGAAGTTTTCCAGAGAAATGAATTTTTCACCTCAAAAATCTGTACACAAATATCTATAGCAGCTTTATTTATAAGAGTTAAGAATTGGAATCAGCCCAAATGTTCTTCAATACGTGAATGGTTAAATAGACTGTGGCACATCCACGCGATGGATTATGACTCAGCAATAAAAGAGATAAACTATTGATACAAGCAACAGTTTAGAAGAATCTTAGGGAATTATATTGAGTGAAAGAAACTACTCTCAAAAGGGTACATACTGTTGATTCCATTTCTGTAAGGTTTCTGAAATGACAAAACTTTTAAATGGAAGACAGATTAGTGGGTTCCCGGGGTGGAGGTAGGGTGGGGGACATGGTCTGGAGGGGCCGGGGAAGGGACTGGAGAAGTAGGATAGCAAGTGGGAGGTGGGTGTGGTTATAAAAGGGCAACATAAGAGATCCTTTTGGGCTGCTGGAACTGTTCAGTATCTGACTGAGGTGGTGGATTCAAGAACATATACATATGATAAGACTATAGAACATGCAAATGAGTAAAAACATGAAAATGGGAAAATGTGAATAAGACTGCTGAATGGTATCACTGTCATTATGCTAGTTACCATATTATACCATAACTTTGTAAAGTGTTACCATTGGTGAAAAACTGGACATAATGTACATGGAATCTTTCTGTACTATTTCTTACAACTGTATCTTAGTCTATAATATCACAAAATTTTTTTTCAATTAAAAATTAAACTGGGCTTCCCTGGTGGCGCAGTGGTTGAGAATCTGCCTGCCAATGCAGGGGACACGGGTTCGAGCCCTGGTCTGGGAGGATCCCACATGCCGCGGAGCAACTGGGCCCATGAGCCACAATTACTGAGCCTGCGCATCTGGAGCCTGTGCTCTGCAACAAGAGAGGCCGCGATAGCGAGAGGCCTGCGCACCGCGATGAAGAGTGGCCCCCGCTTGCCACAACTAGAGAAAGCCCTCACACAGAAACGAAGACCCAACACAGCCATAAATAAATTAATTAATTAAAAAAAAAATTAAACTAAATATGTATAGCACGGGGAATTATAGTCATTATCTTGTAATAACTTTTAATGGCATGTAATCTAAAAATACTGAATCACTATGCTATACACCTGAAATTAATACAATATTGTCAATCAACTATACCTCAATAAAAAATTAAAGTAAATGAAGGCACTAAGGAAAAGGAAAAAACTTTACACAGTGTCAGTGTTGGAAGGAAATTATACAGTCCAAACCCCTAGAAAATTTTTGAATTATTAGCTAGTGATTGCTTAACCGCTGTTTACTTGAACCAAGAGAAAGTTTACCTCCTGCTGAGGTAATCAGGGACAGTATTCCTCAATCTGAAAAGTTCTTCCTGAAATTGAAAATGGAATCTCTGTTAAAGAAGCTGCATCCATTGTTTCTACAGAATAACTTTAAACCCTCATGCACATAGTAGCCCTTCAAAATCATAAAAAGAGCTCAATTTTTTACACTGAGTTTGATTTTCTTTATAACAGCCTCAGTTATTTTTCCTCATCTATCATGCTTTTATGGTCCTTCCCCATCCTAAACAGTTCTTCTCTGAACACATTCCAATGTCACCAGTTTTTTCTTAAAGCAACTGTAGTGTTCTAAGTGTGACAATAAACAACAGAGAGTAGAGGAGCTGTGGTTGCCGTTAAGAACAGGGAGTGGAAGAAGGAAAATAGGTGTACTTATAAAAGGACACCTAAAACTAGGGATCTTCCTGGTGACGGAATTGTTCTGAAGCTTGACTGTATCAAGGTTAATATCTTAGTTGTGACGCTGTGCAGCTCTGTAAGATGTCACCATTTGGAGAAACTGAGTAAAGGGTACACAGGATCATTCTGTATTATTTCTTTAAACTACATGTACATCTACGATTATTTAAAAACAAAAAGCTTAATTAGGACAAGAAAGATGGTGGGGGGCAGAGACTGCCTCAACTTCTAAGCTGTCATAAAAGGCTGAGCACTTGTAAAAACAACACAAAGCAAACCAAAACAACCCAGACTCCAACCAACTCTGGGTGGGTGGGTCATAACCGATGTTAATATCTGTGACTAAATATGCTGAAGTGGTTTATGCTTGGCTCCAAACTGCATACCGAGAAGAAAAATAGTACGTGAACTCCAGCATCTGAGGATTTGGAGAAGTATGCATACTTGTAGTATGTGTTTGGAGAAGTACTGCATTGTCCTCATACTTTGGCTTTCCAAAATTGTATCTAAACACACCTAAAATTTTGGGAGTTTTCCTTGATTGTTTTCATTCTTTTACACCTCATGCCTTATCTATCAGTAAATTCTGTTGTTTCTGCCTTCAAAATACATCCAGAACCTGGACACTTTTTCATCAGTTCCACTGCTACCATCATCTCTCACCTGAATTATTCTAATAGCATCATAAGTGGCTTCTCCCATCTCCCTGTTCTTGTACAGTCTATTTTCAGCAGCCAGAGTGATCCTTTAAAGCATGTCAGAGCATGACATTCTTTTCCTCAAAACCTTTCAGTGGCTTCCAAACACAAACACCATCATGGAAAAAGTCAGTGCTTTCCATGTCCTGCATGATCTGACTCCCACTGTACCTCTCTGACCTTGCATTTCCTCGTCTCCCCTCTGTCCATCCTTCAGTGCAGCCTTACTGGTCTCTTTGCTTTTATTCAAATATGCTAGTCAAACCCCTGCCTCCGGGGCTTTACACTGGCTGTTCCCACTACCTTGGATGCTCTTCCCTAAGATATCCACATGCTTAACTTCCAAACCATCTCTAGGTGTTTGGTTGAATGTCATCTTACCACCGCTCCCTATTCCTTTCCCTGCTTTGTATTTTCAAAGAACTTAATACCATCTGCATATTACTTATTTATCTCATTTTATCTATTAGTCTCTACCATTAATATATTTGCTCGCCAGCACAAGAACATTACATAGGACATAGAAGGCACTCTATATTTATTGAAAAAACTACTGAATAAATAAGTGAAATGAAGGAATAAGGCATTTCCATAGTAGGAAATATTCGTTAGAAATTTTGATAAAATTCTCTTCCCTCAAATCTAAGCCAGAGACCCCCTCCATCCTGCCTGTTCCTTTCCACAATGTACAACTCCTTCACTGAATTCATAAACTCCTCCACAACACTCACAGCTTCATTTCTGTTCTAATTGCTCCATATATGGCTTATCTGCTCAAGTAAATTAGAAGCTCAAGAGTAAGAGCCATGTTCTGGTTTTTCAATCCTCCCCCATGACTGGCAGAGAACAAAGCACATCAAAGGTATTCAGGAGATAAATGCTTCTTGACGTAATTCCATCTCTGCATTTCATGACCCCTCCTATATCATTCTCACTTTGATATCTATGCTATATTTTAATCTTATGATGATTATGTCGCTTTTTCAAATGTAATTGAGTCCCGACTGCACTCTGGCTGCACAAGGTTTTCCACTGATGTGACTAAATATAGCCTTTCACCACCTACCTCAGTAACGTTCCCCAGCAGTAGAATCTGTCACCATGTTCTTACCATTAGTTGATTTGGAAGGTAAAGGCTGTCACCAAGACTATGTAAGTCACAAATGAAAGAGATTTCATGGGAAGTTCATCATCAGGGAAGGGGAAAATATTTTGTAGCTTGCAGAAATAAGGAAAGGTTTTCTATTAAATCCTCCTGGCTGTGGAAATTTTACCTTCCTATGCATAATAACTGAAGCAACCATTTCCACGAGGCTTTAGAAATGCAGATTCAGAGAATTCATTTTAGAGCAAACCAGAAACTTACCTTTAATCTGTTTCCATCCTTAAATGTCACTCCAAGTTTAAAGCGCTTGAATATTGTTTTATGTAGCGTCCTTAGAGATAACTTTGTATATTGCAAATTTGGTTTGTATAGCATTGAGTTTGAAGAAAAGGACTAGGGCAGTGTGAAAAACTATAAGGAATGAAAATTCATAAGAGACTCTATTGATAGAAAAAGGGGGCAGGCAAGAAAAAACAAACCCCATTTTTGTGAAAGATAATAAAATACTGTAAGTGCTGGGGTGAGGGGGGGAATCCTAAAAGTCATTTATTTCAGCCTCTTCATGGAATGCAGGCAAGTACTTCTGTCCAAAATGGTGAAATAAATTGTGCAAAGGTCACACAGTGGTTAAGGACAGAAATATGATTAGCATCTAGCTCTCCTATCTCCCTCCCATTTATTTTTCTGTGGTATTCAGGGTTTCTCAAGCTTGGCACCACTAATATCGGGGGCCAGATAATCCTTTGTCATAGTGGGCTGTCATGTGCATTCCAGGATACTTAGCATCCTTGGTTTCTCTCCACTCATGTCCCCTCCCCAGTTATAACAATCCAAAAATGTCCCCAGACCTTCCAAATGTATCCTGGAAGCAAAATTGCCTCCCCACTAATGAACAGTGGTGTCAAACATGATCAATGAGCAGGAATAATTGAGAGGCTTCCATTTCCAGTGCAACGATCTGTACAAGAGTCTATGCCCAACAGGCACTTGTGCCAGTCAGAATTCTGGTTGAAGTGGCAGAAATCCATCTGAAACTAGTTTAGACAATGTGGTAATTCACTGGCTTGCATGAACAAAGCACCAAAGGCAGGTCCTAGGCTGGCTGGAAGTAGGTGTACCCAGTATCTCTCCACTGATCCTTTGCTTGTTGCAGTTCTCTCTTGTTGACCTTATTATCTCAGCCCCTTCGTTTGGGAGTGGACACAGCCCCACAGATCTGGAGTCACTTCCTTACTATATATTCCACACCTACGGTCAAGAAAGAACAATCCTACTACCTTCAGTCAAGAAAGTTCTAGAAAGACAGTGACGGGCCCAGAATGGGTCGTGTGTCTGATCCTATGGTCAGGATACGGCAGTTCTGTTTCCACCAGGATGGGGGTGGGGGTGGGGGAAGGGGTAAAAGGTATGGATCTGCAGCATAAGAAGAGCAGAGACAATAAAAATGTCCTCGACAGTGCTTTGAAAATCATTGGAAAGAACTATTCTAATTTACTTTACCATTTCCTTTAAATTTGTATATATTACTACTTAGGCTGGAGGCTCTTTCAAACCAGATGGAATGTTCATGCCTCCAATGTCCAATTTCTTAGCATGAGTATTTTTGCTGTTAACAAGGTCTGCCCCTAATATTGACCAGGTCCAGAGTAAGATGACAAACGGAACTAAATATTTAAATCTCACATAGTGTTAAATAAATATAGTCTCCCTTTCTACATTGACAAATAATATCCTCATAAAGACCGGGAAGGTCAGATCTGAATATAGAATTTTCAAAGTCCTTGTTGTTCTAAAGGAGGAAGTGGTAGCCTGGGGAGACCCATCCTCCAGATCTCATGCCACACCTGCTCACCTTTCTTTCACACAAGCAGGTTCATCTCACGCTGTGAGGTCCTGCACATTCAACCCCATCAGCACTCCCTGCAAACAACTGCCTCTCGGATACCCTCTGGTTCTAGGGTATTCCACACTGGCAGCTTGATCTGTCCTGGGTGGGAGAGATTCAGAAAGGAGCTCACACAGGCTCTGTGAGTGGAATCAGGAAGGGAATTCTAGGTCTAGGTATGGAGAGCATTTTCTAGAAGGTTGCACAAGCACCATGTAGACACCTCCCCCCTAACCACATGAACTCCTTACCCCGAGGAGCGCCAGAGGTGGGCCTTCTAAAGCATGGGGTCCAGGGCCTCTCTTGCCAAGATCTAAGGGCAGTACTAGGTGGAAAATGATACATGTGTTCTAAATAAAACTTCTGTCTTCTATAAAAGAGTACATTAAAAATGACGCCCTTGTGGGAAAAAAATACAGTTAAGGGCACTACAAATCCTATTTAACTTCACAACCAATCAACAATGAAACAACAATTGGTACCTTGGAAGAGAACTTGAACAGCTCAAGAAAGCAGCTCCATGAGACTGCCTTAGAGGAATCAGAAATGAAAAAGAAACAGTACAGTGCAAATGCTGGCTTGTGGGAAGAGCCAATGCTGATGGAAAGAAAGTTCTGAGTCAGTGGGGCTGCTGCTAAGGTGGGCACAGCAGGAAGTGCAACCTGCTACAAGACAAGAGCCAGGCACGGTGGAGCTGCTCCTCTCTGGGGAGGATGTTGGATGCAGGCATTTATTTTTAACTTTCTTTAAAATGGAGTTGAAAAGTCTCCTGAAAAAAGAACAGATGAACTGAAGGTCTTTAATTTCCTGCTGAAGGTTATAATTCTACTTCCTTCTTGCCAGCTCCCCCTGCCTAAGAAAAGCACGTGTGACTCCAACATCACTTTTGTGTTAAATTGACATCATTACCTATTAACAATTGTATGTGAACTAATGAGCATTATGGAAACATATAATAACAGAATAGCTCATTTATCTTTATTATTAACATAATTATTTCATTGATAATTATTGAAAGAATGAAATACAGTCTGTCACCCAATTGAAAAATGTGTATTTCCAGCACACAAATGCATGGCACACAATTCCACTCCTTGTTCAAACCCCCGTCCAAATGCCACCTATTCCTGCATACTTTCCTGACCGTTACAAGTATAGAGTGATCTCATCTGCTCCTGCAAACTTTTTACATCCCCTCCCTACATGTTCTTTAAGTTATTTATGCAGGTGTATTGTCTCCCTGAGAACAAAATTTAGGTTGTATTTATCTTTCCATAAGTCACTGTATCTCATCCAGGGCTTGGCTATGGGAGGTGTTCAATAAATGCTTAAGTAAATAAATAAAATCTTGAATACAGAAGCCACACTGATCAAACTCAGTCTTGAAGGATGAAAATTAAATGATGACCCTTATCTTTACTATCCACCCACACTGCCTTTTCCTCTGAGGCTGAACATCCTATAGAAAAATAGACAAAAATAATACAATGCAATAATAATTGTTATAGCATTTTTAGAAAATCAGGTATGAAGCTAAGTGCATAATGTACATTATTAGCTCACTCAAAAACCATCCTAAAGGTAAATGACAATACCCTTATTTCATAAATGGAGAAGCTGATACTCACAGAGGTTAAGAAACTTGTCCAAGATGGCAGAGCAGAGGTGACGGACCCCACTAGTAAACCCTCTGAATCTCAATTCCTAATTTATAAAATCAAGACAAATATTTTCCCTGCTGACCTCACAGAACTATTGTGAAGTTGAAGTGAGCTGCAAAAACCCCAAGAAAATACAAATTTCTTACATGTGCAAAAAACATTAGAGGTTTTTAAAGTGCTTTCACATGCATCAAGCATTTAAAAAGCCCTAGGGTTATGTGCAAATGTATAGTATTGTTAATCTCCTATGCTGTTTTTAATCCCAAACTACAACTAGGCACTACAAGGTAATAATAGTATCAACAGCTAATCTTAAAATATGCTAAGCTCAGAGCTAAGAGCTTTACACTGATTGTCTTAATTTATATTAAGAAAAATAAGAGGTTACTATTCTTAATAACCCACTTTTAGGTAAGAAAATATATGGAAATTAGGCAATTTGCATAATTCATTTTTAGTACATTAGCAGGTCAGGATTTAAACTTAATAACACTACTTTAAAAAATAACATTTCGTAACAGAATTCATCCAAGATATCTTATCATTACAACATTGTGTAAAATTCAATGTACGTGTACTTGTCATTGATAATGATAACCTACGAGTATGGATGGTTGGGAGAGATGCTTAAACTTTGAATAAATTGTGTCCTCTAAAACATCCAAGAAAAAAAAAAAACTTAGCTGGATTCTTTTGAAAGATTCTGTGTATGTCAATCATTTCCATTAAGGAATGTCTCAATTTGTCCAACAGTTATAATACTGTAAAATTATATATTTGCAAGTAAAATATTTGTAAACAAAAACACACTGTGGATGTGCTGGGTGGAGCAGTTCTTTAAAGAACTTAAATAATAATTTTATGAAATAACAACTAAAATGTAAATTACTCTTCTAAGCTATACTATAAATTAATATTATTATGTATAAAATTTTCTCAATGATAATACATGTTTTCATTAATAAGTTTTATTTTTAAAACAGCTTTAAATTTACAGAAAAATTGAACAGATAGCACAGGGAGCTCCCAATATACTCTGCCCACCCAGCCTCTGCAGACAGTTACCCCTATTATTCATATCTTACATAGAATGGTATGTTTGTCACAATTAATAAACCAATGATAAACTATTATTAGCTAAATCCCATACTTTATTCAAATTTCCTTAATTTTTACCTAATGTCCTTTTTCTGTTCCAGGATCCCATCTCAGATACATATTACATTTAGTCTTTATGTTTCCTTAAGCTCCTCTAGGCTGGGACAGTTTCTCAGATTTTCTTTGTTTTGATGACCTTGACAGTCTGAGGAGTACTTGTCAGGTATTTTGCACAATGCCCCCCTGTTGGGCCCTTCCTGATACTTTTTTCATAATTATACTTAGGCTTTAAACTTTTGGGCAGAAGACCATAGTGATAAAGTGCTGTTTTTGTTAAATTATATTGAGTGTATATATTTCCCATGTCATTTATAGCTGTTGACGTTGACCTTGATAACCTGGCTGAAGTAATCTTTGTCAGGTTTCTCCACTGTAAAGTTACTTTTCTTCCCCCACCTTTCCATACTGTTTTTTTTTTTTTTTGGAATGAAGTCACTACACACAGCCCACACTTAAGGAATAGGAAGTTAAAGTCCCATTTCTTTAGGGTGTAATACCTACATGATTTATTTGTAATTCTTTTGCAAAGGAGGTTTATCTATCCTTCCCATTTAATCATCATTTATATTATATATATGTGTACATATATATAATATGTGAATATTTATTTTATATTTTGAGTTATAATCCAATGCTATTTTATTTATTTTCTTGCTCAAATTTTTCCAGCTTTGGTCATTGAGAGCTCTTTCAATAAGCTCCTGTGTTCCTTTGACATACTGCCACCACTGTGGTATTCCATACTTTACAATACAGTCAGATTGTCTTGTCAAGTCTTCACTGTTCCTGGGATCCCCTAACCTCCTAAATTACTTTTTAAAATTTACATTATGGTCACTCTTTCTGTTGTAAAGTTCTATGGCTTTTGACAAATGCATAATATCCACCATTACAGTGTCTTAGAGAATACTTTCACAGCCCCCAAAATCCCCTGTGCTTGATCTATTCTTCTCTTTCCCCATAACCCTAGCAACCACTGAACTTTTTATTGTCTCTATTGTTCTGCTTTATTCTAGTCATATAATTGGAATCAAACAACATACAGCCTTCTCAGATTGGCTTCTTTCATGTAATAATATGCATTTAAGTTTCCTTCATATCTTTCCTTGGCTTGATAGCTCATTTAGTTTCATTAATATTCTATTGTATGGATGTACCATGCTTTATTCATCTATTGAAGAACATCTTGGTTGCTTTCAATTTTTGGTTACTATTAATAAATCTGCTACAAGCATTTGTGGGCAGGTTTTGTGTGAACATGTTTTCAACCTACTTGGGTAAATGCCAAGGAGCAAGACTGAAGATTACATGTAAAAGACTAACAAACTCTTTTCCAAAGTGGCTGTACCATTTTAACTTCCCACCAGCAATGAATGAGAATTTCTATCACTCTGCATTCTCTACAGCATTTGGTATTGCCAGGTTTTTGGAATTAAGCCATTAAAATAGACATATACTGGTATCTCATTGCTGTTTTTATTTACTATTCCCTAATGATATATGACATTGAGCATCTTTTCATATGCTATTTTACATTTGCATATCTTATTTGGTGAGTTACCTATTCAGATCTTTTGCTTATTATACAGAGTTATTAGTATATGTTGGATACAACTCCTTTATCAGATATATATTTTCCAAATGTTTTCTCCCAGTCTGTAGCTTGTCTTTTCATTAACTCAAAAAAGGTCTTTTACAGATAAGTATTTTTTTAATTTAATAAAATTCAAGTTAACAATTTTTGAATGGATCATGATTTTGATATTATATCTAAAATCTCATTGCCAAAGCCAAGGTCACCTAGATTTTCTCCTGTGCTATCTTCTAGAAATTTTACACTTTTTGTTTTACATTTAGAATTATAATCCATTTGAGTTATTTTTTGTGAAAAATGTAAGGTCTGTACCTACGTTCTTATTTATTTATTTGTTTATTGCATATGGATGTCCTAGTTTTCAAAGACCATTTCTTGGAAAGACTAGTCTTTCTCAATTGAATTGCCTTTGCTCTTCGTCGACAATCATGACTGTATTTGTTTTGGGTCTCTCTCTGGGCTCTCTATTCTGTGCCATTGATCTACTTATGTATTCTTTCATCAACATCACACTGTCTTTATTCGGTACCTTTATAGTACAACCTAAAGTCAGGTAATGTCAGTTCTCCAATTTTGTCCTTTTTTTGCTTTAGCATTGTGTTAGCTATTCTGGGTCTTTCACATTTCCATACAAACTTCAGAATCAGTTTGCCAATATCCACAAAATAGCTTGCTGGCATTTGATTGAGATTATACTGAATCTATTGATAAATTTGTGAAGAATTGATTTCTCAGTAATATTGAATCTCCCTATGCATGAACATGGAATATTTCTTTAATTTCCATCTTCCTTGACTTCTTTCCTCAGAGTTTTAGTTGTCCATATATAGTATAGATCCCAAATATATATTATTACATTTCTATTAAGTGTTTTTCTTTTCTTTTTTTGGTACAAATATAAGTTGTATAGTGTTCTGAATTTCAATTGTCAGTTGTTCATTGCTGGTATATAGAAAGACAATCGACTTCTTTATGTTAACCTTGTACCCTGCTATAATCACTTATTAGTGCCAGGAGTTTTTTGGTTGATTCTTTGGGATTTTCTAAACAAAGGACGTGTTCACATGTCATCTGCAAACAAAGACAGCATTTTTCTTTTTCCTTCCCGATCTGTGTACCTTTTATTTCCTTTTTTGTTCGTTTGTTTTTCACTACCTAGGACTTCCAGTAGGGTGTTGAGTAGAATGTCTTTAATTGAGCACAGTTTATATGATTACATTTAGTCTCATCTCTTATCATATCAATTATATTTCCTTCTTTAATGTGTTAGTGGTTGCCCTATAGTTTGCAATATACCTTTACAACTAACCACATCCAAAGAACACTATAATGCTTCCTGGGTAGAACAGGTGCCTTATAATGAGTACTCTCACTTCCTCCCTCCACTCCCTTGTAACACTGCTGTCATTTACTTCACTTATCTATATGCTATTATTTTACTTTCATGCATTCTTTCTCCAGTGCTCTTCCTTTCTTTATGTAGATCCAAGTTTCTGACCAATATCATTTTCTTTTTTTCTGAAAACTTCTCTTAACATTTCTAGCAGCGTATGTGTATCAGCAGCAGTTTCACTCAATGTTTCTTTACCTAAGAAAATCTTTATATATCCTTCACTTTTAAAGAACAATTTTGATGGATATAGAATACTAGGTTAGTGGGATTTTTTTCTTTCAACAATTTATATATTTTATTCCATTCTCTACTTCCTTGCATGGTTTTGAGGTTTTTGACAAGAAGTCTGATGTAATTCTTAGCATTATTCCTCTATAGGTAAGATTTTAAACCCCTTGCAGCTTCTTTCAAGACCATCTCTTTGTCTTGGATTTTTCTCCAGTTTGAATACGACACGCTTACATTTAGATTTTTGGTATTTATCCTGCTTCTTGTTCTCAGAATTCTGGATCTGTGGTTTGGTATCTGTCATTAATTTTGGCAATTTCTTGGCCATTATCACTAACAATTTATTCTGCTCCATTTTCTCTTTTTTCTCCATCTTGTATTCCAATTATGCATATGTTATATCTTTTGCAATTGCCCTACAACTCTTGGATATTCTGGGGTGGTTTTTTTCTATTCATTGTTTTCAAAGATTTTCTTTGATGTAGACCATTTTTAAAGGCTTTATGGAATTTGTTACAATATTGCTTCTGTTTTATGTTTTGGTTTTTTGGCCACGAGGCATGTGGGATCTTAGCTCCCCAACTAGGGACTGAACCTGCACCCCCTGCATTGGAAGGTGAAGGCTTAACCACTGGACCACCAGGGAAGTCCCTCCATTCATTTTTTTTTTTAATAAATTTATTTATTTATTTATTTATTTATTTATTTATTTATTATTTATTTATTTATTTTGGCTAAATTGGGTCTTCGTTGCTGCACATGGGCTTTCTCTAGTTGTGGCGAGTGGGGGCTACTCTTCATTGCGCTGCGTGAGCTTCTCATCGTGTTAGCCTCTCTCACTGTGGAGCATGGGCTCTAGGTATGCGGGCTTCAGTAGTTGTGGCATGCTTCAGTTGTGAAGTTGTGGCACGCTTCAGTTGTTTGCAGGCTTCAGTAGTTGTGGCACGCGGGCTCTAGAGCACAGGCTCAGTAGCTGTAGCACACGGGCTTAGTTGCTCCGCTGCATGTGGGATCTTCCCAGACCAGGGCTCAAATCCGTGTCCCCTGCATTGGCAGGTGGATTCTTAACCACTGCACCACCAGGGAAGCCCCCTCCATTCATTTTTAAGTTTGTATTTAAGTTTGTAAAGTTTCTATTGACTTAGCTTCAATTTTACTGATTCTTTTCTTATCTGTGTCCAGGCTACTGATGAGATCTTCAAAACTATTCTTCATTTCTGTTACAGTATTTTTTATTTCTATCATTTCCTTTGATTCTTTCTTAGAGTTTTCATCTCTCTGTTTACATTACTCATATGTTCTTGCATACTGTCTACTTTTTACATTAGAGCTCTTAAAGTAATTAATCATAGTTATTTTAAATTCCCTATTGAATTATTTCAAGTTCTGTCATATGTGACTTTAGTTCTGAAGAGAGCTTTGTCTCTTCAGACTGTCTTGCTTCTCACCTTTTAACATTCCTTATAAGTTTTTCTTGAAAATCAATTGTGATATATCAGGCAATGGGAATTGAGACAAAGAGGTCTTTAGTGTGTGGTTTTATGTTAACCTGTCTAGAAACTGGGTTATGCTTAGTGTTTTCTATAGCTATGCATACCAGATGCTTCAGTTTCCTCTAGCGTTCTTGTTAGCTTCTTCCAGTGTTGGATTTTCCTAAGAACTCCTTCTTAAATAGAGTCTGTGTCCTGCAGCTTTTTCTGTTGTAATCCACTGTTCTTATTCTGGAGCCCTGTTGATGTGGTGGTAAGGTGTGTGTGGGTGAGGGGAGGCGTTCTACACTCTTATCATTAAATCCCAGTCTTTTAATGGGACTGAGTCCCTGGGTTGTGACCTTCTGAAGTATTTCTTAGCCTTTTTCTTTCTCCCTTTAGGTGACACAGGAAGACTAGAGGGGCCTAGGGTTGGCTAATAGCCCTTTCCCCAAGTCAAATAAAGCTCTGATAAAGATGTTTCCCTTGAAGAATAAGCCTTTCTTAGGGAGAATGCCCTGAAAGAATTTCAAAAGGGTAACTTTTCTTCTCCACCTGACCAAAACATGAGGGTTTTCCTAGAATCATTACCATGGAAATCTGGTGGGCTTCCTGAAGGTCAAACTCATGAGAGTATGAGGGCCCCCTTAAGACTGTGCCCTTGAAAGTTTCTTACTCTCAAGTTAGTCCACACTCAGTCTTCCTACCAGTTTGTGGCTCTAGTGTCTTCTGCTCCAGGTAAGTTGATCTTGACTGACGTTCTCTGTATTCCTCTGTATCTCCAGATTTTCAGATGGTGGTTTGCCCCATGGCCTCAGTTCTCTGATGCAGCTAAGAAAACTCATTGATTTAGTTGGTTTGTTTAGCTTTTTTTGTCATTGTTGAAAGGATGAGAGTGATTGGTAGTGACCGCCAAGCACTTTACATGTTGGAGCTGAAATTGAAACTCTATGCACTACATTTTTAGAGCACTCATTTTTTTATTCTTTTTGGAATCTTTTTTGTGTTTTTCTAACTCTAATTCACAAAGCTGTCGGTCTTTTGTAAGACTTAGTGAGGGTGACCCTGGAATTACCCTCAGGTCCCTTTTAACTCCATTATTCTAATATTAAATCATGCACTATAAATTTACTAAAAATTTATTACAAATGAGAATGCTGAATTTCAAAAAAGTTAACCCCAGAGAAGAAACCAGAATCTCTAGGATCCTATGGACTCATTGTCCACTGGCCCTGGCTCTGCATACCTCCAAGGTGTAATTTTAGTCTATAATTTTAAAACAATGTAAGATGGTAAGACTGCAAATCTAGTACACTTTGTATTAATATTTATCTTGTTGAAAAAAAATAAATCTACATGATCCAATATCATACACATTCATTTGGTCCCCTTCTTTGAAGACTCTACTAACTTATAATTAATGAGAAAACCATTTTAAGGTATTAAAAATTACTTTTTGCTACAGTAAAAAGGACTAAGAATTAAAATATAAAATAAAGTTTGTTTGTTCTTTTTTTCCAGTTGACTATATCTCCACTTTAAATACTCAGGAGTCTGATTTCATTCCACTGGCTTTTAAACAATAAGTACTTCTTAAAACCTAAGTGACTATTTATTTAGTCTGTTACTAAGGCAAATTGCTGAAATGATAAGCATTCATGTCGGTAATGTGTACAGTGTTTAGAGAGAACATCAAAAAACGTATGGAAAAGCATTTGAACTAAGCCAGCAGTATGTCTTTGAAAAGGAGAATTTTGATTTGGGGCCTCTGATCTGTATGCTATCCCATTTCTCTACTGACAAGCTGTTCATTTTTAGGCACCTAGAAGTCTGAACTATTAAGAAGCTGTACTCCAGAATCAATGTTGGTTTTGTCTCCCACCCCTTCACAGACAGACTTTCTTTGAAATCAATTCCTCTTTGGGGCTAATTGTTTAAAAGCCATGACTTCATTTCTAGGTTAAATACACGTCTGTACTATTCTCAGAATTAAAAGAAAAAAAGGCAAAGGAGAAAAAAAAGCAGTCTTCAAGTACTATGTTCAAGTTACTGAAAAATGTCTAGAATACTAAAGTATCTCCAAAGGCAAATCTTTGGTGTGACAGATGCATAATAATATCCATAGGCTGAAGGGTCTTAGAAAAGCATCCTGTAGCTACTTTAACAAGAGTACTAAGTATCATCTATAATTCATGCAAGTATATTGAAGCTTTCTGCTGCCATCCAAGAAAGATGGTTTTCAAAGCTACAGAGTGCAATAATCCAATATTCCTTGTAGAGAGTTCCATACATCTCATATAGATTTTACACTGGAGATCATTTCCTTGCTGAAATCCTCAGGAACATAATGTGATATGTTCAGAAAACACAGATTTATGCTACGTGTTATGTCTGGAGGCTTGGAGGGTAGTCATTAGATCATCAAGTTGAGGATGTATTTCTATTTCTAGTTAGGTTTCCTCAACATTGCAGTGGTCACTACAAAACGAATGGGTGTCCAAATGCTTCAAGAACTTCATTTTTTGTGTTCAATATATTTTTCAATTAGAAAATAAGTTTGACAATCAGAGTATACTCCTGGTGAAAGGCCAACATGACCATGAGTATAATTCAATCATTTCTTTTACAGAATGGGACTTAAGAAATGATACCAACTTCTGTTGAATTATGTTGCAGGCCCAAAGTGGTGAGCTTCATAAAATGGCTTTATTTGCTACTCTCAGAAAACGACAGTGCCATAGTCAAACAGAAACGGGTAGTCATTGTAAGCTCTGAGTAACACAACGGTGCATTGGAAGAAAAAGTAATTGGAAAAGCAAAGTAATTTTCATTGGACCAGTGTACGCGATATAATCTATAATCAGACTCCAATTATGGGAAATTCTCCATCCACAGTAATCTTCGAGTAGCCACCTCCCCTTCCAATATTTCTCTCCTTTCTTTTATGGATATTACCAAATGTCATCAGTGTATTGCACTGCCCTAGAATTTTGGACTACCCAACATGCTATACAACTTCTTCCCAGGGCTGTGCCAGTCACTAGATGACCCTTGTAGAGCTGAAGAATCATTACAACCCAGGACTGTGCTACCACAAAATAGACACGAAAGAGTATTTGTTGAACAACTAAGGATATCAATGAATAAACAAACAAATGAAAAGATGAACTGATTAGTTGGTAAATAAATACATTTTCTTCTGACTGGTATGCTTTCCCCACTTTTTATTTCAAGGTTATAGAGGTTTTTTTAAAATAAAATTTTCATTATAGAATAGATTTAGATTTATGGAAAAGTTACTAAGATAGTACAAAGTTCTTATATATTGCATATCCTTCCTCTATTGTTAATATCTTACATCAGCATGGTGTGTTTGTCACAATTAATGAACAGATTGTTGTGTTATAAACATGTGTTATGTTGTGTTATGAACACCACAACTTGATGTGTTATTATTAACTAAATCCCTTACTTTATTCAGATTTCCTTAGTTTTCACCTAATATTGTTTTTCTGTGCTAGGATCCCATCTCAGATACCATATTACATGTAGCTGTCATGTCTAAAGATTCTAAAGAGTTAGGCTTATCTTGGCTGGGACAATTTCTCAGCCAAGTTTATAATGACCTTGGGTGTTTTGAGGAGTATTATTCAAGTATTTTGTAGAATGTTCCTCTATTGGGCTTTGTCTGGTGAATTTCTCATTATTAGACTGTAGCTACAGGGTTTTTGGAAGAAAGACCACAGAGATAAGGAGTGATTCTCATCACATCATATCAAGGGTACATGCCATCAACATGACTTATTACTGATGGTGTTGACCTCTGTCACCTGGCTAAGGTAGTGCTTGTCAGGTTTCTCCACTGTGTTACTCTCCTCCTTTACACTGTCCTCTTTGGAAGCAAGTCACTGTGCACAGCACACACTTGAAGAGTGGGAAGTTATATTCCACTTCCTTGAGGCAGAGTGTCTACATAAAATATTTGTAATTTTCTACACAGGAGATTTTTCTATCCTCTCCAATTTATTTATTTGATCCTTTATTTATATTGGTATGGACTCATGGATAATTATTTTATACTTCGAATTATAATCCAGTATCACTTTATTTTGTTGCTCAAATTGTTCCAGTTTTGGCCATTGGGAGCTCTTTCATTTCACTTCTGTGTCCCTTTGACACACCCCCGTCACTGTGGGGTTGTTTGCTTGTTTGTCTGTTTGTTTTTCAGAGCATTTCTTTACTTCCTGACTCATGCTTCAGGCTCATCTTATTTATTTCCTGTCCCAGTCCTAGAATCAGCCATTCTTCCAAGAAACTCTTGTTCCTGTTTTTTTGGAGAATGGCATTAGAAACCAAGATCTTGGCACTAGGTTCTACAGGGTGGTGTTGTTAGTTTATGCGTTTTTTCATAGGATATTGGTAATGTTTTCTCTGATGGTCATCTTACATAACTTTTGACAAATTACCTGGAAAATGGGTATGATAATTCCTACATCATAGAGTTGTTATGTATTTCAAATGGAGTAACTAGCAGTGTCTAGAGTAAAAGCAAAACAAACAGTAGCTATAAGCGATAATATCAATTTACTAGAAATGAAGCAAATGATAACTTTGTCTCCCAAAGCCAATTTCAATTCTCTAGAGGTTTTGTTTTTGTTTTGAGATGTTTTTATTGCCTATTTAAACAGATAAGAAGTTAGAGATTCCAATTCTAGGCCTAGCTCTGCTGTTAAAAAGAATTTAGTCAAACCATCCAATGTCTCCTTTTCTATAATGGGTATAATAGGATTCACTCAATATAACGCCACAGGGTTAGTCTGTATGTAAAACAGACACAAATCAATGTTTATACAAATATATGCATGGCAGTGTTACTATGATTTTTGTCAGTGTCATTAACCTCTGACTCTTTTATTGCTGTTTTGCCACTTCACTTTTTTCTAATTTCCCCCCAAAATTATTTACCATACCAGCTTGCATTCTTCCCTTAATTATAAATTTGAATGATGCTAGGTTTTTAAAAACTGGCATCCAAATTCAGATGATACGACCGCTTTCAAATTCTATTACAACAAATACACATTGGGTAACTATATTAGATGCTTAAAATTTAGTTAACATTTTTCCTACTTAGTCCACAGGCAGTATTTTAAGGTAATGAGCCCTCTTGGTTCTTCCTTGAGAAACTTTACTTAAACGAAGTGTTACTAAGTCCACTGAGTTACCCAGCCATAATGAATGAGGAAAGATAGATGTTTGGCACAGCAAGGGATGTCAGGAAAGTGCAGCATCTCGAAAATGCCCTCATATCAAATTATTGATGCAAAACAATTGACTACTGTCCTAAGAGGCAGGGCTGTCAACTGTCTAGACATGATCAGATATCAAAGTTGACGGGTTTTGCAGTCTGATCATCTTGTTTTCCTTTTACCAAGGTAAAGGCAAGGCGCTTCAGCACACCTGATAGACGACAGAAAGTATCAATATAACCACAGGAGCAATGTTGACCTCCTGAGGCTGTGTCAACTTTAAGAGATTGATGCAATTATTTACCAGTCTGTTTGTTGAGGAGGATGGGTAAGGCAGAATGAATATTTATCTCTCAATCCTTTGAGCCTCACTTCCTCCAAGATACTAGTCATATCCCATGTGAAAACACTCTAATTGATCTTAAGACCTGATGGAAACATGTTGAGAAGGAGAACTGAACTAGGTTTCCATGCTTATATGTTAAAAGTCACTGCTCCCTCACTGATTCACTTTCGTGGACAGCAAATTCAAGTTTAACTATTTTTGGCAGCGACCAATGTTTTTATTACTTATGTAAAATCTATTTGCAAGTCAGCAAAGTGGTTAATAAAATACTTCCTGTGCATATGTGATCTCTTGATCCTTCGGTATACCTCATTTCTAGATTCAAGTATATTAAAAATCCTGAGGTAGATGTGGTCTTATTTATTGATGCATGTTTATTTTAGATTTGTCACTTTAAATGATTTGTCAATTTCTATTTTTTCCTAGTCTCTTAGCTAACTATTTTTTAAATTGCTACTTGACTCCTCTACCAGCATGAACTTCAAGGGTGAATTAATGTCAAGGCCATACAGGGAGAAAAAGGCTCAAAAATCCACATTTCTATGTTTTACCTGCAGGTGAAGGTAGGTTTCAGAGGAGAATGGAAAAGACATTTTCTCCCACTGATGATAAGCGTTGTGTTTGATTTATATATTGTTGCTAATGGCATGGAAGAAAGGAAGAATTTGAGAGTTTCTGAGGTTAGGCAATTCCCTGAAGAATCTGAAAGCCTAGAAGTCCCACTACCTGCTTTTTCACAATTGGAATCAGTGATGCATTGGTTCCCTTGTCTGGGCTTCTAAAAGATCATTAAGAAGCAACCTGAGGGTCATCAGAGAGTCTGGTGCACAGGGGAGCAATGTGTGACAATGCAGTGCATCCTAGTGCAACCTCCTTCGAAAGGCAAATAGAGAAAGACAAATTGAGAGGATAGAAAATGCAGGGAATTCACCCATGCAGTCCATTTCAAATTAAACATCCCTTCCTCTCTAACTCGCCTATTTCAGCAGAGAAGGGGACATGACTTGTCACTCTATGCGCTTGCCAGATGAACTTGTAGTTCATAACAAGGTTCTACGTGGGAGAATCAGAGGAATTCTTCGCTGTTCAACCAAGCCATAACGTCTGGGCCTTCCTCTTATGGAATAGCGAGTGTACTACTGCCCTGGAGTCCAAACTGAGCCTCTCCACAGCACAGGGAGATCAGCTCCGTGCTCTGTGACCACCTAGAGGGGTGGGGGAGGGAGGGGATATAGGGATATATGTATACATATAGCTGATTCACTTTGTTATACAGCAGAAACTGACACAACATTGTAAAGCAATTATACTCCAATAAAGATATTTTTAAAAATAAATAAATGAAGGAAAAAAACAAAACAAACTGAGCATCTCAGCCAAGCCATGTTCTTTAAAAAGCCAAAGTTTTAAGTGACAAAATCCCAATTCAAACACACAATTAAAAACTTATTGACATACCTACATTTCCTCAAAACAAATACACATTTGAAATGTATAAACAACTCCTAAAAATCAATGAGAAAAGAGAGATAACCCAATAGAAAAATGGGCAAAAGACTTGGATACTTCATCAGAAAAGATGTCAAAATGGTCAATATACATAAATAAAAAGCACTCAACTTCCTGAGTCATCTGGGAAATGTAAATTAAAACCACAGTGCAATCCTGCACCATCCCCAGCAGAATAATTAAAATGAGTAAGATGGAAATTACTCAGTGCTGATGAGAAATCGGGGTGATCAGAACTCTTCTACATTGCTGGAGGAAGATCCACTTAGGAAAATGATTTGGTACTATCTAATGAAGCCTAACATATGCATCCCCTATGACCCAGGAGTTTCACTGTGAGGTACACACCCAGTAGAAACATGGGTATATATTCATCAAAAAACATGTCCAAGAATATTCATTGTTTTGCTATTCATGATAGACAAACACTGGAAATATCCATCAACCATAGACTAAATAAATGGTGTTAATATTCACTAGTTGAAAATCATGCAGATGTGCACATGAATAATCTAAATTTACACACAACAGCATGGAAAAATCTCATAAGCAGAATGCTGGATGAAAGAAGTCAGATGAAAAAGAGTACATAGTAGATGACTACATTTCTACAAAGCACTAAAAGAGGAAGAACTAACATATGCTGCTAAAATTCAAAATAATGTTTATCTCTGGGGAGTTGAAAGGAGGCAAGAGGCAGGGGTTTGGGAAAGCTGTAAACTTTGGTTTCCTGACCTGGGTGCTGGTTACATAGCTGTGTCCAGTTTTTTAAAAATCCATCAACCTGAACTTATGATTTATGAATATATATAATCAGCAGTTGGCTCTTATAACTGAAATACCCAGGGGTAATCCTCAGAAATAGCCCCATAGATGCCATCATTGATACCGTCTCTCTCTCTCTCTCTCTCTCTCTCTTTCTCTCTCTCTCTCCTGGTCTGCCCTGTTTTCTTCATTGGTTATTGTCATGGACAAGGTCTCCCTGAATGATGTTAAAATGTCCACTAGCATCCCCGGGCTTACATACTGTCCAGTTAGAAACACAACAAAAAGAGAGCTCCTCCACTCTTTCTTAGTGTGAAGATCAAAGAACTGAGTCTCATTGGACCAAACGGAGATTTATGTCCATCTCTATATGAAGCAATATGGGCAGGGTGATGGAACACAGTGAAAGGCCAGGACTACGTCATATGCCCATCCCATCATCTCCCATTTCTGCAGATTAACCGCACTCAGCTAGGTTGTTCTTGCTGGGGGTCTCACAATACGGTTGCCATCAGATAGATTTTGGCTGGGCTGGAGTCATCTTGAAGACTTTCTGCTTATAAATCTGTGAGAACAGACTTGGACAGCTGGGGCTACTTGGGCATCTCCTTCTATCTCTATGTAGTCTTTCTTCATGGTCTCTTCAGCATGGGGGCTTCATGGTGGCCAGACATGGTGGCTTGAATGGACAGTGAGATACCAAAAAAGATATACAGACAGCAAATAAATATATGGAAAGGTGCTCCACATCGTATATCATCAGAGAAATGCAAATTAAAGCAAGAATAAGATACACTAAACACCTATTAGAGTGGCCAAAATCCAGAACACTAACACCGTCAAATCCTGGCCAGGATGTGGAGCAACAGGAACCCTCATTTATTGCTCGTGGGAATGCAAAATAATACAACCACTTTGGAAAACACTTTACCAGTTTTTACAAAACTAAATATACTCATAACATATGATCCAGCAACCGTGCTCCTTGGTATTTACCCAAATGATTTGAAAACTTACATCCACATAAAAACTTGCACACAAATGTTTATAGCAACTTTATTCATAATTGCCAAAACTTGCCCTTCAGTAGGTGAATGGATAAATAAACTGTAGTACATCCAGACAATGGACTATTTTTCAGTGCTAAAAAGAAAAGAGTTGTCAAGCCATGTGAAAAGACATGAAGGAATATTAAATGAATATGATTAAGTGAAAGCAGTCAATATGAAAAGACTATACACTGTATGATTCCAACTATATGACATTCTGGAAAAGACAAAATTATGGAGACAGTAAAAAGGTCAGTGGACGTCAGGGTTGGGGGAGTGGGGGATGAATAGGTGGAGCACAGAGGATTTTTAGGGCAGTGAAACTACTCTGTACGATACCATAAAGAGAGATACATATGACTATACATTTGTCCAAACCCATAGAATGCACAACACCAAGAGTGAACCCTCATGTAAACTATGAACTTTGGGAGGTTATGATGTGTCAAGGTAGTTTCATCATTGTTATGTAATAAATGTCCCACGTTGGCGAGGATGTTGATCGTGGGGAGGCTCTGCATGTGCGGGGGCTGCGGGTAAGTGGGAAATCCCTGCACCTTCCCTTCAATTTTGCTGTGAACCTAAAACTGCTCTAGAAAAATAACGTCTATTTAGAGGGAGAGAGAGAGAAAGAGACAGCACAAGTCACATTATCTTTTATGACCTAATACATGGGTTGGCAAACTATGGCCTGTGAATCAAATCTGACCCTTTACTTAATCTTATGAAGTTCCATCAGAACACAGCCAAGCCTGTTTGTGCTACCCCTTACAATGGCAGACCTGCATAGTTGTGGCAGAGACCAAATGGGTATGGCCTGAAAAGCCAAAAGTATTTACTATCTGGCCCTTTACGCAAAACGTTTGCTCACTCTGACCTAGTCTCAAAAATCACTCAGTGTCATTTCTGCTGCATTCTGTTCACTACAAGTAAACCTCTAAGGCCAGTCCATGCTCAAGGGGAGAATTTGCTGACATGCGCTAAACCACCCAAAGGTGGATCCACCTAGTATGTACACAGTGAGAGGGCAATCAGGATGGTATTGGCTAAAGAAGGGCTCAAGGATGCTGAGCTGACCCAAACAGGAACCCTCTCTGAGGTGAGATGGAATGCTTCTAATTCTCTGGGCAGGTTAACTGAGTGGAGAAGGTGCAGATGGTACATTCTTTTTCCAAGTTAGTTAACACCATTGCCCACACCAAGGTGGTAAGAACAGAACTTGTTCCTCTCCAAAATTATACTTATTGCTCAGGGGTAGTTATGTTGAAGTCATTCCGACAACTTTTACAATGCTCTAATTGAACTGCCTGGGCACAGAAGAATTGCTGTTTGCAAAAGGAAAATAGCTGGGAGAATTACAAAAATGGCATATCAGAAAAAACGCAACATATTCTTGGGTTTTTGAAATGTCAGACTTCTGGGCACCAATTTATCTGACTTACATTACAGGGCTACAAACAATCAGCAACTCTTATGTGGTCATTTTTCACAATAAGAATACATTTCTAAGTGCTATTTTAGCTCAATAATGATTGTACAGGTCTGTTTATTTTGCATTTATGTGTGTGTATGTTGGGGGGGAGGGGGCAGTTCCCTAAGTGATACCTTGCCTTTGGCGATGTTGGGCAACAGAGGAAAATGTATTATATTAATCAGATTGGACCACTTGCTTAATGAGAAGAATGTAATCTGGATTTTAACACAATACAAAGCATTCAAACTCCACATGTAAAATTAAGCAGTCACTGAGTTCCTCCTACAAGAATATGTCACTGACATCATCTCTCCTGCTCCAGGGCAATCGAGAAGGCTCAAGGCCATTATTATAATCATGAAAAGATTTCTTTTGATTGTATTATGCCCAGAGAGGCAGTTTAAAAGGTGGGTTGGAAATGGAGGAGGGGGGTCTACCACTGCAGGAGAATAGTAGACTCCTTTTGGTCAGCCATACTCCTCACATCAGGAGATACACACATATCATCTTAAGAGAGAAATACTGGCCGGCACAACTTTATGAAACACAGGCCAGATGTTGGCAGAAATACTGATTTTGTCACCTCTCTTTCTCGTGTTGGTATAAAGAGGAGATTTTTTAAAAATTACCTTTCCTCAACAAGCATTATATCTAATGAGAGATTTGGGCACATGCACCACCTGTTATAATTCAAGGCACAATGTGAAGAGGGCCTGCCAGAGAGTTGGTGCTCAACAAGTACAAGTTGGATGAGAACTAACATTTATTTAAGGCGTATGCATGGCAAGCATAATGTTTACACACATTCAATCCTCATAATAACTTTATCAACTATATATTATTATTACACTTATTTTAAAGGCAAGGAAAATAGGGCTTCATAAAGTCAAGTAACTTGTTCAAGGTTACATAAATTTGTTTCTGGAACCTGATCTTGAACTAACGAAATCTGGTTCCAAAGCTTGTGATCTTAACTACTATGTATTACAGCCAATGAATGGATGGATAGATGGATGGGTGGATGAATGGATGGATGGATGGATGGATGGATGGGTGGACAAACTGATAGATGGAATAACCAAAATACTGTGATCATGTAGGGGAAGGAGTAAGTACATATGACTAGTTCATAGAGAAGGCTAAACAGAAGAGGTGACATTTGACCTGAGTCTTGAAGAAGACAGATGTTTCCAGGTGGAGGAGAGGGAGATGGACTTCCCAGGCTGGCAGAGAAGCATGAGCAAAGACACAGACATCCAAGTCTCCATGAATCTAGAGGATGACAGGTAGTCCTACATAACTAGGGCACAGGTCATCCAGGCCAGCAGCCCAGAGAAGAGGCTGCTGAGTGAGACTCCATGGTAAAGGAGTCTGGAATGTCATGTTGAGTTTGGGTTTTCTTCTGCAGGTAGTAGAAAACCTTCAAAGATTTTTTTTAATCGTGGATAACATTTATCGAGGACTTAACTGTGTGAGCCACGAAGTGTTAAAATCCTCACAAGAACCCTGTCGAGGTAGACGCTAGCTATTATTCCTCTATTTTACAAGTAATGAAGTTGAAGTTCAGAGATGTTAAATCACTTGCCTAAAGTCATATAGTCTAGAACTATTTGTATCTGTATTTGGACCCTGGCAGTCCTCCAGAGCTACAGAGCTAAACAGAGCAAGAGAGCGGCATGATTTTATGTGTGTTTAAAGAGAGAACTATAGCAGCAGTCTGGATGAGGATGAACCTTAAGATAGGGAAACTAACTGGGAGGTTGTTTGTGTTTAAGAGAGCCTGGGGAAATGAGCTAAAGCAGGGTTTCTCAACCTTGGCACTATTAACATTTTGGGTTAGATAATTCTTTGCTGTGGGAGCCTGTCCTGAATACTGCAGAATGTTTTGCAACATCCCTGGCCTCTACCCAACGGATGCCCTGTAGTATCCCCCTTCAAGGTGCAACAAAGGAAGATGTCTCACTGGAAGGCAGACTGTCCCTAGTTGAGAACCAATGAGTTAAGGCAATGATGGGGGATTGGAAAACAAGGGATATTTCAGAAATAGGATCAACAGAACCAAGGGATCAAAAGGTGGAGCACTCAAAGATATGTCCGGATGTATGACACAGTGCTGGCAACAGTCAAGGCAGTAATAGACCCAGGGTTCAGCTCAGGGTCTGAATTTAGCAGGCTTGGGTTCAAAACCCAGCTCGGCCATTTACCATTGGGTAAACTGGAGAAAATTACTTATGTTCCCCAGGTCTTAAAAAGAAGAGCCTAATAGCACTTACCTCCGAAATTTGTTGTGAAGATTGAAACAGAATACCATGAGTCAAGTGTTTAGCAGAGTTTCTGGCACTTAGTAATTGCTCAATAAACAGTACTACTAGCCAGTAAGGCAAACACAGGGAAGCTTCTTCAACCTCAGGTTGTGGAATCCATGGTTTGAGAGGTTTTTAGGGAGTGGACACTGTGAACTCTAAAAACAATTTTCCACTCAGTGGAATATCTCTCCCGGCTCCTTCAAGTTAAGTTGAAAAAAAGAATATATAACTGAATATTTGGTTTTATATTAATTGTGAGTATCTGGTATATATACGTATGTATGTGTATACCTCTGGATTTCTAGGTATACTTGTGCATGTACACATAAACATATACTAATTAGATCATTGGAATCATACTAAAACATTAATACTAATTATCAATAGATGTTAGATTATGGGTGAATTTAACTTTTACCTCTATTATTTCTATTATCCTTTATAATTTTTCTATAATGAGTAAGTATGACTTTTATAAATAAGGGACAAAAGTATATATTCTAAAATACCTTCCCTTAAAATATATGGATTGAAATCCTACTATGTGTCAGATACTACACTAGAAACTGAGGATACAATAATGAGAACCCCTGCCCTCAGCCCACCCCCCACACACACATACACACACATGGGAACAACAAAAGCAACAAAAACCACCTTAAACCACATGTGCACATACCAGAAAGCTGGAACTTGAAAAATCAAGTTCAAATGTAACTATGATACTCCAGAAGCAACCAAAATGATGAGCTCTGTCGACACCATACTAATCATGTTTTTAAGTCTGACAGAAGATCCAAAAGAATTTTCTAATTCTCCGATTTTGCAAGGGTTCAGTAGGAAACTCCACTGTTCCCTCCTTTTTAAGATTTTGCTCCCTCTTATTTAGTAATTCCTATCCTGAGGGAATATAATACAATTTTGCTATGTCCAAATCAACGTTGAGTCTAATTAGTAGAGATAGCTCCCCTGGAAACTACAATTCTCCACAGGGAGACTTATTTCAGTAACAAAGCCTTTCTTTAGACAGTATATAAAGGGTTTTCTGTTTCAAAGTACAAACCCTTGCCTCCCTGCACATTCAGGGAAATTTAGAACAGTATGTATTTTTCTGAGCTCTCACACACTTAACGAAAACAATTTGGGCCTCTGGAAAACTCTCCAACATCCTTACTGTGTGTGTCA
The DNA here is from genome assembly GCF_028021215.1 of Eschrichtius robustus. Classification (NCBI taxonomy): domain Eukaryota; kingdom Metazoa; phylum Chordata; class Mammalia; order Artiodactyla; family Eschrichtiidae; genus Eschrichtius; species Eschrichtius robustus. The sequence continues at coordinate 22,641,548 of NC_090835.1, forward strand.
GCACGACTGATATGCCTGCCTTTGACTCACTATAACAAGGAGATTCTGGCTCAAAGTTGTCACTTTCAGTTTCAACTGGTGTCTGTGTGAAGAGTAAGGGAAATGATCAATTAAGGGTGCTCACTCTACCTGCTGCATCTTTTTTAATTAAGTACATACTGAAATGATGGACTTTATACAGATGACAGTATAGGCATTCTGTGTCTGCCCCTGTCATTCATTCTCACTGCTGTATTTCTGGAATTAGGATTCATGTTCTGTCATCTTGAATTTTTTAATACTTTACTGATCTCGTACGTGTTTAGCCATAGGAGGACAGCAGTAAAATAAAATTTTATAGCCAACAAAGTCCTTTATACCTAAAGTTTATTGCACTTTTTATATTTTGTTTAACAACACATGGCTCCTTGAGACTCTGAAATAAACATAGCTTCCTCAAGTCGCGGTGGGCTTGTGCTCTTTCATTTCTTGTTGAGGGTTGATTCCATCGTCAGAATGGAAAGAATTCCTGATAATTGGCCAGAGAGGCTGCATTTCTATCAGGCAGGTGCTTCTTTCTCTAAAAGTGTTAAGACAACCTTAAAGCTCCTTTGTGTTAGAAAAATGCCCCATTTTTTCTTTGCTCCCAAAATACAGGTATTCTCCATTCAAAGTGATCCTTTTCCATGGACTCCCCAGATTACATTCTATTTCAATCAATAAGTCAGGGATCAATCAATTGATGAGATATGAAGGAGCCCATTGACTCCTAAAGTAGTTGATATTTTCCAGCAACAACTTTTCTCACTGGCTAGGGTCTTTAAAATTTTATGATAATGACAAAACTATTGTTTTGTGTAGTGATGATTTCTTGGAGTAATTAACACTATCTTATTTTTGTTCTTTGGTTTGCAAAGTTGGCTTGGTGGCCCAAGAAGTGAATAGAGAATTGTAATATGGTGTAGGACATTAGAGTAGTTTCTATTGCTCCCTGATTGAGCTAAATAACTGGTTTGGGGGATTTTTCAGTACTTGTTGTTGTTGTGTATACGAGTAAAAAGCAAACAAACAAAAAACCTCTAGGTTTTTCCATAACACAAGTTGCAGAGAGAATTGCCATCCCAGAAGAGTATAATGTAATGAAAATATCATTGAACTGGCTTCAATTCCCAGTTCTGATGATACTATTCGGAGGGGGTAGGGGGAATGCAAATTATTTCATTGCCCATGAGTTAAAAACTGAATTTAAAAAAATGGATTAGATTCATTTCTGAGGTCCTTTCCTACTCCAATTTTCCATAGTTCTAAATAAAATACATTAAACTTATTTGAACCCATTGTGTCATTGTCAAAATTTCATCTGTTCATTCGCTCATTCATATCTCCTACCAAGATTTATTAAACAACCAACATTCATTAAGACCTCAAATAACCTGAATTTGTCTTCACCTCTAATGCTTCCGAACAGGATATACTTCAGGATATTTTGGGGACAAAGAGTTAAAGAGAATGCTAACTGCGATACAGAAATAAACCACTGATGTCCTTGATCTTACTGAGCTCTTGACCTATTTTCCTGCCTGAATGGCCGGGAAGAAATTTCAAAAGCCTTTAACCCTCCTCAAACTCAGAAACAGAATATAAAAATATGCACGCCCAACAGACATTCCTTACCACCTCTTCTTATTTTCAAAGATGCGATCATTGAGCCTTCGAATGAGAGTGGTGTTAGAAGGGTCACCATTTCTGGATGCTGACTTTGGATTTGCAGGACTCTTGGGCCATTGCTGTCAGCTGCTGAGTTTCTACAAGGCCATCTTAAGAACTGAAATATAGCAGAAAGAGCGGAGTTTAGTTCTTGGATTTTTTAATGACTTGTTTCCCCTCATATCCTCGTGGTCAGGAAGTTCATTGGATTGTCTACCTTTTTTTGGCTTCAGTTTAAAGTATGTTTTCTAGTCTGTCTCCTATTGAGCTGGAAATAATGCCTCTTATGCCCCTTTGAACAGCCCTTCTGACTCTTGAATACGGTTGCTAAGATGCCCTTCAACTATCATTACTGTAAGCCATGTATCCTTTGCGATAAACATAATTAAAAACTGCTCCAGGGTCTTCTTAAAGTAATGTGAGATTTTTACATTTTTATGCCTGGCGTGGGTAATGTTAAAAAGTAGTACTGGGATGAGAAAGGAGGTGGGATGTCAAAAGATACCCTCCATCCTTAACGCTCCCTTGATGGAAATGACAGCCTTATTTGTTTTGTTAACCAGTGTATAATTAAAAGTCAATATTCAAGATCATAATAAAAATCTGTATAACTACTCATGTTGTGAGACTGAGGCTTGGAAGGAAAATCTATTAAAACACAGCCTTGTGTAATTTACAAGAAATCAGTAATAAAATGTTTGCTCTCAACATTATCTGCAAAATGGTCTGTATATTACCAGAATAAATCCATATTACTTGGAGGCTGTAGATAAATATCCATAGGCACAGTTCACATTGAGGTTATCTGCCTCACGTTCTGAACTGGGGAATGCTATTTAGAGGAGATAATTTGTGGTTTACTTCTCCAAGTCTCAAGTACATTGTGCAGAAATGAGTTTAGTTCCTGACAGGGTATCTGTCATCTCCAAGTAGGAAAAGAATGCCATTGCAGGGTTGTACCCATTGCAAAAAGGATATAGCTTTTGTCCTCAGTGTGAAACAAAGGGAAGATTCTTAACAATTAAAAGTCCTGAATGAACCTTCTGTTCACAAAAAAAAGGGAGATATTTGATGCTTTGTAAAACACTGATTCATTGGGCAGTAGAGTGATGTCTTATTTCAAGTCATAAGTAAATTCAGTGCTCAAGTATATGAAACTTTCATGAAGTTGTACCCTGGATTCTGATTTAAGAATAATTTTTTATGCATAGGAAAAAATCTAATAGCAATGGGGGGAGTACTGAAACACCCTAGCAGAAAAGTTTTCATGGGAGGACTGACACCTTTCAAGGCAAGAAAATGGGCTTTGGATAATATTTGATTCCCTGACATTAATTAAGAGTTGTTGCTTCTTGCCATTTAAATTAGACTCTAAGGTGGTGTTAGGGAGAGGGTCTCTCTATTGTCACTTTGTCTCCTTTCCCACCCCTTTGTCACCTCTTTCCAGCAACAGAAGGGACTTCGAATCTTGTCTGGTGATGACTACTAACATCTATTCATGGTAAAGTCCCAGTTTTAGAACTCCAGAACTTTTGATATGGAAATGGAAACTCTGAAATTTATAAATCCCCTTTCCCTCTCAGTACACTTGACTTTCAGGAACTATTGTCCTCTAGGGGAGTGGTTCTCAAAACCAGCAGCATTAGTATTACCTGGGAACTTAACAGAAATACAAATTCTTGAGTCCCACCCCAGACCCCCTGAATCAGAAACTCTGGATGGGTTTCTGGAGTAAGACCCGGTAATCTGTCTGTTAGCAACCCTCCAGGTGATTCTGATGCTCACTAAAGTTGGAGAACCATTGCTGCAGGGAGTCCAGAATATTCTCGTTGAGGCTCAGCGCCCAGCAATGATTTCTTTGTCCTGCGTGATACCTGTCCTTCCCTTAAGCCAATGAATGTTGTGAATTTCATTGATGGGGAATCACAGGGCAACATAATTTACTTAAATAAAAAATAGATTTATTTTATATTTCAGAAACATTAATCCCTTTACACATGTCCTGTCCCGAAAGAGAACTTGGCAAGTCTGTTAGGTTCCCATTTTCAGCAGGATTTCTTATTCTTACAAACTTATGTCTCTTTCTCCTCATTGCTTCCAGAAAACAGAGGCATTCCAAAGTCATCTGAAGCTCCAGACCAATTTCATACTCAAATTAGAGAAATAAAATACTCAGTACAGTGAATATAAAACTGGCATTCTGGTGGCATAGATCTATAAACTGGGCCCACTGAACTCACTAGAACCACGTTAGTAAATGATCATGGTGAGGACCTCAAGACTCACAATTGCTTCTGAATTATGAAAAATAAAAATATATCAAGCTACGTTGCCTCTAGACTTAAGTAATAGGGGTATTCTGTTATCCTCTCCAGATTTAATAGTTCATCTCCATGGGTATAGTTCGATGCAACATAACTGATGTTGATTCAGTTTACTGGCAACTCTCTGAGTCCACATTTTGACCCAGCAAAGCCCTGCATTCCCTGTCTAAACCTGACAGGATATGGGGATTGAGGCCATGGATAACACTAGCAGGAAGGCTCTTGTACCAGAGTGAATAGAGAAAAGACAGCTAAGGTCCTGGTTCCCAGACTGTGCACGGGGCACTACCACAAACATAAGAGTGCTACAGGGTATTTTAAATTTGTAAGAGTAACATAGCAATACTCCAGATCTGTTCACACTGCATGAATTACTAGCTTACAGTAATTCACAGCTTCAAAATTAGCTCCAGGGACTTCCCTCGTGGTGCAGTGGTTAGGAATCTGCCTGCCAATGCAGGGGACACGGGTTCGAGACCTGGTCCAGGAAGATCCCACAGGCCATGGAGCAACTAAGCCTGTGTGCCACAACTACTGAGCTTACATGCCACAACTACTGAAGCCCACGCGCCTAGAGCCCATGCTCCACAACAAAGAGAGGCCACAGCAATGAGAAGCCCGTGCACTGCAATGAAGAGTAGCCCCCGCTTGACGCAACTAGAGAAAGCCCGCGCACATCAACAAAGACCCAATGCAGCCATAAATAAATAAATAAATAAATAAATAAATAAATAAATAAATAAATAAAAACATTAGCTCCAGCTCCTTTGAGGACACCCTAGCTTCACAAAGCTGGGTTTTCAGAAGTTGCTGTGATAAAAAGCTAGTGCCCTGCAAAAATTGTTGTGGAACCAGAAATAAGGGTGTCAGTGTCCAATCTGAGGGCAAGATTTGAGAAGTTGTGCAGTGCCCTACAGGCACACACATCCATCAGTAAATAACAGTGATTATGTAAGAATGAAAGAAACATTTTTTTTCATTCAACGTATATGTGTTTTTTCAAATGGCTACTAAGTTGTTAGGACATAAATACATTATACATTTTAAAGTTTTTGGACCTAGCTACTTAACAAACAAAACTGTTAGGCATTTCTTTTGGCATAGAGGTATTATGAACCAAGAAAGTTTGTGAATCTCTGGGCCAGGGGATTCTTCTTATCTGGAACTACCAACAATAAGATATTCACCACAGAGGTGAAGGCAGAGGTGGTAGGAGCCAAAGGCTGTCAGACAAAAGGTTATAGACAAGGTCAAGAATGTGGGGCTGCAGCTCTCCTGAGTCCTTGCTTGGCCAAAAACTTGTACTGCCAGCATAGCAACTGTTTCTCTCTGCCTTGTATTATATTGAACTTTTACACATCAATCTCCTCCCTTAGAATGTAAATTCCTGAGATCTTTCCTTATTTGTTCCTCTATTTTCCCAGCACAACATCTTGAACGCTTTCTGAGAGATTGTCTTGGAATCAAGCAGCTTTTAGATTCGGTTGAAAACATCCTTTCAGTATAATTCTTTAGTTATTCTTGCACCTCCCAGATTTCAGGTGGATGCAACATCTGTGATGAGGCCTTATGTTACTCCCACGCACATTGGTGCTTGAGCAGATGTCACAATTCGTGGTTTCTGTAAGCTTGAGGCTTGGGGACCAATGGCCTGGCTGGCCCCACGTTTCAGAGTCCTGGACCTGTGTATACTCAGTGAATGAATGGATGGATGGATGGATGAATGGACGAAATCCTCAGAAGACTGAACTGTGCTTTAACATAACTGCCATTAGTCTTACAAGTCAGGAAATCAAAGGTAGCAGACAAGGGTGACCAGGACAAACACTGCATGTCCATACCCCTGGGAAGTTCTCTCTTGAGAATTATACCCTTTTAAAGGACTTCTCCAAAACCATCAGCTCGAAGATTCTGCCTATCTTAAGAGTCATTAAGATCTTTTTATCTTATGCAAATAAGATTTCCTGACAAATTCACTGAACATATGAACACTTTCTTAATCTGCCCCTATACTCACCAGGAAGGACAGTGAGTTCTGTTCGGCATGGTCCTCTCTAAGTCATCTATACATATAAACATGCTTGACCCAACTCTTGTATGTCTGAACATATCTGCCCTGACTTTGCTCCAAATAGATACCTAGTTATTGAGTAGAGGAGGAAGACTAAGTTTATCAAAATGATTCCATGTAAAGTTCATTGATGCATCTGCTAGAGTTTTTAGCAGTATGTGCTTGCAAATGGCGTGTATTCCAATGGTCCATTTGTAAATCAGTTATGTGGAACATGAAATTCATTTTTCCATTAAAAAAGTATTTATAAAAGGTGGTTACTTTTCCATCTTAGCCCCCAAGCTTATTTAGCCTATAATTTTGCTAGAATAAGGTATATTCACAAATGGGTTCACACTGCCTTAGTGTTCGTGGTCAAATAAAGCAGAAAAAGTAAAATTAAATAATAAGTTTCCATTTTTAAATATACCTTGAAGGTCTATGTTTTGAAAAAGACAGTTTTAAATAAAAGGGATGAGATAGGTGAAGACTTTTAGAAAAATTCTGAAACAAATTTTGTGAAAAATCTAAACCTGTATAATCCCATCCCCAACTCAGAAGAGATACTTAACCCAGCAATAGCAGCAAGGATAGCCTTGGTATTCATAGGAGTAATTCTCCCCTGACCTCATTCTGTACTGCATTACCACCTCCTTCATGGGTAACAGATACATGTTGATCTATCTTCCTGGCATCCCTTCCCCCTTCATCGGTGACAGCCTCTCAATATTCCCTCAGGGGAAAAAATCCTAATCCTACTTCCACTTTAATCCTTCATGAAGTTTACTGACTCCATCTCTGAGGTTAAGAAGTGTGCAGGGAATTTAGTTCTGGGTTGGCTAATCAGAGCATTTCAGCCTTCAACTTATTGATTGGTCCAGACATGAGCACATGACCTTATCAGTTACAGTCAGAACCAAGGTGCATGACTTTTACCAGGACTCTTGGGAAAAAGACCTTCATTGCCCTAGAGTTTCTAAGCTTGTAAGATGCAAGCCTGGTGCTGCTTATAAAACAGCAACAACAACAAAAAGCAACCATTGAGCCTACGTGGAAATTAAGCCAATACAGGAAGGTAGAGCCAAGGAACGTAGAAAGCTAAATTCTTGACTACAAATTTTAAACACCTGTGCCTCCAGCCTGTTCCTTAAATACATGAGCCAATGATTTTTCCTTTATGTTTCAGGCATTTTTAGTTGGCTTTCTGTCACTTTCAACCAAAAGAGTTGATTTATTTTACAACAAATGTCAACTTATAGTATATGTTTTAGACTGCTTCTGTGAGAATACCAAGGAACACCCACACAACCTGTGTCCAGATTCTGATACCAGGTGGGTTGGATTCCAGAGATTTCCAAGGGGATTTGAATTAGAGGTCACTGGTTGTTCATATTTCTTGATTTGGGTCTCTTCCTACCATTGACCACCCATTGTTAGTGATGTTTTATTCCTTCCTCCTCTGCCCCCAGGGAGATATAGAAATGCAACAAAAAGAGAAAAGGAGAATCATAGAAATATAACAAAGAATTTTCTTTGATTAGAGAACTGAAGTTCTTTTCCTCTCTTTCCACTGTCAATATACATATCTTAACAAAACTACTTTAATCTCCCCAGGTCTTTGTTCTCGTATTTGTATAAGAAGAGACCATGATTCTGAGATTTCTGAAAGTAAATGAAGTTGTAAGGGAAAAGAATCGTGAACCAGAGTTAAAACAAAGGCATGGGTAATCCCACTATTGAGCATATATCCAGAAAAGATGAAAACTCTAATTCAAAAGGATACATACACCCCAATGTTCATAGCAGCACTATTTACAATAGTCATGACATGGAAGCAACGTAAATGTCCATCAACGGATGAATGGAGATATATATATAAACACACACACACACACACACACACACACACCACACAATGGAATATTACACAGCCATAAAAAAGAATGAAATAATGTCATTTGCAGCAACATGGATAGACCTAGAGATTATCATACTAAGTAAAGTAAGTCATACAGAGAAAGACAAACATCATATGATATCACTTATATGTGGAGTCAAAAAAGAATAATGCAAATGAATTTATTTACCAAACATAAATAGACTCACAGACATAGAAAACAAAACTATCGTTACCAAAGAGCAAAGGGAGGGATAAATTAGGAGTTTGGGATTAACAGATACACACTATTCTATATAAACAAAAAGATATATCTATATATCTATATCTATCTATCTATATATATATCTGAATCACTTTGCTGTACACTTGAAACTAACACAACACTGTAAATCAACTATACTTTAATTTTTTTAAAAAGTTTGCTTTAAAAGAGGTGAATTTTATGGTATGTAAATTCTATCTCAATAAAGCTGTTAAAAAAAACAAAACAAAACAAAGGCATGGGTACCAGTAAGAAAGAGATATCCTGAGGTGTAGTGAATTGAGGGGAGAGCAGTGAAAGATGGGAAAACTGGGCATGTCCTGGACACAATCCCAGTGAAGGGGAAGACAGTATTTGGGAGGAGGCAGTGAGTCAAATGATTCCTTGTGGGAGCCCACAGAACAGACCATCAGCCCCAGGCACAAGGCACTGCAGATTCATAAGGAGTGGTCCATAGACTGAAGGCTGTAAGGTTCACTTTCATGAATGTACCCAAGAAGTCTATGTTTAATATATCTGGTCATTTATGATACTCCTATAGTAAAACCCAGATGAAAGAACACTTAACTTTTCATAACAGGGAGGTGGAAGGGGAGGAGAGATACTTTATGACAGAAGACTTTTTTTCCTCTGAAAATGAATATAACCCTGATTAAAATGAACAAGGTTTTTTAACTTACTGGAATAATTAGTTGACATTTGGTTATAAAATAAACCAATTTTAGAGCGCTGATTTATGCTCTTTCTACAACATGAATGTCCACAGAAAGGTTTTAATTCCAAATGGAATGGGTTGTTGGTAGTATGTTAACAAGATTTAAAAAACAAAAAAACCAAAAAACATAACATGCACAAATTTAAATGCAGTAGTAAAAGGTCAGCCCTGAATTGTATATACAATGTATTTGTCAACATTTACTTTTGAGATAATGTGATGCTAACTTTATTACCAAAGCCTGCTTGACACCTGTTCTAGAGTGTTCTCTTGACTCAGGTAACAAACACATGAAGAGAAAATCTGTGTTTGTTTCTGTCTAATCTAGAGAAGCCAAGATGCACACTGTAATAATTTAAAAAGCATTAGCAATTAAATGACAGAGTTCAAGGGACTTCCATGTCAGGGAAGATGGAGTAGACATACTATTTCCTATTCCTCCTGCTAACTACAACTAAAAACCCTGGACATTACATGTGACAGAAACATACAGAGACTCGGAAAGGTAGAGGGAAGAAGACAAATGAGCTGGAGGCCTTGGGACCCCAGGAACAACACAGTGGTAAGTGCCCTGGGTTTGTATGGTTTGGGGGTTTTTGAGTTTGTTTTTTGGCTTCCTGTATTCCAGGCAGAAGAAACTAGCAATCCAGAAATTCTAACAAGCACAGAGAGAAAGAAGTCCCAACAAAATTCTGCTTGTTCCAGCCAAAGGCCAGCAAAAGGGCAGCCTAACAAGACAGAAAACTTTTAGAAAATAACTGCTTTACTCCAGTCACTAAATAAACAAGTAAATAAATAAATAAATAGATAAATCGCCATCAGCAAAGGCTGATGGGAGAGCCTAGATGTCACGCCTGCCAGGTTGAACAAAACACCCCAAATACTCTGCTGGGGTGGCATCAGAAGACAGCGAAGATAGCCAACAACTTTTAATCCTACAGTCAAAGATGAGTGGGGAGCTGGAACTCCCCTATTTTGCCCAGTGGTGTTGGGGAAGCCAGCTAAGACAGAAAACTTAAGTAAGATTCAAAATATCGTAACATAAAAACCAAAATGTCCAGGTTTCAAGCAAAAATTACTCATCAAACCAAGAACCAGGAAGATCCCAAATTGAATTCAAAAAATCAGTGGATGCCAACACTATGCCAACATAGATGTTAGAATCATAGGACAGAAGTTTTAAAGTAGCCACCATAAAAAACGCTTCAATGAGCAAGTAAGAGCACACCGAAATGAAAAAATATAAAGTCTCAGCACAGAAATAGAAAGTCTCTCTAAAGAAAGAGAAGATATAAAGAAGAGCAAAATGGAAAATTTAAACCTGAAAAACACAATAACCAAAATAGAAAACCTCAATGGATGGGATGAAAATCAGAATGGACAGGATACATGAAAGGTAACTGAACTGAAAGATAAAGCAATCTAAATTACTCAGTCTTAATGGAAAGAAACTAATTTTAAAAAATAAACAAACAGAGCCTCAGGAACCTGTGGGACTACAGAAATATTTACTATTAAATCATATCATTGGAATCCCAGAAGGATAGGAGAAAGACAGAGTATCGAAAAAGTATTTGTAGAAATAATGGCTGAAAACTTCCTAATGTGGCAAAAGACATAAACCTACAGATTCAAGAACTCGAGCAAATCCCAAGCAGGATAAAAAATTTTTTTTTTAATTCGCAGCAAGTGTATTAGTCTACTGAGGCTACTAAAACAGAATACCACACACTGAGTGGCTTGAATAACAAAAATTAATTTTCTCACAGTTTTGGATGCTAGAAATCTAAGATCAAAGTGCTGGCAGGGTGGTTTCCCGGTGAAGCCTCACTTCCTGGCTTGCAGACAGCTATCTTCTTACTGTGTCCTCACGTGGCCTTTCCTCTGTGCATGCATGGGGAGAGAAAGAGAAAGAGAGAGAGAGAGACAGAGAGACAGAGAGACAGAGAGAGAGAGATCTCATGTCTCTTTCTCTTCTTATAAGGATACCAGTTCTATCAGATTAGGGCCCCATCCTATAAACTCATTTGACCTTAATTACCTCCTTAAAGGCCCTGTCACCAATTACAGTCACGTTGTGGGTTAGGGCTTCAACATAGGAATTTGGGGGAGACACTTCAGTCCATAGCACCAAGAAACACCATAGTCAAACTTCTGAAAAGACAAAACAAAATCTTGAAAGCAACAAGACAGAAATGACACCTAAAGGGAAAATTATTTGGATGATAATGAATTTCTCATCAACAGCAATGGAAGCCAGAAGGAATTCCCACAATATTTTTCAAGTGCTGAATAAAAAAGAAATGCCAGGCCAGAACCTCATACACAGAGAAAAAAATCCTCCATAAGTAAAGGAGAAATTAAGACGTTTCTCACATGGAAGAAAACTAAGAGAATTTGTCTCCAGCAGTCTTACTCCAAAAGAATAGTTAAAGGAAGTTCTCTAAACAGAAAGGAAGTGATAAAAACAGGAACTTAGGAATATCAGAAAGGAAGAAAGAACATGGTAAGCAAAAGTATGGATAAATACAATAGATTTTCCTTCTCTTCAGTTTTTAAATTTATATTTGACGGTTAAAGCAAAAATTGTAACACTGATGTGGTTTTAAATGTATGAACAGAAAGTATTTAAGACTATTATATTATACATGAGGAAAGGTAAAGGGACATAAATGAAGGCAAATTTTTCATACTTCACTCAAACTGGCAAAATGATAACATCAGTAGACTGTGATAAGTTGTGTCTACGAAACCATTTTTTGTCTTTAGAGCAACCACTAAAAAACTATACAAAGAAATACACTCAAAAACAATAGAGATAAGTCAAAAGTGAATTCTAGAAAATGTTCCAATAACCTACAGGAAGGCAGACAAAAAGAAAACCAAGAAACAAAACAAAACCAAAAAAACAAAGAGAACAAACAGAAAAGAAAAAATAACATGACAGGCTCAGGTCCCAATGTATCAATAATTTCATTAAATGTAAATGGTCTAAATGCACAAATTAAGGGATAGAAATTATGTTATCTATAAGAAACTTACCTTAAGTATAACAATAGAGGCAGATTGAAAGTAAAAGTATGGAAAAAGATGCATCATGGAAACATTAATCAAAACAAAGATATTTACATGCAAAAAATGAAATTGGACCCTGTCGCTCAAAGAATTACTCAAATGGATCAAGATGTAAATATAAGAGCTAAAACTATAAAAGTCTTAGAAGAAACTATAGGTGTAAATCTTCACGACTGTAGATTATGCAATGGTTTCCTAGATATACCACCTAAAGCACAAGCAATCAGAGAAAAAAAAAGTTGAAATTCACCAAAACTAAAAATTGTTGGCTTCAAAGGGCACTATCATGAAAGTGTAAATGGAAGAAGATATCTGCAAATCACATATTTGATAAAACTGACAAAGAAAAAAGAGAGATGGTACAAATTACCAATATCAGGAATGAAATGGGATATCACTACAGAACTTGCAGACATCAAAACATAGAGGAATGCTATGAACAACTCTCCACACACAAATTTGACTATATATATGAAATGGACCATTTCCTCAAAAAAGCACAAGCTACCACGACTCACCCAATATGAAATAGATCATCTGAATAGCCTTATAGCTATCAAGGAAATTGAATTGTGATTTTAAAACTTCCAAAAAAGAAATCTCTAGGTTCAGATCATTTCACTGGAGAAGTCTATCAAATGTTTAAAGAAGAATTCACACTGATTCTATACAGTCTCTTCCAGAAAACAGAAGAGAAGGAACATTCCCCAACTCATTTTATGAAGCTAGTACAATAAGTCCCCTACATAAGAACCTTCAGGTTGCGAACTTTCGAAGATGCGAACGTGCCTTCGCATGTCCAATCACATAAGTTAGTTCACGTGTCTGTAAGATTACTGTACTGTAAGACTAAAATTATTTTTTTTATTTTTTGTGTTTGTTTTTTATGTATTATTTGTGTGAAAAGTATTATAAACCTAAGACAGTACAGTACTATATAGCTGATTATATTAGTTGGGTACCTAGGCTAACTTTGTTTGACTTACAGTCAAATTGGACCTATGAACGCACTCTTGCAACAGAACTCATTTGTATGTAGAGGACTTACTGTATTACCTGGATACCAAACTATGATGAGGGAAAGAAGTCAATCCCAAAAGGAACAATTAGTGTTTGCCAGGCATTAAGGAGGAGTAGGGTTGGTGTGGCTAGAAAAGGGCAACATGAAGAAACTGTGGTCATGGAAATGTTTTGGTTTTGACTGTATCAATAAAAATATCCTGGTTGTCACTATGAAGAGCAGTATGGAGGTTCCTTAAAAAACTAAAAATAGAGCTACCATATGATCCATCAATCCCACTCCTGGGCAACTATCCAGAGAAAACTATAATTTGAAAAGATACATGCACCCCAATGTTCATTGCAGCACTATTTACAAAGCCAAGACATGGAAGCAACCTAAATGCCCATCAACAGAGTAATGGATAAAGAAGATGGGGTACATATAGACAATGGAATATTACTCAGCCATAAAAAAGAATGAAATAATGCCATTTGCAGCAACATGGATGGACCTAGAAATTATACTAAGTGAAGTAAGTCAGACAAAGAAAGACAAATAACATATGATATCACTTATATGTGGAATCTAAAAAGATGATCCAAATGAACTTATTTACAAAACACAAACAGACTCACAGACTTTGAAAACAAACTTATGGTTACCAAAGGGGAAAGGTGGGGGGAAGGATAAATTAAGAGTTTGGGATTAACATATACACACTACTATATATAAAATAGATAATCACCAAGGACCTACTGTATAGCACTGGGAATGCTACTGAGTATTCTGTAATACCTATATGGGAAAAGAATCTGAAAAAGAATGAATATATATATATGTATAACTGAATCACTTAGCTGTACACCTGAAACTAACACAACATTGTAAATCAACTATACCCCAATATAAAATAAAAATTAAATTAAAAAAGAATCCTGGTGCGATATGGTACTATAGCTTTGCAATATTTTACCATTGGGGGAAACTGGGGAAAGAGTACATTAAATTTCTTACAACTGCATGTGAATCTACTTTTTGAGATAATCATAATTATCTCAAAATGAAAAGATTAATTTAAAAAAGACACTGTTCATTAGTATGAATGCAACCATCTGCTAACAACAATAGGAGTGTCTACAAAATGTATGCTTAGCTCTAGTTGAAAATGAAATAAAGGACAATGTGGATCTAAAATATACACATCTTTCTACAAATTAAATCCTGACAGTCCTGAGTATATTCTCAGCTGTTTTCAGCACAGATTTGAAATATCTGGATCCATAAGTTGTCAGTCCAACATTCACTTAAAATGGTTTAATTAAGTCTTAGACCACCTCTCTCTTCTTTTGTTAAATTATTAGAAACAAAGCCTATTTTCTAAATGACCTGACATAAAAATACAAGTGTAATATATATTATCTGATTTCCCCATAATTAGAACAACCATGACAAACCTGTTCCTTTGACACAAACCTCATAATTACACATAATGATAATAAGTCAAATGGGTTGACTGATGAGACCCTGTAAGGCGGAACCCCTGGGGAATAACAGACAGCAGTTTTCTCAAGTACTCCCCCTGCCTGATTCCTGGAAGCAGCCACAGGGAGAAGCCAGAGTAGAAGGGAAGCCACATTTCTCTCCACACCGTACTGTCTTAAGTACACCTCTCTTTAACCACCATCAAGCCTCCTCCTAACACTGAAACTCTAGCAGTAGTACACTAGCTAGTGTCTTCTGAGCACTTACTGTGTGCTGGGCACTGTGTTAAGCATATATTTAATGTTAATAGTAATCACATGCACCACATATTATATTATCTCCAATTTAAAGAAAAAGGAAGGAAGGAAGGGAAGAAGGGAAGAAGGGAGAAAAGAAAAGGGAAGAAAAGGAAAGAACACCCAAGTTCAGAGATGTCGAAAACCTAGACCAAAGTCATATAGCCTAGTGGTAAAGCTGGAATTTGAACTAAGATCTGTCTGAATTTAAAGCTCAAGACTTTAACCATTACTCCAGTGGTTCTCAACCTTTGCTGTACATTAGAACTGATGGTGAGCTTTTAAAAAATCTTCATGCCAGGTAACACTCCACATAGTGAAATTAGAATGTCTGGAGTAGAAGCCAGCTTCAGTATGTTTTAAAAGATCACACGTGCATTCTAATGTGCTGGCCATTTGGGAACCACTTTACTATTAACTAGACTTTAGATTAAAACTCTGGCTGTCCAGGCACATCCCATTACCAACCTTCACCCACAAAGCTTTGCCTGTTCTACCCTGAAAGTCTTAAGTACACCCTGCTTCGTTGAATGCCCTCATCCTGAATCTGGCCCCTGCGAAACTGGTTAGAATTTCTGGATTACCCAGGAGACTCATCTACACTAGGGTTTAGGCTAATGAAGGCTCAACACCTTTCCTCTCTGACGTAATGATTCAGACTGTGGCCTTGGATGCCTCAGCCCCAGAGCAATATAGAAATATAGACATCTGGGGGCCCTGAAGCTTTACAGTTGGAAGCCAACTTCATAGCAGACTTAGCAACAGCACACCTGAATAGATGTGAGACCCACTCCTGAGAAAGGAGTATAACAAATTAGAAAATATGAACAGGGTCCCCAACATATGAACCATTGACTTTCGTAAATAAAAACCTCAGCAATGGCTTGCAAAGACTCTCAGTGTGAATCATGTATCAGTTAAGCTCATCATGCTGGCAGACGAGACTTCAGATAAGAAAAATGAGGCACTGAAAGTAGAAAAAGCAAGGCCACACAGCTAGTAAGGTCAACAGATGTCACGTGGGCCATTAGTTTCTTTCTACTTGTTCAACATCTTCACAGACATTGCAAAATTGGGGAGACATGGGTAATTGCTGGGCACAAAAGTTGGTAGACAGAGAAAAGAAAAATAAAGATGGAAAGAGCTAATAAATTCCACGAATCCAAAAGCAAACAATCAAAGTCAATGTGTATGGCCCAAAATAAGTTGCATATTTGAAAGAAATAGAATTTAGCTACCACTCTGTCTGAATCCAAATTTGAGACCAAAGTCAATTGGGAGACACGCAGAACACAAATGCATTCTGATTGTTCTTGCCTGTCTCTCATCCCATGCAGGAGCAGTTGAATTCATCAGCTTGTTAACAGTGGCTTGGAGAAACGTGATATCTTGAAAATTTCCAGAACAGTGTTGGCAATTGTCCCTTCACAAATTACCCTAGAAGCCATTTCTTACTAGGTTTATGCTCTAGTTTTCCTTGTCCAATTTAGTGACCATGTGTCCCTTTTAAAATTTTTCAGAATATCACTTTTTTTTTAACATCTTTATTGGAGTATAATTGCTTTACAATGGTGTGTTAGTTTCTGCTTTATAACAAAGTCAATCAGTTATACATATACATATGTTCCCATATCTCTTCCCTCTTGCATCTCCCTCCCTCCCACCCTCCCTATCCCACCCCTCTAGGTGGTCACAAAGCACCGAGCTGATCTCCCTGTGCTATGCGGTTGCTTCCCACTAGCTATCTATTTTACGTTTGGTAGTGTATATATGTCCATGCCACTCTCTTACTTTGTCATTTCCCCCTCCCCATATCCTCAAGTCCATTCTCTAGTAGGTCTGTGTCTTTATTCCTGTCTTGCCACTAGGTTCTTCATGACCTTTTTTTTCCCCCTTAGATTCCATATATATGTGTTAGCATACTGTATTTGTTTTTCTCATCAGAATATCACTCTTGACACTTTTTCCCTTACATTTAGACAATGATAAAGTCCTGAAAAGATGTCTGCCTCCCAAGAACTGGATTTGACTGGGCTGGTGATGAGAGAAGGAAACTGTTTCCTTCATGCAGCTGGTATGTGGATGGTGTGGAGGGTGACAGTGGGAGGGTCAGGACCCACTACCAAACAACCTCTGGCAATGCTTCTTCAAGGCTAAGGCTGGGAAATCCTGCTTCTGAAGCAGGTCTCAGGCACACATCTGCTCTTCTCAAGCAACCTTCAGGCCCACCAAGTGACAAAGAGACAAAGCTGAAGGAAAATGCTCCTTACGTAGAGAGTAACTCTTTTCAAGGCACTAATCCAGTGTGCTCATGAAGGAAGCATTAACCCCACATCAGTCCCTTTAGCTGTGCCTGCATAGAGTAGTTACTATCTACTTAAAATATGGCCACTTTCTATAGAGCAGAAGGAAGAAATGTTCATAATGAACATAACACGATGCTTTGTTCTCAAGTCTCAATATCACTCTACAGAGTTAGTAAATGTAACCAGTATAGTTCAGTCAATAAATCCACTTATTCTGAAATAAGTAGACATTTCAGTAGAAAGTATACACATGCATCCTGAAAAGTGAAACCAACACGTATTAGCTATCTATTGCTGCATAAGAAGTTATCCCAAAACACAGTAAATTAAAATAACAAGTATTTATTATCTCATAGTGTCTGAAGGTCATGAATCACGGCACAGGTCAGCAGGGTGCCTCTGTCTCAGGGTCTCACCAGGCTGCACCAGCTGGGTCTACAGTCTTTTCACACCTTAACTGGGGGAGGATCTGAGACCAAGTTCACTGACAAGAGGCCTGTTGGCAGGCCTCATGGCCTTGATGTCTGTTGGCTGGACACACAAGTTCCTTGCCACATGGGCCTCTCCATGAGGTTACTCATAGTACAGCAGCTTATTTTCCCCAGAGCAAGAGCTGCAAGAAGGAGCAAAAGAGGGAAGAGCAATATGGAAGTCACAGTGTTTTATAATCTAATCTGAGGTGACAAACCCATCATGTTTTTTCCTATTCTATTCATAGAAGCCATTAAGACCAGCCCAGACTCAAAGGGAGAGGATTATATAAGGGCATGAACACTCACAGGCAGGGATCATTGGGGCCATTTTAGAGGCTGCCTATCACACAACACAATTCCTTCTCCCCATATTAAATAATACTGAGATGGGGCATGCTTCCCCTACATTAAACAACACCTAGAACAGACAAATATTACTTAGAGGCTTGCACCAGGAAACACCTGCTCCTGGAAGGTAAGAGTGTAAACTAAGATAGCTTACTCAGCAAGACTAAAATCTTGCTCATCAAGGTGCCTTCAAGACCCTCACCTCACTGTGTCCACCAGTCCAGAACTATTAGGTCATAGACTCTGCCCAATCACAAATAGTTTCATACTTGGCAAGACTGACCTTAAAATCACCCAGTCCATATCCTAAAATGCTTATAAACGTCCTCCCCTAATTTCACGTTTTCAGACAGCCCTAAGACTTTACAAAGGTGGTCATCTCTCTTACTTCAGTAGGTTTAGTAAGAGCTTTGCATGACCAACAGATTTTTCTATGGGTTTTCTGAGATGTCAAGAGTAGACAATTTCAAGTATAAGAGTGATTATTTCAGTTTCGTATTACCCATGAAATGTTGACCTACTGTCACTGTAGAATGACAAATTATTTTAATCAAATTCTTGAAAGAAAAAGGAAGTAAAATTATAATTAACCTCTTCAAGAAAAGGTACTGTGGCTTGCTATACATTCAACTGTTAAAGCTAGATCATCTTACTTAGAAGTATACACTGGATACTTTATGGCTAGCAAAAAGTCCAAACTAATGTCCATATTTTCTTCACATCATTCTGTTCTTTCCTAATTCTTTATCAGTGTTGAGGATTTTGCTGCCCTTCCCTACCATCCCAAGAACAGGGAAGGTGTAGAATTTCTGAACTCTCACTTTTTCCACACAGGCAAAAATTTCACTAGATCCATACAAAATAAAATTCTCTCACATTTCAAAATGTTAACTTGGTGTTTCAGTGTTTTTAAGCTATTTGTAATATTAATATATTTAGAATCCTTCCTGACATTTTTAAAATGAAATTTAAAGCACCAAGCTCTCTATTCTGTATCCAGTGTCAGAAGCAAACACCCCTGTGACTCACAGCACTTATCTCCAAGGCTCTTAATTTAAATGAAAGTGTTTTGTGGGGTGGGATGTTTTGTTGTTGTTGGTAGCCCTTGAAAATTAATGGTGTTACTCACGTGGAAATTATAGTTGATACTTAGAATTCTCACATGACTGTGTGATCCAAAACACAAAATAATTTGATGTCCTTCAGATTGCATCTTATATTTAGATTTGTTTCAGGATATTCATCTTTACTTAATAGCAGGTTTTCCTCTACACTGAGCTGCAGTGTTTAGTGGTAATGATGGAGAAACTATTTTTAATATTTAAGAAAGTCATCCTCAGGGGGTCGAAGAAGATGGCGGAAGAGTAAGATGCGGAGATCACCTTCCTTCCCACAGATACATTAGAAATACATCTACACGTGGAACTGCTCCTACAGAACACCCACTGAACGCTGGCAGAAAACGTCAGACCCCCCAAAAGGCAAGAAACTCCCCACGTACTTGGGTAGGGCAAAAGAAAAAAGAAATAACAGAGACAAAAGAATAGGGACGGGACCTGCACCAGTGGGAGGGAGCTGTGAAGGAGGAAAGGTGTCCACACACTAGGAAGCCCCTTCATGGGCGGAGACTGCGGGTGGCTGAGGGGGGAAGCTTCGGAGCCACGGAGGAGAGCGCAGCCACAGGGGTGTGGAGGGCAAAGCGGAGAGATTCCCGCACAGAGGCTCAGCGCCAAGCAGCACTCACCAACCCGAGAGGCTTGTCTGCTCAGCCGCCGGGGCGGGCGGGTATGGGAGCTGAGGCTCGGGCTTCGGTAGGATCGAAGGGAGAGGACTGGGGTTGGCGGCGTGAACACAGCCTGAAGGGGTTAGTGCACCACAGCTAGCCGGGAGGGAGTCCGGGAAAAAGTCTGCAGCTGCCGAAGAGGCAAGAGACGTTTTCTTCCCTCTTTGTTTCCTAGTGCGCGAGGAGAGGGGATTCACAGCGCCGCCTAAACGAACTCCAGAGACGGGCGCGAGCCGCGGCGATCAGCGCGGACCCTAGAGACGGGCATGAGACGCCAAGGCTGCTGCTGCCGCCACCAAAAAGCCTGTGTGCAAGCACAGGTCACTATCCACACCACCCCTCCCAGGAGCCGGTGCAGCCCGCCACGGCCAGGGTCCCGTGATCCGGGGACAACTTCCCCGGAAGAACGCACGATGCGCCTCAGGCTGGTGCAACGTCACGCCGGCCTCTGCCACCACAGGCTTGCCCCGCATCCGTATCCCTCCCTCCCCCCGGCCTGAGTGAGCCAGAGCCCCCGAAGCAGCTGCTCCTTTAATCCCGTCCTGTCTGGGCGGGGAGCAGACGCCCTCAGGCGACCTACACGCAGAGGCGGGTCCAAATCCAAAGCTGAACCCCGGGAGTTGTGCAAACAAAGAAGAGAAAGGGAAATTTCTCCCAGCAGCCTCAGGAGCAGCAGATTAAATCTCCACAATCAACTTGATGTACCCTGCATCTGTGGAATACCTGAATAGACAATGAATCATCCCAAATTCAGGAGGTGGACTTTGGGAGCAGGATATATTAATTTTTCCCCTTTTCCTTTTTTTGTGAGTGTATATGTATATGCTTCTGGGTGAGATTTTGTCTGTATAAATTTGCTTTATAATAGCTTTATTTTACTTCATTATATTTTATCCTCTTTCTTTCTTTCTTTCTATTTTTTCTCCCTTTTGCTCTGAGCCGTGTGGATGAAAGGCTCTTGGTGCTCCAGCCAGGCATCAGGGCTGTGCCTCTGAGGCGGGAGAGCCAACTTCAGGACACTGGTCCACAAGAGACCTCCCAGCTCCACATAATACCAAACAGCAAAAATCTCTCAGAGATCTCCATCTCAACATCAAGACCCAGCTTCACTCAACGACCAGCAAGCTACAGTGCTGGACACCCTATGCCAAACAACTAGCAAGACAGGAACACAGCCCCATCCATTAGCAGAGAGGCTGCCTAAAATCATAATAAGGCCACAGACACCCCAAAATACACCACCAGACGTGGATGTGCCCACCAGAAAGACAAGATCCAGCCTCATCCACCAGAACACAGGCACTAGTTCCCTCCACCAGGAAGCCTACACAACCCACTGAACCAACCTTAGCCACTGGGGACAGACACCAAAAACAACGGGAACTACGAACCTGCAGCCTGTGAAAAGGAGATCCGAAACACAGTAAGATAAGCAAAATGAGACGACAGAAAAACACACAGCAGATGAAGGAGCAGGGTCAAAACACACCAGACCTAAAAAATGAAGAGGAAATAGGTAGTCTACCTGAAAAAGAATTCAGAATAATGATAGTAAGGATGATCCAAAATCTTGGAAATAGAATAGACAAAATGCAGGAAACATTTAACAAGGACGTAGAAGAACTAAAGAGGAACCAAGCAACAATGAAAAACACAATAAATGAAATTAAAAATACTCTGGATGGGATCAATAGCAGAATAACTGAGGCAGAAGAACGGATAAGTGACCTGGAAGATAAAATGGTGGAAATAACTACTGCAGAGCAGAATAAAGAAAAAAGAATGAAAAGAACTGAGGACAGTCTCAGAGACCTCTGGGACAACATTAAACGCACCAACATTCGAATTATAGGGGTCCCAAAAGAAGAAGAGAAAAAGAAAGGGACTGAGAAAATATTTGAAGAGATTATAGTTGAAAACTTCCCTAATATGGGAAAGGAAATAGTTAATCAAGTACTGGAAGCACAGAGAGTCCCATACAGGATAAATCCAAGGAGAAACACGCCAAGACACATATTAATCAAACTGTCAAAAATTAAATATAAAGAAAACATATTAAAAGCAGCAAGGGAAAAACAACAAATAACACGCAAGGGAATCCCCATAAGGTTAACAGCTGATCTTTCAGCAGATACTCTGCAAGCCAGAAGGGAGTGGCAGGATATACTTAAAGTGATAAAGGAGAAAAACCTACAACCAAGATTAATCTACCCAGCAAGGATCTCATTCAGATTTGATGGAGAAATTAAAACCTTTACAGACAAGCAAAAGCTGAGAGAGTTCAGCACCACCAAACCAGCTTTACAACAAATGCTAAAGGAACTTCTCTAGGCAAGAAATACAAGAGAAGGAAAACACCTACAATAACAAACCCAAAACATTTAAGAAAATGGGAATAGGAACATACATATCGATAATTACCTTAAATGTAAATGGATTAAATGCTCCCACCAAAAGACACAGACTGGCTGAATGGATACAAAAACAAGACCCATATATATGCTGTCTACAAGAGACCCACTTCAGGCCTAGGGACACATACAGACTGAAAGTGAGGGGATGGAAAAAGATATTCCATGCAAATGGAAATCAAAAGAAAGCTGGAGTAGCAATTCTCATATCAGACAAAATAGACTTTAAAATAAAGACTATTACAAGAGACAAAGAAGGACACTATATAATGATCAAGGGATCGATCCAAGAGGAAGGTATAACAATTGTAAATATTTATGCACCCAACATAGGAGCACCTCAATACATAAGGCAAATACTAACAGCCATAAAAGGGGAAATCGACAGCAACACAATCATAGTAGGGGACTTTAACACCCCACTTTCACCAATGGACAGATCATCCAAAATGAAAATAAATAAGGAAACACAAGCTTTAAATGATACATTAAACAAGATGGACTTAATTGATATTTATAGGACATTCCATCCAAAAACAACAGAAAACACATTTTTCTCAATGCTCATGGAATATTCTCCAGGATAGATCATATCTTGGGTCACAAATCAAGCCTTGGAAAATGTAAGAAAATTGAAATCGTATCAAGTATCTTTTCCGACCACAACGCTATGAGACTAGATATCAATTACAGGAAAAGATCTGTAAAAAATACAAACACATGGAGGCTACACAATACACTACTTAATAACGAAGTGATCACTGAAGAAATCAAAGGGGAAATCAAAAAATACCTAGAAACAAATGACAATGGAGACACGACGACCCAAAACCTATGGGACGCAACAAAAGCAGTGCTAAGAGGGAAGTTTATAGCAATACAAGCCTACCTCAAGAAACAGGAAACATCTCGAATAAACAACTTAACCTTGCACCTGAAGCAATTAGAGAAAGAAGAACAAAAAAGCCCCAAAGCTAGCAGAAGGAAAGAAATCATAAAGATCAGATCAGAAATAAATGAAAAAGAAATGAAGGAAACAATAGCAAAAATCAATGAAACCAAAAGCTGGTTCTTCGAGAAGATAAACAAAATTGACAAACCATTAGCCAGACTCATCAAGAGAAAAGGGTAGAAGGCTCAAATCAATAGAATTAGAAATGAAAAAGGAGAAGTAACCACTGACACTGCAGAAATACAAACGATCATGAGAGATTACTACAAGCAACTCTATGCCAATAAAATGGACAACCTGGAAGAAATGGACAGATTCTTAGAAATGCACAAAATGCCGAGACTGAACCAGGAAGAAATAGAAAATATGAAGAGACCAATCACAAGCACTGAAATTGAAACTGTGATTAAAAATCTTCCAACAAACAAAAGCCCAGGACCAGACGGCTTCACAGGCGAATTCTATCAAACATTTAGAGAAGAGCTAACACCTATCCTTCTCAAACTCTTCCAAAATATTGCAGAGGGAGGAACACTCCCAAACTCATTCTACGAGGCCACCATCACCCTGATACCAAAACCAGACAAAGATGTCACAAAGAAAGAAAACTACAGGCCAATATCACTGATGAACATAGATGCAAAAATCCTCAACAAAATACTAGCAAACAGAATCCAATAGCACATTAAAAGGATCATAAACCATGATCAAGTGGGGTTTATCCCAGGAATGCAAGGATTCTTCAATATACGCAAATTAATCAACGTGATACACCATATTAACAAACTGAAGGAGAAAAACCATATGATCATCTCAATAGATGCAGAGAAAGCTTTTGACAAAATTCAACACCCATTTATGATAAAAGCCCTGCAGAAAGTAGGCATAGAGGGAACTTTCCTCAACATAATAAAGGCCATATATAACAAACCCACAGCCAACATTGTCCTCAATGGTGAAAAACTGTAACCATTTCCACTAAGATCAGGAACAAGACAAGGCTGCCCACTCTCACCACTCTTATTCAACATAGTTTTGGAAGTGTTAGCCACAGCAATCAGAGAAGACAAAGAAATAAAAGGAATCCAAATCGGAAAAGAAGAAGTAAAGCTGTCACTGTCTGCAGATGACATGATACTATACATAGAGAATCCTAAAGATGCTACCAGAAAACTCCTAGAGCTAATCAATGAATTTGGTAAAGTAGCAGGATACAAAATTAATGCACAGAAATCTCTTCCATTCCTATACACTAATGATGAAAAATCTGAAAGTGAAATTAAGAAAACACTCCCGTTTACCATTGCAACAAAAAGAATAAAATATCTAGGAATAAACCTACCTAAGGAGACAAAAGACCTGTATGCAGAAAACTATAAGACACTGATGAAAGAAATTAAAGATGATACAAATAGATGGAGAGATATACCATGTTCCTGGATTGGAAGAATCAACATTGTGAAAATGACTCTACTACCTAAAGCAATCTACAGATTCAATGCAATCCCTATCAAACTACCAATGGCATTTTTCACAGAACTAGAACAAAAAATTTCACAATTTGTATGGAAACACAAAAGACCCCGAATAGCCAAAGCAATCTTGAGAATGAAAAATGGAGCTGGAGGAATCAGGCTCCCTGACTTCAGACTTTATTACAAAGCTACAGTAATCAAGACAGTTTGGTACTGGCACAAAAACAGAAATATAGATCAATGGAACAGGATAGAAAGCCCAGAGATAAACCCATGCACATATGGTCACCTTATCTTTGATAAAGGAGGCAAGCATATACAGTGGAGAAAAGACAGCCTCTTCAATAAGTGGTGCTGGGAAAATTGGACAGATACATGTAAAAGTATGAAATTAGAACACTCCCTGACACCATGCACAAAAATAAACTCAAAATGGATTAAAGACCTAAGTGTAAAGCCAGACACTATCAAACTCTTAGAGGAAAACATACGCAGAACACTCTATGACATAAATCACAGCAAGATTCTTTTTGACCCAGCTCCTAGAGAAATGGAAATAAAAACACAAATAAACAAATGGGACCTAATGAAACTTAAAAGCTTTTGCACAGCAAAGGAAACCATAAACAAGACCAAAAGACAACCCTCAGAATGGGAGAAAATATTTGCAAATGAAGCAACTGACAAAGGATTAATCTCCAAGATTTACAAGCAGCTCATGCAGCTCAATAACAAACAAATGAACAACCCAATCCAAAAATGGGCAGAAGACCTAAATAGACATTTCTCCAAAGAAGATATACAGATTGCCAACAGACACATGAAAGAATGCTCAACATCATTAATCATTAGAGAAATGCAAATCAAAACTACAATGAGATATCATCTCACACCGGTCAGAATGGCCATCATCAAAAAATCTAGAAACAATAAATGCTGGAGAGGGTGTGGACGAAAGGGAACACTCTTGCACTGGTGGTGGGAATGTAAATTGATATAGCCACTATGGAGAACAGTATGGAGGTTCCTTAAGAAACTACAAATAGAACTACCATACGACCCAGCAATCCCACTACTGGGCATATACCTGGAGAAAACCATAGTTCAAAAAGAGTCATGTACCAAAATGTTCATTGCAGCTCTATTTACAATAGCCAGGACATGGAAGCAACCTAAGTGTCCATCATCGGATGAATGGATAAAGAAGATGTGGCACATGTATACAATGGAATATTACTCAGCCATAAAAAGAAATGAAATGGAGGTATTTGTAATGAGGTGGATGGAGTTAGAGTCTGTCATACAGAGTGAAGTAAGTCAGTAAGAGAAAAACAAATACAGTATGCTAACACATATATATGGAATCTAAGGAAAAAAAAAAAAAGGCCATGAAGAACCTAGTGGCAAGACGGGAATAAAGACACAGACTTACTAGAGAATGGACTTGAGGATATGGGGAGGCGGAGGTGTGAGATGTGACAGGGTGAGAGAGTGTCATGGACATATATACACTACCAAATGTAAAATAGATAGCTAGTGGGAAGCAGCCGCATAGCACAGGGAGATCAGCTTGGTGCTTTGTGACCACCTAGAGGGGTGGGATGGGGAGGGTGGGAGGGAGGGAGATGCAAGAGGGAAGAGATATGGGAACATATGTATATGTATAACTGATTCACTTTGTTATAAAGCAGAAACTAACACACCATTGTAAAGCAATTATACTTCAATAAAGATGTTTAAAAAAAAAAAGTCATTCTTACATGCACTATTTATCTTGTAATTATGATTAATGATGTTAAT
The DNA here is from genome assembly GCF_028021215.1 of Eschrichtius robustus. NCBI lineage: Eukaryota > Metazoa > Chordata > Mammalia > Artiodactyla > Eschrichtiidae > Eschrichtius > Eschrichtius robustus. The sequence goes on from NC_090835.1 coordinate 22,667,889, forward strand.
CTGATGTCCAATTGAATTTATGAATTTTAAAGTTTGGTTTTACTGTTTAAACAGCCACATAGGCCACCTTGCTAAAATAGCACCCACACAATTAGTCATGGGGAATTGAGGAACTTTTACCTTATCTGTAGATGATCAAGCATTCAATAGGTTAAAAAAAATTATACATTCCAAATTTTTAACTTTTAAAATATATGTAGATAGATGGAATCCTGGTTCTTTATCTCAAAGTGAGGACTTTTGATTAAATAACCATATACCAAAGAAAGGTTTCATTTTGTTAGAGTAACTTTAGACCTTCCTAAGATAATTTCCCTTTCATTTGAGATCAAAACCATGCCCTTAAAGCTCAGAATACAAACCCATTGAGAATTTGGGACCTAGCCAACACTTTTAATGAAAATCACTATATTTTCTCAAGTCCTAGGGTATTTTAGTCCTTGCATTCTAATGAGTAATTGGTACCACTACCAACCCATTAATCACACATATGGCTGCTTTAATAAGTAATTTTTCTGTGAATATAGCTTAAAGACTATGATTGAAATGAAAATGCCCCTGATTTATCAGCTTATTGATATTCTTGATGAATTAATTCAAGCCCCATGTCTTCATGTATTTGGGATTGGTTTCACAAAATAAATTATGTCATTTTTCATAAATGCTCGTACTTTTTTATGTTCAACATTCAATCTGATCAAGCATTACAATGTGAAATATTAAGATCCAGTGAAAAGTCTGATGTCAACATGTAACAGAATAAATCATTTTAAAAGTCTAAATCTTTATTTTTATGTGAATCACTGTTGATTTACAAATATGCCTCTAGACAGTGTGTTACATAGATATTTAATGTCTGCATGTGTATAATTCCTTCAACTACAGAAAACCTGCCCCGCCAGCCTTCAGTCATCCTTGTTTCCAACTGAGGAATTTGATAATCAAAAGAACAAAATCAAGTTCTAAGCCTATTTCTTTCAAGAACTGAGGTTCTAAAAGACAAAAACTCTTCTTTTTTTTCTCTGCAAGCTGATATTTATCTGCCTAACCACCACCACCAGGAGGAGAAGGAATTGGTTTAGAAATGACCAACTTTCCATTACAATTTCTTCCAGTGCCATCTTCCCAAATGTATTTACCTGTCCAAACCATAATTCTGGATCTAAATCACTATTTTTAATCTAATGATTTTTAAATTCATTTTAAAATTCAAAGTAGTAAAACTTTGAGAAAAAAGGTTTGGACAATCAAAAAAGTGCGTGCTATAAGCAGTAAAATCCTCCCTAGCACACTCTCTTCTCCTTTCCCTTTCCATGGTGGTAGTCAACCTTATTTGTTTTTAAAGCTTTCAGACATTTTGAAATTCATTTTGAAATTTTATATACATATATATATATGCAGCATTTTTAGCACTAGCAAAAGATTGGGGAAAAGCTTAATATCCATTACTAGAAGACTAATACATGACTCATCCATATAATAAAATTCTTTGAGGCCACAAGAGACAAGTCAGGAAACTTTTATGTATAAATATGGCAAGGTCTCAAATATACTGTCAAATGAAAAAAGCAAGGTACAGAACACTGTGTAAAGTATGCATCCATCTTTTAAAAATGTATGAAAATATTTCTGAAAAGATTAAAAAGATAAAACAAACTTGATAACCTTCAGGAAAAGGAATCAAGTGTCTGAGACAGAGGTGGGAAAGAGTCTCAACACAGATAAGCTTTTGTACATTTTTAATTTAAATAAGTAAATAAAATTTATAATAAAATTCACATTTTAATTAATAAATAAACACATTTTAATTGTAAAAAATTTAAGTTCTGTCTTATGGCTTGTTTTTTACATCAGTGGAATTTCACTATATGGATTATTCTGCATTATGCTTTTTGTCACTTAACATTTCTTATAGATTTTTTCTTTTCAATACTTAGGAGACTACTGAATTCTTTTTCAAAGCTACATATTATTCCAACACAGATAAACCAAAGTTTACTTTTAAATTCTTCTATTAATATACTAAATCACTGGGTTGAGGGCCAGTCAATAAATGCTTCATGGCCCAATTTAATTAAGCTCTCTTAATTTACTATTAACACTTCCTTTGGTCTATTACTAGACAATAAATATAAAAAACAAATATGTTCAACCTTACTAATAATCAAACAAATGAAAATTAAAATAGCAATGGGAGGAATTCATTGCTTGCAAAAAAATTCATTGCTTGTGAATAACAGGGCATCATCTTACATTTCTAGTAAGATATAAAATGGTACAGTTTGAAAAGCAATTTGGTAATTTGATTGAAAGCATTAACATGCATATATTTTTCTTCCATTAATTCCATGTCCATGAATTATTTTTAATTAAGCAATTGGACAAATTAGCCAAAATAAATGTGCAGTTTTTATTACACCATTTTCATGAAAGTAAAAAAAAAAAAAATGAAGACAATGGGAATATCTAATCATAACAGGTGATCAGTTAATTTATTATGATATGTCCATACAATAAAATACATTAAGCCATTTAGAACAAAGCTGTGGAGAATTATTTATTGAAATTGTTAAAAGAAAATCCGATTGCAAACAGTACATAAATCATTATCTCATTCTGAGAAAACAATATATTTGAATAGAAAAAAATCCTGAAGGAATATATACCCCAAACATTAACCAGCAATTTTTGCCCAAAATTGGAAGCACAGGTAATCTTGTATTATTTTCCTTAAAAATATTTTATAATTTTTCTGAAATCAGCATGCATCACTTGTAATATACCACTAACATGTATTATAAAGAAGTAAAACAAGGTTCAGTAATTGTTTAGTCATCAAACTCTATCTACCGTAAGTTGGAACATATCAAAGACCAAAGCGTAGAAATAATGGATTTGATAACCTTCTACAATTGCATTTTAACACCTAAAACTTGCAACTTTTTGCGTATGGTGTCCTTGGTTGAAAAACATTGTTTAAAATTATAGCCACCTCCAATAAAGATGTTAAAAAAAAAAAAAAAAAATATATATATATATATATAGCCACTAAAAGGTACAAACTTTCAGTTACAAGACTAAGTTCTCGGGATCTAATGTACAGTACAGTGATTATAGTTAGTTATACTGTATTACAGACTTAAAGCTGCTAAGAGAGTAGATCTTAAGTATTCACACCACGAAAAGAAAATGGTAATTATGTGACATGATGGAGGTGTTAGATATGGTAGTAATCATTTTTGCAATATATAAATGTATCAAATCAACACATTTTTCACCTTAAATGTATACAATGTTATATGTCAATTATATCTCTATAAAGCTGGAAAAAATAAAGTAAAATAAAGCTACAGTTGGGGAGTGGACAAACAATGAATCCACCTCTAAGAATTAGACTCAGTAGTCATTACTATTCTCCTTGATGTATATAAATGACAAGACCTATTTTCTTGAAATAATCTGTAATTGATGTGGCAAAAGTAGAAAGCAACTCTTAGAACTTCAGAATATCAGATATGCACAGCTAGTACCATGGAAAAAAAACGTCTGAATGGGTAAGAAGAATGTGGGCAATACTGAAGGAAGAACTCTATGTGTGAGGCTTACCCCTAAGTAACCAGTATGACATTTTTCTTTGTAAATATTCTTTGATGCTCTGTGAAGTCTTTTATAGGAACCCCCTGCACCCCAACCTCACCCTAATAGTGCTCAGAACAGAGCATTTATCGCACCACGTTTATTACTTGTGTAAACACATTTCTCCCCATGGACTGCATGTGGAGTCTGTGAAGAGGCCCTGTGACATGGCTTTGTGCTAAATATTCTCTGAAGGCTTTGTTTTTGCTGTCTAGTTATAGTGTTTTTATGTGGGGGCCTTAGACAGATTGACAAATCATGTCCCCAGCTGGAATCTTCCCTTTACAATACATTTTTCAGGGAAAAACTGTAACTTACAAACAGTATAGATCATAGGATCAGTAGGATACCAATTTCTTTAAAGAGCATAGATAATCTCTATAAAAGGACACCTTGCTATTCAAATCCGATCTCTGTTAGGGGGAGTTTACACAGCAATTTCTAATAACAAGGCATTCTAAGTTATCCAAAATCTATTTAGCAGCAGCAGTTTGGTTAGTGGAATTATCAGGAAATGTATCCAAATCTATTGGTCTCCAGAGTTCAAATAGGGAACATTCAAAATTTAATTAAATATTGGATGTTATATCTTAATCGTAAACGTTCAAGATGCAATTTCAGGAGATGAGGTGATTTTTACTTTCTTCTCTATTCCCTCTATATTCTAGAAATTTTCTAAATTAAACTTGAGTGTTTCATTTTCTAAGAAAAGATTTTGAGTAGTGACTCACATTTCAATATTTCTTTAAGGGGAAAAGATCTAAGTCAGTTCGATGTGAATTGTCTGACTGACCATCGGAGTGTTGCTCATTCAACATAAAAAGTATCACACAGTGAGAGGCATCTTCTTGATCAAAATAAGCTTTGCAATCATCTGAATGAGAAAGATACATTCTAAGAAATGTGTTTTCTAACTGCCCCAAACAATTCTGCACAACTCTAAATAAAATTCATCATCTGCTTTACTTACTATATTAAAGCCAATAAATTTTTGAAGGAAAAAAATCATCTGTAATGAAATAGGAAGGAAAATTATTTTTCTCATAACGACTATGTTTTTTAGTCAGGTCGCTGTGAATTCAATAAAACCAATCTATTTTTGCTTCGTCTGCCTTGTTGAGATCAATTCTTCAATTGCAAAAGCAATAAAAAAGTTTTAAATGTCCGAATTAAAATCAATATAATTTATTCCAGAATCCACTCCCATTTTCTTGAAATGATGTACCTAAGGTCTTTGGAGAATCCCTGCCTGCCCATTGATATGAGTGTAAAAATAAAGCATATCCTAAATAGAGCGAAGTAAATACAACAGTAGCAGCAAAAATAATGAGACATTTATTGTCTGTGGTATGTGGGGTATTATGAGAGGCAATAGAAATGCAAATGCCTGAGATATGAATGTGTAAGACATGAATCCTATGTCTCAAAAGCTTATGCTCATGTATAGGTCAGATGGAGTCTTTGCACAAAAATATATCATTTGGGGCTTAGGGCGGATCATTACAATAATGATCCCATAATGAGTCACATTCCCTGTGCCCATGCTCCACTGTCATTCCTTCTATCAAGAGGCCAAGTCTATTCAGCTACTCAGTTGAATTTCGGCAAGTCTTGTGCCTTTCTTTAACCAGTAGAATCTGGCAAATGTGACTTTGTGCATGTTCCAGTCTGTGTCTTAAAAGGCCTTGCAGCTCCTGCTCTCACCCTTTTAAGCTCTGAGATCACCATACCTGAATAAATTAAAGAATATGAGATGAAAGAATGTGTAGAGAAAGAGGCTCAGGCACCCCAGCCGCCACAAGGGAGCCACCCAGACCACGCACAGAAAACAGAACTGCCTGATCACCCACCAATCCAGACGAAGAATACATGGGTTTTGATTTCAGCTACTTTGTTTTGAGGGTAGTTTGTTAGGCTGCAATAAGTAAAGTACTGCTTCAGCTATTTATTCATCCAACCAATATGTACAGAGTGCAAACTACATGCCAATCACCAGCACTGGACAAACAGGTGAACATCAACAATGGTCCCTTTTTCCAAGGAGTTTATGTTCTAGTACTTGAGGATAGGGAAGGGAAAGACCAATGATTTAAAAATAGTAAAATAAATAATAATTTTACATACAAAGAGATGATGGCTGTGAGAAAAACAAAGCAGGATAAAGAGATGGAGAGTGACCAAGGTGGGCAGGGGAACAAAGAAGATGGTCAGAGAAGGCTTCTCAGGTTTGATGATGTTTAATCAGAAACCTGAATGTTGAGAAGAAGCAAGCCAGGAAAAAAAAAAAATGTGAGGGAACAGCTTTCTATCAATAAATGCTATCTATCAACACACATGGGATCAGGCTTCCATGCTTGGGGAACATCAAGGTCAGGGGCAGGAGGGCAAGGACGACTGGTGGGTGGCTGAAGTTGAGTTCCGAGAAACAGGTGCTGAAAAGATCTTGTGGGACCTTGTGCACCATAGGAAGGTCTGTTATATTTGAAGTAGTGAGGATTTTCTTCACTTTAACATTTAGTTATGCAGAGACACAAATATCCATTGTTACAAAATGATTCAACCAACATAGCAACAGACTCTCCTCTTTACCCCTAATAAGGCCAGCCCACTGTAACGGCCATTTTGCCCCTTGATTTAAAAATAAAATCTAGGGGGACTTCCCTGGTGGCACAGTGGTTAAGATTCCACGCTCCCAGAAAAGGGAACCCTCTTGCACTGTTGGTGGGAATGTAAATTGATACAGCCACTATGGAGAACAGTATGGAGGTTCCTGAAAAAAACTAAAAATAGAACTACCATACGACCCAGCAATCCCACTACTGGGCATATACCCTGAGAAAACCATAATTCAAAAAGAGTTATGTACCACAATGTTCATTGCAGCACTATTTACAATAGCCAGGACATGGAAGCAACGTAAGTGTACATCGACAGATGAATGGATAAAGAAGATGTGGCACATATATACAATGGAATATTACTCAGCCATAAAAAGAAATTTGTAGTGAGGTGGATGGACCTAGAGTCTGTCATACAGAGTGAAGTAAGTCAGAAAGAGAAAAACAAATACATATATATGGAATCTAAAAAAAAGAAAAAAACAGTTCTGAAGAACCTAGGGACAGGACAGGAATAAAGACACAGACGTAGAGAATGGACTTGAGGACACAGGGAGGAGGAAGGGTAAGCTGGGACAAAGTGAGAGAGTGGCATGGACATATATACACTACCAAATGTAAAATAGATAGCTAGTGGGAAGCAGCCACATAGCACAGGGAGATCAGCTCTGTGCTTGTCACCACCTAGAGGGGTGGGATAGGGAGGGTGGGAGGGAGGCTCAAGAGGGAGGGGATGTGGGGATATATGTATACGTATAGCTGATTCACTTTATTATACAGCAGAAACTAACACAACATTGTAAAGCAATTATACTCCAATAAAGATGTTAAAAAAAAAAAAAAAGACTCCATGCTCCCAATGCAGGGACCCAGGTTTGATCCCTGATCAGGGAACTAGATCCCACATGCATGCCACAAGAGTTCTCATGCCGCAACTAAGGAGGCTGCCTGCTGCAACTAAGACCCGGTGCAATCAAATAACTAAATAAATAAAGTAAATATTAAATAAATAAATAAATAATGAAAATAAAATCTGGGACTATTCTGGAGGTCCAGTGGTTGACTCTGCGCTTCCACCGCAGGGGGCACGGTTTCGATCCCTGGTCAGAAAACTAAGATCCCATGTGCAGCACAGCAGGGCCAAAAAAACAAAAAATAAAAATAAAATCTGCATTATTTGAGCTTTAGAAATTGTCTATTTCATGGATTCACATTTGATAAGCAAAAATTCACTGCTGTGAGTCATGTCTTCAAAGTAGCTTATTTTTACCCCAGGAATCCCTGACACTGGAGGGAAAATTTGGGTCCAAAGATTAGGAGCTTAGAAAGCAAGTATTGTGAGGACAGCTCTGAAATTGAAGAAGCTGTCACTTGGTCAGAAACTCAGAGGGAAAGCTTAGCCAAGCAACAAAAGCCTTTTCAGGGCTCTTCACACCATGCAGTTGAAACAGTGGTTGATTTTATAGCTAATAAGGCATTAAACTGAATCTCTTAAGCTTTCCATATTGAAAGTAATTGTAAATTGAATTTGCTAAAACAATAACTTAAAGAGGCAAGACTTGAATGTTGTCGGAGCAAATCAAATGATGATGCCGAATTTAAAGAGCCACTGAAACAAGTGTCTTCAAGTACTTTATCGATCTACCAGAAGCAGCTGCTGTCGACCCTGAGCTTTGCTTGGCAAGTGGAATTATTGTGCATTGATTATTCATCATGGAGTCAGGCTATCAGACTCCAGCTCCAGGTGGGCTGGTCATTTACATTTCAACACTTTGACTCAACAGAAATAATGTGCCTTGGAAGGAACAGAGAGATAGCATCTCCCCTGGGCTCAGGGGCTTGGTTCCTTGGCTTGTAAAAGCAACACTCCAATCTCTCTGCCTTCCTCTTTGCATGGTGTTCCCCAGACCTGGGTGTCTGCCTCCAAATATCCACTTTGCATAAGGACACCAGTCATACTGAATTAGAGCCCCCCTGTTGGTCTCATTTTAACTTGATTACCTCTGTAAGGACTCTATTTCCAAATAAGGTACCAGGGGTTAGGATGCCAGCAAAAGAATTTTGGAGGAGGGGAGACACAATTCAAGCCCTAACAGTGATAGTCCAAAAGGGTAGGGAATGGCTTAGTATTCTTAGTCTTGGCTGTGCCTCATCATCTCCTGGCAAGCTTTGAAAAATAGCTATGCCTGGTTCCCACTTTCAATGGCTTTGATTTAATTGGTCTGGGTTAGGGGCCCAGGCATAAGTACAGTGAAGAAGCATCTTAGGTGGTTCTAAAGTGTAGTCAGGATTGAAAACTATTCACTAAATATCTCATTTAGTAGAATAGTTAAGAATAGGGTCTATTCATTCAGTATGGAAACTCAAAAATAGATCAATTATTTTAAGCACCATGAGGGCAGAGACTATCTGCTCTGATCACCAACACATCCCTAGGACTTATCAATGTCTAGCCTGTGGTGGCTGTCCCATTAATATTAACACAAGAATGCATACTTGAATAAATTCAATATATTCACTGAGTAACTATTATATGTTAAGCATTACGGTGAGCATTGAAGAAATGTAAATATTTTTTGAGTAATTTAATGAGTGAATGAAGGAATGAGATTATACCCAACGTTCTCTTCCGGTCTACTTATAATACGAAATGGGGTGTTACAGTATAGGAATCAGTATTTTGAGTATGCTGGAACAAATCCACTCTAACAAAAATATTTATTTTAAATCAACTAAACAGCCTGCCTTTTGCCTGGAAAATTTTGTGGGGTTTTGTTTTCTTTCTTTTTTCTTTTCGTAATGGCTCTTACACAACTAGACCTTGGGGTCATCCTCTTTTACTGAGCATATAAATGCTTATGTAACAGGTGATGGACTCTTTATTGGCACATTTCAGTATCCCTGCATAATGTTTAAGAGTTGGCACTACTCTGTAGGAGAGAAAGACGGTATGCATACACAAAATGATCATAAGAAATTATTGCATTCAAAATAATACCATTCAGATGCCATTGCCAATGGAGTAATACAATCTAAGACATAGATTTCAGGGTTTATCCTTCACAGCATTAGTCAGAGATCGACTAGAATAAAGAGATGAGCAATTAATTACCTGTTGAATCTGATCAGTTTTGATAACTAGACTGGATAGTAGTTTTAGCCCAGTGAAAAAGCTTCTTTAGCTTTTTTGGTTTTTTAATAGCTCTAAGAATTATGGTGAACTTAATTCACTTGTTTGTTTATCCACCCATCCAACCAGGTCTGCTATTAACCCATACGATAGCCCCTGTGGAAGTTGCAAAAAGGGGTCCTCCTTGGTAAGCAGGTTATAAAATAGCTGCCCCTCTTTAGGGCTGCTACAGACCTACATCAGGGTACACACCATGGCAAGCTGGATTTTAGTGCACTGCCTCTTAGCTAGATGTTTTTGTGTATGAAGCTAACCATCATATAAAGAAGCCCTGAATCTAACAAACATCTATGAAGGACCTACCATGTGCCAGAACTGGGCCGGGCTCTGGAGACACAAAAATGACTGAGATATGGCCCTGTCCCTCTGGAAGTCCACAGTCCACTCGGGCAGACTCAAACCAAATGAATAACTTAAGATAATGTAAACAGTGAGGGCAAGAGTCACCTGAGGAATACAACCAAGGCCTCATAGAGGAGGGAATATTGGAAATGGGTCCTCAAAGATGAGTAGGAGTTTATCACAGGAAAAACTAACAAACAAACAAAAAACAAAAGCAGAGAGTGAATAGTAAATGCCAACGTGTGATCACAGTAAGATATAATCAGGGGAAACCAAAGAGTCCTAGAGAGCCAGGAAAAAAAATTGCGTGTGATGGGAATATTTGTAAAATTAGTTGGGAAATGTACATTGGCAATAGACAACTCAGATTAGCTGGATAATAGATAAAGATGGATCTATTCATTTAAGAGAGGGGAAAAGATTTGGGTAGCCAGAGTAATGTTAGGAAGCAAGGAGGCTTAAGCAAACCAGCACTGGGAGAAAATGCACTTGTTTATCTCTGAAAACGGGAAATTTCCACTATCACATGGCTTCTGCTCTTTACGCCACATTTTTGAATTACTTGGTTTATTAGATGAATGATTTTCAACTGTCTCATGTTGTATTTCATTTAAACTATGTTTTCACTAAAAAGAAACTGAGGCATCAACCCAGAGTTGTGAAGCCATTTTGGTTTTAATTTTTAAATTCAAGGTACAGGATAATTTTCCAATATTCTTTCTTTTGCAAATAAAGAAACTAAAACTGTGACTTCTTCTGTCAGCATTGCTGATGGGGTAAAGATGCTGTTAATCCTGGTGTATGCACTGCTTTGCCCTGAAGCCAGCAAATACTTTTCGATAAAGCTGGCATACACCCCTCTGAGTCTTTGGCTTAAAACCATCTTTTGTCTTCTTCCCTGTTTGACCTCTGCACAGCAGTGAAAGGTTGTAATAATTTAACAAACCCAGTTTATGGTTAGTATCAATTTGACATTACGTGATATCATAACAATTTGTGACTGCCCAGTTTCTATGAAATTTCAAATTTGATCACTTTTCGGTAAGGTTGTCAGTCTACATTCTTTTTCCTTTTTCAGTTGCTTATATTTATTTTCCTAGTGCCTTCAGGCTCTGTAAGTTCCTACTCAGCTAAAATAACATGGAATTTAATTTGAAAAATCCAGTGGAGTTTAACTATAAATTATTCTGTGTTATATTCAAAGGCTAGAGGTTTTGAAATTGATCATATCAGCAATATGTGGCTCTAATTGCATTAGGTTATTTGATAATGTTCTAACATAACAATTTTCGAAGAGTGTTGCTTGAAAGATATTTCTTTGGAATGAATGGAAGCATGAAGCATTGAACGCAAAAGCAAAAGTAAACTGTCAGATTTTAAATCAGTTATGGACATACATAGGGCCAAATTAATTGCCTTGTCATACTATACAATTGACATATATCACGGCAACTCTATGGATTGGGAGACTTTAAGCATTAATCATTTTTTACCATAATTCTGCTTTGCTGTATAAAAATATTTGCACAACATTTTGTGAACTCCTTGAGGGTAAATTAAACAGGGCTCACCTTCGCATCTCCAGCACTTGGTCTATGTCCAGTACATACTAGGTATTCAAAACACATTTAACAAGCAAATGAACAATAGTGATAACCTCTTCCTATATACCAAACTCTATGCAGGATGTTTTCTGTGAATTTGCTCATTAATTCTTCACAATAACACCATGAAGTCATTACCATTGTTAATTTAACAGATGATAAACAGAGGCTTAGAAAGGTCACACAGCTAGTAAATGATAAAGAATGGGTCTTGGTAGCTCTAAACTCCCCATTCTTAACTGCTATGTTATACTAGATGAGTGCTTAGAGAGTTTAAGCAAATAGTAACTGACCTGTGTGAATCTTCATTTGTATAGTGTGACCACAGCATCAACACGGCCATAGGAATCCATCTAAGAAATAAACTTCTCTTCTATCATACTCACGATACCCTGACGCTGAATGTGGGGTATGGGGAGGTCCCCTACACCAATCAATTCTCTGCAACACCAGCTGGATGCCCTACAATTCAATTCAATTCTGATACTAATCGGAGTTAGTGTAGATCCCACAGGTTAAAGGATAGAAAACAGGAAAAAAAGAGGAAAAGAAAAGAAAAGAAAGGGGAGGAAAGGGAGAGAGAAAAAAATCCCAGGGTTGAGTTGAGGTCTAAATGAGATACAGTTATAAAAGTACTTTGAGATACAGAAAGCAAATATGCAAGGTACAACCACATAATAGTACTGGTACATATCAGTAAGCCTTGGGAATGAAATGTCAATACCAGTGGAGAAAACTACTATAAATAAGGCACTATAAAGCAAAGCAAATTAAAAAGAATGACTTGACTGGTTATTTTCTGAAATTACAGGCAAAATGCATTTTCGTAACCCAGTCAGCGACACAGCTATGAAATCTTGTCTCTCCTTTAAGTGCAGAGGATGAATGTGCTTTAACTGGGGAAAAGTCCTCCTGCAGCCTCATTCACAGCACAAAATGATAGCACAGAGAACCTGGCCTGAATCCACTGGCATCAAACATATTTAAGCATTCCAATGTCGCAAATAGCCCAGGAAGGCATTTATTCCATCAGATTTACCAGGCAGTTCATACAGCATTGCACCACCCTAAAACAGCCCTCCTATTTCCTCTCTACCATTCATAACAAAGAAAAGAAACAATCAGGTTTCAAAGAGTCACTTGGAGATACAGTCGGTGACTACAAGTGAATGAATATATTTCACACAAAATGATTTACCACCTACAGCAGAGATTCATTCAACAAGGGGAAAATGGGATAGTTGGAAGCAGTAAGTGCTAAAAAACAAAAACAAAAACAAAAACAAAAAAAACAGCCCTAGAAGGACATGGGTGGCAGGCTTTGTATCTAGTGTTCTAAGCAAGATTCCAGGAATGATCCTAAAACTGTGGGAAGAGTCACCAAGGTACCTTAAGTGCCTTGAGAAAAGGGGTCTGAAAAATCCATTTTGTTCTTTAAGCCACTGTTTAAAAGCCACTTCATCAGAAGTCTTTTGATCTTCAGCCTAGACTAGGTCCTCTGTATACACTATCAAGAGCACTGTTCCTCTACCTCAAAGCCTTTGTAGTAATTTTACTTTTTGAATTTTTTGGTATAACAAATTTAAAAATACCCAAGAATATTTTCCCACATACTCAGCACTCAGATTCAACAATTGTCATTTTATCACATTGCTTCATCTACTCCTTTCCTTCTCTATCTTCTTTTGTGTTGGTGAAATATTTATTTTTATTTTCTTTATTAAAGTATAGGAAATATACAATATTAAATAAGTTACAGGTATACAATATAGTGATTCACAATTGTAAAGGCCATACTCCATTTATAGTTATTATAAAATATTGATTATATTCCTCATGTTGTACAATATATCCTTGTAGCTTATTTTATACATAATAGTTTGTAACTCTTAATCCCCTACCCCTATGTTGCCCCTCCCCACTTCCCTCTAACCACTAGTTTGTTCTAGGGTATCTGCGAGTCTGTTTCTTTTTTGTTATATTCACTAGTTTGTCTTACTTTCTAGATTTTACATACAAGTGATATTATAATATTATTTGTTTTTCTCTGTCTGACTTATTTCACTTACATAATCCATGGTGCTGCAAATTACAAATTTTCATTCTTTTTATGGCTGAGTACTATTCCATTGTGTGTGTGTGTGTGTGTGTGTGTGTGTGTGTGTGTGTGTACGTATACCACATCTACTTTACCCATTCATCTCTTGATGGACACTTAGGTTGCTTGCATATCTTGGCAATTATAAATAATGCTGCTATGAATACTGGGGTGCATGTATCTTTTCGAATTAGTGTTTTTTGTTTTTTTTTGGATATATACCCAGGAGTGGAATTGCTGGGTCATATAGTAGTTCTATTTTTAGTTTTCTGAGAAACCTCCATACTGTTTTCCACAGTGGCTGTATGTTGGTGAAATATTTAAAGCAAAACCCAGGGATCATGTCATTGCATCTCTGAATACCTCAAAATGTGTGTCTCAAAAATGATACATTTGTTTCATAACCACTGTCTCCACCTAGGTTCCCCCCTAAAGCAGAGCCTGAAACAAAGGCTTGCATGCAAGTCGTTACTTTGGGAAGTGATCCCAAGGGAGAATGCAGGGCTGGGAAAAGTGGAACAGGGAAGGAGGGAAAGCAGATTCAAGGATGCACTATCAGAGGATCATCCCTGGGGGCACCTGGGACTTGATCCTGTGGAGGACTCTCTGAGGAGCTGTTGAATTTTTTTCAACTTGTCCATAGAGTGACCAAAACGGGGAATGGGGCTGTGCACTGGTTCCCATACCACCTACAGTCGGGGATGCCCCATTGGGTGGGTGTTAACTCTCTTACACTCCCAGGTTTGCAATGGAATGCTTCAGAATGAGACAGAAGGGCTGGAAGCGTCCCTACAGGTGATCTGCAGGATGCGACAGAGAAGCCTGGAGCAGACGGTGAGAGGTCTGTGGGGCAGTTTAGGGGAGGTGATATCAGTTTCCACCCGCACAATTCTGGGTACAACAGCTGGATGAACACGGAGCTGAGAGCACCAGATCCAGGACACAAGAGGTGCCTGACACAGCTACAATGCCATTGCCACAGCTAACTAAATTCATCCCAATTCCTTAGTATCATCTAATACTCAGTCCAAAATCAAATTCCCCCAGTTACCTCAAAGGTGTCTTTTTAGAACTGCTTTGGTCTAATTAGGATCCAAACAAGGACCACAAATTATGTCCTTAATTAGTTAAGGTTATTATGTCCTCAAATCTCTTTTAGTCTAAAATAGACTGCCTCGTCTTTTTAAATGTCATTGGCTTGGGACTTCCCTGGCGGTCCAGTGGTAAAGAATCCCTCTTCCAATGCAGGGGTCGTGAGTTCAATCCCTGGTCGGGGAACTGAGATCCCACATGCCGCGGGGCAACTAAGCCCGTGGGCCACAACTACTGCGCTCGCACGCCTCAGTGAGAGAGCCCGCGTGTCACAAACTGCAGAGCCCACGCGCCCTTGACCCTGCGCGCCACAACTAGAGAGAAGCCTGTGCGCCGCAATGAAGACCCAATGCAGTCAAAAAAATAACTTAAATACATAAATATTTAAATTTTTAAAATGCCATTGGTTTTATACAAAAAAATATGTTAGTCGTCCTGTACACTGTTCTACATTTGGTTTTGCCATGTTGTAGAGTCATTTCACTTATTTCTCTATCTCAAATACTCCTGTAAAGGATCATAGCTCTACAGGCTTTACTGAACTCAGATGTAACTTTTATGGCAAGAAATCATGACAAGTGATGCCATGTGCTTCATAGCGCACCCCATTAGAAGACAGATCTGGTGGAAAGAATGTGGTCCCCAAAAAGATATGTCTATATTCTAATCCCCAGAACCTGTGAATATTACCTTTTATGGCAAAAGATGTGATTAATTTAATAACTGTAAAAAGAAGAACTTATCCTAGATCATCTGAGTGGACTGTAAATACAGTCAGATGTACCCTTATAAGAGGAAGTTTGGGACAGCCCCACAGAGGCTACGTGAAGATGGAGGCAGAGATCGGAGTGATGCGGCCACAAGCCCAGGAACTTCCAGGGCAGGAACCAGAAGCAGAGGCATGGAATGAATTCTCTAGAGTTCCCGAAGGGAATGCAGCAGTGCTGGATTTCAGGCTTCTAGCCCCTAGAACTCTGAGACAATACATTTCAGGTAACAGTAGGCATGTAAAAGCCTGATCCCTCCATTGCCAAGTTCCCCAGGAACTTTCCTTCTAATGGTTCCATCCATTGATGAGTGTGACCTGCATTAATTATTATTTAAGGGTAATAAAATGGTGATTCCTCATTCCTTTCCCCTTTATTAGTAAGAGCTCTTTTATAAAGAACTTTCCCTTATCAGGTTGGGCTCTTTGCTTATCCTAAAATGCTGTTCATATAAGAAACACTAAAGATAAATACTTAATTCTTCTCTTTTAATTGCTATTCCCCAAGTAAGGAACTGGTCATGATAGTAATTTTTTTTTTAATTTTAAGACTTTTTTTTAAGAGCAGTTTTAGGTCCACAGCAGAATTGAGCAGGAAGTGCAGAGATTTTGCATATACCTCCTGCCCCCGCAGACACACAGACTCCCTCACTACCAACAACCCCCGCCAGAGCGGGACATTTGTTGCAATCAATGAAGCTACAATGACACATCATTATCTCCCGAAGTCCGTGGTTTTATTAGGGTTCACTCTTGGTGTACATTCTATGGATTTGGACAGACACATGACAGGTATCCACCATTATAGTATCATATAGAATAGTTTCACTGCTCTAAAAACCCTCCGTTCTCTGCCTCTTCATGACAGTAAATTAACTTCTTATTTGTGTCATTGTTTAATATCTGTCTCCCCTACTAGAGTTTAAAACTCTGTGTGAACAAAAAAATCTGTCAACCTGCTTCACTGCCTAATCTGTCCTGCCTGCCACAGGGAAGGAACACACCTAAGATATTTTAATAAACAGAAATTTCTACTATCCCTGAGAAATCCCAGAGCCCCAAGAGGAATGTGGAGCCCTCCCCCATCCCCTTCTGCCTCTTCTTTTGATCACAAAGCAGTGAAATTACTTTAGGGGATTTTTTTTCCAAGCCCTAAAGCAAGGAAGCAAAATCCTGTCAGGCAGTATCAGCAACTCCTTGTGAAGGGAGCCAAACTTTGAAGGGAATGGATCTTAGGGATGCTTAGGTGGAGTTTTTGGCATTATTTTTCTCACCAGAACCATCTTGTAGGACGTTGGGGTGGGGAGGGACTTAACAATCATCTAGTTGAGTGCTTTAAAACAATGCAATTCAAAACAGCCACCACTATAATAATAACAATAACAATAGTAACAATACACCATTCAAAGTCCTAGGATAACTGAATCAACAGCTTCAGGAACAAACCTAGGAGTCTGCATTTTAAGCTTTACAGGTAATTCTGACATAGCCCACCTTAGCCTTGGACTTGGAAATTACTGCTACCTATAGTGGCAGGGTTTTCAAGTTGATAGTTAATAATAAAACTTTCGACAAAACTTCAATAGATGTCCAGTAGTTTTAAAAAATTAATTCATTCTAAAAATACTAAGTGCCTACTAAGGGCCAGGGACTATTCTAGAAACTGGGAATACGGAAATGAACAAAACCAAGAAGGTCCCTGCCCTCATGGAGCTTATATTAGGAGAGAGGAAGTGCATAAAATGAGCTAAAAATAAGTAAATAATAAACATATCCACACATACAGTAACAGCCCCTCGTACCTTTTTTAGAAACTTTAGGGCTTCCTGGGGCAGAATTTGAAAATGTACCCTCTCTACAAGCATGTGGAAGTGCAGAAAGAAGTGAGTTATCCAAACTCACAGAGCTAGACCCTGGCAGAGTGGGGCTAATGCAAACATTCCCTTGGGCCTTGTCTGTACAAGGTTCTTCTTAACATAGGAACATGGATGGTTTGACTTGAGTTTTCACAAGTTAACAAGGCTGAGGAGAGGAGGATCACTACCGGACAGGAGAAGAGGAATACACCAGCCTCCAAGCTGCAAAGCCCCACTCCAGATCAGGCACAGAGGTTCAGGAGCAGGGGTCTGTCTGGAGCGCCATTTAGCCCAGGGTTGCCAAACTGAATCAGTATTACCTAAAGACCCTTTTCAAACTACTGAGTCCTAGAATTTTGTTACCGTGTACTCTCATTTGGTGGGACGAGAGTGAGGCCTGGGAATATGTATTTTTATGAATCTCTGTATCAGGGGGGTTTTTTGTTTGTTTGTTTGGTTGGTTGGTTGGCTGGTTGGTTCAAGTAACGAACAAAAACAAACTCTAGTTTACTTAAGGCAAAAATAAATATTTTGGGTGTGGCTCACAGAACCAAAGGAAGGCTAAAAACATAGTCTTTTAAAAGGACAAGAACTGAAACAGCTCCAGGGGCCTGCGTAGCAACAATTAAAGGTTGCATTCCCCACAGGCCTTAGTTAGAAAGAATAGGCCCCTGCCATTATCTGCACATGTGCTACTCTACTCAAGATTAAATTACAATGGGAAAGTGTAACTAACCTATCTTGGGCCGCATTCCTACTTCTTGGCTAGGGAAGAACAGACATTTTGATTGTCAATCCCATCAAAACTACAAATAATAGAGTGGCAATTGATCAAAGACAAAAAACAGGATGCTATTAGCAGAGAAGGGGGCAAGGATACTGGCAGGTAAAAAGAGCTGATGTCCACTTCTACCTCCCCAAGTTGATGCTGAGACACAGCCAGGTTTAAAGACCAATGGCTTGGTTCAACCCCCAGCCAGATATTTGAACTGTGCCTGCAACAGACATATCAATGTGCTTGAAAGTACCCTTCGCAAGATGACCCAAAGATCTTTCTTCTTGGAGTAAATATATCCGTTCCTTTTCCAAAGGAGGCTTCCCTCCCTCATGGCCCTGTTGCAAAAATAGGGTATCTCATTTCACAGCATCAGCTGTTCTTCTCCCAGCCCAGTCTCCAAGCTCACATTGGCATCTTATTATTCTTTACATATACCAGTACATGCCTACCTAAGTTCTTCTGCTGTTGCCAATTCCCTTAGTGAAACACTTTTCTCCCAGAAACCATACAGCTTGCTCTCTTTCTTCATTCAGTTTTTTGCTTTAATGTCACCTGTTTAAAAATCAACCTCATCCCCCTGCCCCGGCACTCCCTAACTCCCTTCCTGCTTTTTGTTTTCTCTATACCACTACCTGAAATAATGTAAATTTTCCTAATGTATTTCTTCATTGTCTGTCTTTCATCTCTAGAATATGAGCCCCTTGAGGACAGGAAGCTGGTAAGTTTTATTCACTGCTGTATCCCCACATTTATAATGGTGCCTGGTATATTGTAAATGCTCAATATAACTCTGATGAGTAAATGAATAAATAAATACATGAATAAGGTCCTTGAAACACCTGTATAAGAATCAGCCGTGGCAGTTTATTTAAAATTCAGCTTTATGTCCCTACCCTCCACCTACTGAATTGGAACCACCGGTGGATGGAGCCTGGGGACCTGCATTTAGAATCTTCACAATGATGCTAATGAACACTAAGGTCTAAGAATTGCATTCTCCAGAACCAGCGCAAGCCCTCTTTCATGTAACGCTCCACTGGATGCTTGAAGACAGCTCTTCTAAGCTCTTCCTCTCACTCACCCCTGGATTTTGTCTTAGACTGAATGGTTAAATCTTCTACACTTATCCCTCCTAGGAGATCCCTCACTTCCCCCAGCAGGTCAGGCTGTGTTCTTTGAATGCACCTCTATTCATTTTCTTTCCTTTTAGAGTGATCTTGGCTGGAGAGTGACTTTCTAACCAACTGCTCTCTTTAAGACCTTGCAGAGCTTTTTGAAAATTAGTTCTTATACATGAAATCCTGCCCTTTTTCCTCCACCCTCCCATTCTTTGGGAAGAAGTTGGAAAAGATTGAAATGTTGTGCTGTTCAGACCTGTGATCTCAGAGTGGAAAACACTGGGTTTTGTTTCATCAAAATGAAAGGGAAAATGGTGTTTTAATACACATTTTCACTACAAGTCTATCTATTGTGTAGGGGATCTGTGTCAGCTAACTGACCGTGCTACTGAGTTTTCTTGTATTGTTTTTAAAAACTGAAAAGCAAAGTTGGCAAAATTCTGGAGCTCAGCTTTCCTACAAACTAGGGTGTGTGCTTGCTGACTGGCTCACAGAACCAGTGTGAATAGGCAGAAGAATAGCTCCACCACCTCCTAAGACATTCACACCGTCATCCTCAGAACATGGCACAAATATGTTACATGGCAAAAGGCAGAGGTGATTAAATTAAGAACCATGAGACAGGTAGAATATCATGAATTATCTGGATGTGTCTAATCTAATCACATGAGTCCTTAAAATCAAATAATCTTTCCTATGGTGCAGAGAGACAGAGAGATGTGATTATGGAAGAATCATCAGAGAGGCAAGGCTGTTGGTGTTGAAAACAGAGCAAGGGACCAAGAACCAAGGCAGCCTCTAGAGGCTGGAAAAGGCATGGAAACAGATTCTTCCCTGGAGCTTCCCGAAAGGAACACAGCCCTGCCGACACCTTGATTTTAGTCCAGTGAGACCTGTGTCAGACTTCTGACTTGCAGAACTGTAAGATAATAAATTTATACTGTTTAAGCTACTAAATGTATGATAATCTGTTACAGAAGCAATAGAAAACTAATACGACCAGTGTACAAATGTAGTTGTAAAGTAGATCAGGCATCATGCTCATAATAGCGCTGTTAGTAAAAACCCCAAATTGGAAACAATTCAAATGTCCACCCAGAAGTGACTATGGCCTGGTTGCTGGTCACATGGTTATAGCCAGTTTGTGAAAACTCATCAAGGTATTATATATAATACATACACCTTTCTATATGTATATTGCTGTACAATAAAATTTATAAAAAGAAATGATAATACAAATATCCATATAATGGAGTATTATGCAGTCATTTAAAAAATACAGTTTAGAACAGAGGTCAGCAAATAATCTAGCCCACCACCTGACCTAAGCACAGCCATTCCCATTCATTATATAATTCTCTGGCAGCTTTCATACTACGAAGGCAGAGTTGATAGTATTTGTGATACAGACTGTGTGAGCCTCAAAGCCTATGATATTTATTATATGACCCTTTTCAGAAAAAAAGTTTGCTGACCCCATGTTCAATGGCGTTGCTATAACTCAAAAAAGTAGTTTACAATAGTAAATATATTAAATGATCCTAAATGTTTAAAACACACATATATAGGGAAAAGTCCATACCTCAAATGTGTTCTTCAGAAACTAGCTCTGCAGAATATTTATGATAAGTGCTATGTATGTATAAACAAGCTTGCTTCTATGGTCAAACAATCTTAAGGACTTTTGGGTTAAAAGAAGTTGAAAATGTTTCCTGACTCAAAGCTTCAAAAATATCAATGACCTTTAAATCTACAAAATAAAGGTAGAAAACACACATCCTCCAAACTTAATTTGTCACTTCAGTAGGCAGAATGCTCCCCAAAACTTGTCCCCTCCTAATCCTTGGAACCTGTTAATATATTACCTTATCTGGCAAAAGGGATTTTCTAGATGAGATTAATGTTTCAGCCCTTAAAATAGGGAGATGATTTCGGATTATCTGGGCAGGTCCAATATAAACACATAAACACTTAAAAGCAGAGGATTTTCTCCAGCTGGAGGTTGGAGAGGTGAGACAGAAGGAGAAGCCAGAGAGATTCAAAACATGAGGGGACTTGACCCTTGATGCTGCCTTTGAAGATGAAGGGAGTCACAAGCCAGGGAATGGAGGTCACCTCGTAAAGCTAAGAATGATCCCTGGCTGACAATCAGCAAGGACACGGGTCCTCTGTCCTTTAACCAAGTGAAACTGAATTCTCTTGACCATCTGAATGAGTCTGGAAGTATATTTTCCAACCACCCACTCACCCTTCTTCAAGACTCCAGCTAAGAGCCCAGGCTAGCCAACACCTTAACTTTCAACCTTGTGAGATCCTAAGCAGAGTACTCAGCTAAGCCGACTGGACTTCTGACCAGAAGGACTTCTGAACAGAGCTGTGAGATAATAAACAGGTATTATCTTAAACTGTTAAGTTTGTGGCAATTTGTTACAGCAGCAATAGAAAACTAATACAATAATGGATCCTCTTTTGGAGGGACATATCATGGGATCAGTGTCCAGTGGGACAGACGGGACAGACTTTAGGAAATGCTGCTGTAAAGACATAAACCTACATATTTGCATTGCTAATCTGTCGAAGAGGTTTCAAGAAGTTTAAAAGTTTTTCTTCTTTACACTTTTCTCTATTTTCTAAATTATCTGTAATGTACCTTAATTACTTTCATAATGATAAAGGATTTTTTTTTATTGTGGGACACTCTACAGGACAGAAGTCTACCAGGTTTATATCAATGAATAAATTTCAAGAAAAAAAAAGGAAATGAAAGAAAACCTACAGACCAAAAGAGATTTAAGAAATATCAATTGATTGCAATTTATGGATCTTACTTGAACCCCAAATCAAACAAATTAATTATATATAGTTATATAATATTGATCAGACAAGTGGAAACTGAATTATTGATAATTAAATTTGGGTATGATAATGATATTATGGATTTTTAAAAATGTGTCCTTATCTCTTAGAGGTACATATAGAAGTATTTATGAAAAAAATAAATTGTTAAAATGTGAATGCTGTAGTGTATCTCTCAGATACACCCCCTCTGCTTCCAGGACTGCAGTACTCATTTCCTCAGCTGCTGAGAAGGTTGGCTACTGACAGCTCACAGCTCGGGCCCCCTCTAGAAACTCTCCTCTGACAATTCTTCTTCTTTCACTTCCCAACAGGTACTGATCCCAAGAGCAGCACACAATAAACTTCCTGCATACTAATCTCTGTCTCAGGGTCTGCTTACCCAGGAAACCAACAAGCAATGATGTCAATAATAACAACAAAGTCAAAATCATAGAGTCTGTGTTTCAGGGCATATGACAGGAGTTCCATGTAGGATTTCTAGTTTCTTAATATTCTTCACAGAAACTGGCACAACCAAACGTAGAGCCTTCAAGCCAAACTTCTCACATACAAGGTTGGTAGCCAAGCTCATAACTGTACAGGGTGTTTCCAGGCCACATAACGAGAGTGAAGAGGGGGAGGGGCTCGTATGGATGTGGGACCTGGAATGGGACCTGACTCCGCACACAGACAGGCCCCGAGGTGGGGTGATCGACTGGGGTAGTGGCTTCTGGGGAGTACCAGGCAACTTTCTGAATGATGTCAGGGTGCACACAACTGCAAATGCCTAGAGTAATATTTGTTATGATGAAGTAGAGGGTACAGTTTCTTCACACACACTCTAAAGCAAAGCTGTTTGCTGTATCAGGTTACAGAGACTGGTAACTGGGATAATGAGCCCTGAGATAAACTAGAAAGTGGCTCATAAAGTTACGTCCATCACAGCTTTGAACAACTAGATGCCAATGTCTCAGGGCAGGCCCAAGTAGAAGAGCAAAATGGGTTTCTACTTAGGTTTCACCTTCCTAACTTCTTTATCCTCCCCCTCAGACCTTCTCTTTTCTCTCCCTGACTTCCCTCCTATTTTCTTTTGTACCTAACTCAGGGGTCAGCAAAGTACAGCTTTGCCGGCCAGCTGCCTATGTTTTCATAGTCCTCAAATGAAAAATAGCTTTAAATGATGACACTTTAAATGATTATATAAGTATCTGCATAATGGTCTCGATTTTGCCTCTTTGCCTGCACAGCCTGAAGTATTTATAAACTGGGCCTTCAAGAAAAAGTTTGTTGACCCCTGGTCTAGCTCACAAAGCAGCATTCATGGACCAGAAAGATTGCAAATGAGTGTCTTTTCTCAGGATTCATGAGACCGGATTAGTTCTAGAGCAGGTAGTGGCTTTTTATTCATCCGTTTGACAAATATGTGTTGAGTGCTGAGTAAAGACAGGTCAGGCCCTGTGACAGAGGCTGGATATACTTAAATGAATGAAATACATAAGTTCAGGGCCTTGTGGAGATTGCAATCCAAACATCCTGTGCAGAGTCCAGATGTTTGTGATGCTCAAAGGTGGTCTGTGATCTAGCAGCATCAGCATTACCTGTGAACTTGTTAGAAATACAAATTCTGGGGAATTCCCTGGCGGTCCAATGGTTAGGACTCAGTGCTTTCACTGCCAGGGCCCACGTTCGATCCTGATTGGGAAACGAAGATTCTGCAAGCAGTGTGGCATGGTCAAAAAAAAAAAAATTCTGGGGCTCCACACTAGACCTCTTGAATCAGAAATCTGGACAGTGGGACCCAGCCGTGTGTGCTTTTGCCAGCCCTCTAGGTGATTCTGACTCATGCTTAAGTTTTAGAACTACTGAGCTAAACCAACAAGGTTTGTCCTAGGATAGTGGTTTTATGAACCAGGTTTTCGGAAAGTAATTAGCTGTAATGCTCATGTTAGAAGGTACTTTGGCCACCTTACTATCCTATGTTACTTATTTATTTTTACTAAAATTATAGGAAATAGATAGTAAAAGTATGCTGCAGAATGTATAGGTGGCTGAATATATACAGAACACTGAGCTCGGCACTGCAGTGAATGTTCGGGAAATAAAGGCTGCTTGGTGCCTTGAGGTCTTCCAGTGAAAAAGAAAATGAACCCACAGTATCAGCATCATTATATGCCAGGGATCAGCAAACATATTCTATAAAGATCCAGATAGTCAATATTTTAGGTTTTGTGGGCATATGGTCTCTGTCCCAACTATTCAACTTTGCTATTGTAGCACAAAAGCAGCATATCTATAGATGATATATAAATGAATGAGCATTGTTACGTTCCAATAAAACTTTATTTACAAAAACAGGCAGCAGGACCATGGTTTGCCAACCCATATTATATACCATCACATACCATATACTATTACATATGATGCCATCAACCATCCTGTATGGTTTCATTATATATTTCATCCTGTTCATGTGTTTTCCACAATTCTCCTGATAATTTTGTCATATTTGATCATCTAACTTTGACCCTCCTAACTTTGGTTTCCAAAACTCTATTAATATCCTATTTGTGCAAAAATTGTTCAGAGCAGTAAGCTTCAAGGTAAAACCTTACTCCAATAAGTGAATATACCCTACTTGTTCATTATCACAGTACTATAAACTACTGACAAAAAAAAACCCCTAAAGTTAATATTATTATTTTAGAGGTTGGAAACTAAGTCTGAAAGAAGTTAAACAAATTGTTGAAGTTCATACAATTAATAAGTTTTGGAGCCAAGGCTCAAACTGTTTTTTCTGGCACCAAAGCTCAGATCTTTACTGAGAACTGCCTCCCGGTGCACTGAATACCAGTATATGCTTAATGTGTAACCAGAAACTGGGTTTAGGGCACAAATGCAACATTTATGTTTGATTGGCTATTTCTGTTCTTGACTCTTCTATGACTGTGATCTCAGTTTCAGGGCAATTAATATCCTTAAGTCTCAGGACAATCACACATGTTGTAGGTGGGTCATAATCTAAAACCTTAAGTGTAATACCAGTGAAATAAATCTGGAATAGTAGATGTTCTTTAACAGCCCTATCACCAGTACAGTTTCCTTTGCAACATGGTTTTACAGTTATTTATCCAGGGCCTAACTCCCCATGTGACCATCAGCAGATCTTTCCCCTCCTAGTACGTTAACTTGTCCATCTGAAACTAAGGGTCTTAGTCTATATATTACCAAGAAGTCTGCCTCTGAACTCAAAATTCTAATTCTATATCAACATGACATTCTTCCTCCAAGTTTTCCACTCTTACAGAGACAACCCCATGTGTTTTTCCATGGTTACAGAATGCACACTTCTTCTGTTGATACATATGTTAAACCAAATGCCCAACTTTGTAGGATTTACAATCTTAAAAATTAAGGTAAGCATCATTGCCAAATGTAGAGGATAAATGAATACTTGTGGCCATCTTCACGTCTAAAGAAATTGTAAGCAAAGCCATGAATGACAAGATTTTCAGGGAGTTCACCTGTGGTACTCTAAAAACGGGAAGGGAAAATAAGGCATGCTAAATCTGAGAATGTGAGCAGATCTGTACAGATGGGAACATTAGTGAACAAGCACCCATATGCATGTTTTCAGGTCAGATGGAGAGCCACTGAAAATAGATCAGAAAGCAGCAAAGCCTGACAGGGACACATTGGAAAGAGCAGAATTTAAACTCAATCTCAGTGGGTAAAAAAAGACTCGACATCATCCTATTTCCCTAATAAGATATGACTGTGACATGTTGACCATTCAGAAAACAAGAGGAGCCCAGCCAAGGGGAGAAACATGGCTTTAGACAAACAAATCAACTGGGTTCCAGGCTTTCCTGAGAATTCATCAGTCCAACCAATGCCTGCTTTGGATGAATTGTTTTTATCATTCATGGCGAAATGAAAAAAAGTAAGAACTTGTTACAAAGATGTATTAATTGAATGTAAAGGATATTGATAGTATTATTTTCTTGGATTATGTGCTTCCTTCTTTTGTTGTTGCTGTTGCAAAAATTCCTTTCTTTTAGATAAAATGATGAGAGTAAATGATAGTTGGATTGACTTTCTTCTGTATTGTCTTCACTTAACAAGATAAAAGTAAAGTTTGTCAACTTTCTATAAGCTCCATCAAAAAAAATTAATTACCTTAGTTCATGAAATCCAAAACACTAGGGGCCTGACTTGTGTGACACTTGGATGTTATCACTTTGTGGATCCTCATGATAGCTTCATTGCTGAAGGCCTGTTTTGAATCATACAGTTTACATGTCATTTATAATTGTCCCCTGAATCGTGCAAGACATGTACTGCCATTCATAGTTTACAGATGAGGATGCTGAAGTTTGTAGAAGTCAAGAAATAAGCCTAAGGTAAAACAGCTATTAAAATGGCCATCCCACCTCATATAACATCAGAGGAATGCAAATTAAAACAACAGTGAGAAACCACTACACTCCTACTAGAATGGGCAAAATCCAGAACACTGACAATACCAAATGCTCACGAGGATGTAGAGCAAAATGAACTCTCATTCCCTGCTGGTGGGAATGCAAAATGGTACAGTCATTTTGGAAGACAGTTTGGCTGTTTCTGACAAAACTAAACATACTGTTACCATACAATCCAGCAATTGCATTCCTTGGTATTTAACCAAAGGATCTGAAAACTTAGGTACACACAAAAACCTACATATAAATGTTTGCAGCAGCTTTATTTATAATTGCCAAAACCAGAAAGCAAACGAGATATCCTTTAGTAGATGAATGGATAAACTGTAGTACATCCAGACAATGGACTATTTTTCAGTGCTCAAAAGAAATGAGCTATCAAGACATGTGAAAAGACATGAAGGAATCTTAAATGCATATGACTAAGTGAAAGCAGCCAATCTGAAAAGATTACATACTGTATGATTCCAACTATATGGCATTATGAAAAAGGCAAAACTATGGAGACAGTAAAAGATCAGTGCGTGCGAGGCTTGGGAGAGTTGGCGATGAATAGGTAGAGCACAGAGGATTTTTAGGTCAGTGAAACTACTCTGTATGATACCATAATGAGAGATACATATCCTTATACATAGAATGCAAACCAAGCGTGAACTCTCATGTAAATTATGAACTTTGGGAGATTATGATGTGTCAGGGTAGTTTCATCATTGTTATGTAACAAATGTCCCACTTTGGTGGGGATGTTGATCGTGGGGAGGCTCTGCCTGTGCTAGGGCTGGGGGTATGTGGGAAATCTCTGTACCTTCCCTTCAATTTCACTGTGAATAAAACTGCTCTAGCTCATACAACTCAATATCAAAAACACAAACAATCCAATCAAAAAATGGACAGAAGACCTAAATAGACATTTCTCCAAAGAAGACATGCAGATAGACAACAGGCCTATGAAAAGACACTCAACATTGCTAATTATTAGAGAAATGCAAATCAAAACCACAGTGATGTATCACCTCACACTGGTCAGAATGGCTCATCCAAAAGTCTACAAATAATAAATGCTAGAGAGGGTGTGGAGAAAAGGGAACCCTCCTACACTGTTGATGGGAATGTAAATCGCTGTAGCCACTATGGAGAATAGTATGGAGGTTCCTTAAAAAACTAAAAATAGAACTACCATATGATCCAGCAATCCCACTCCTGGGTATATATCCAGAAAAGATGAAAACTCTAAATCAAAAAGATACAGGCACCCCAATGTTCATAGTAGTACTGTTTACAATAGGCAAGACATGGAAACAACCCAAGTGCCCATCAACAGACTATTGGCTTAAGAAGATGTGGTACATGTATACAATGGAATATTACTCAGCCATAAAAAAAAGAATGAAATGTTGCCATTTGCAGTAACATGGATGGACCTAGAGAATATTATATTTAGTGAAGTAAGTCAGACAAAGAAAGCAACTACTATATATATATATATATATATATCACTTATATGTGGAATCTAAAAAATAATACAAATGAATCTATATAAAAAACAGAAACAGACTCACAGACAAAGAAAACAAATTTATGGTTATCAAAGGGGAAAGGGAGGAAGGGAAGAATAAATTAGGATTATAGGATTAACAGATACAAACTACTATACATAAAAGAGATAAGCAACAAGGATTATCTATACAGCACAGGGAATTATATTCAATGTCTATTTTTTAAAATTAATTAATTAATTAATTTTTGGTGGCATTTGGTCTTCATTGTTGCATGCAGGCTTTCTCTAGTTGGGGAGAGTGGGGGCTACACTTTGCTGCAGTGCATGGGCTTCTCATTGCGGTGGCGTCTCTTGTTGCAGACCAGAGGCTCTAGGCACGCGGGCTTCAGTAGTTGTGGCTCGTGGGCTCTAGAGCGCAAGCTCAGTAGTTGTGGCGCACAAGCTTAATTGCTCTGCAGCATGTGGGATCTTCCCAGACCAGGGTTTGAACCCGTGTCCCCTGCATTGGCAGGTGGGTTCTTAACCACTGCACCACCAGGGAAGCCCTATATTCAATATCTTGTAATAACTTATAACAGAAAATAATCTGAAAAAAAAAAAATATATATATATAACTGAATCACTTTGCTGTACACCTGAAACTAACACAGTAGTGTAAATCAACTATACTTCAATTAAAGAAAAAGAAGAGTGGAAAATGAAAGTTCTAGTAAAAAAAATAAAACTGCTCTAAAAAATTAAGTATTGGTCTTCCCTGGTGGCGCAGTGGTTAAGAATCTGCCTGCCAGTGCAGGGGACAGGGGTTCGAGCCCTGGTCCGAGAAGATCCCACATGCCGTGGAGCAACTAAGCCCGTGCGCCACAACTACTGAGCCTGCGCTTTGGAGCCCGCAAACCACAACTACTGAGCCCGCATGCCACAACTACTGAAGCCCGCACACGTACAGCCTATGCTCCGCAACAAGAGAAGCCACTGCAATGAGAAGCCTGCGCACCGCAATGAAGAGTAGCCCCCGCTCGCTGCAACCAGACAAGCCCACGCGCAGCAACGAAAACCCAATGCAGCCAAAATAAAATAAATAAATTTTTTAAAAAAGAGAGAAAATGCTTAACTTTAAAAAAAAACTAAGTATTAATTCTTTTAATGGTTCTGTCCTTCCTCATAAGCAAAGCAGCCTCAGACATTTGATCATAAATAGCAGAAATCTCAGCGGTGAAATTGACAAAACTCATTCTTAACTTCAAAGGGAAGTAGAGGGCAATCAACAGATTGACACTCATCCTTACCAGCAACCTCCATGACTCAAATGTTAACATTTTCCCCAAACAGCAAAGAAGATGTAAGTGATTTTTAAATGTTTATGTGTCTTAATGTGGCTCAATCTTCAGAATGCTTTGTAGCATTTTGGATATACTCTACTTTGGAAAAGCTGGAGAAACAGCAGGATTTTGTGCATTTCACTTTAATTTGGAGGGAGGACATTTGAGATTAATTTGCAATTAAAAAGAGGTTTGGCTGTAATGAACTGATGTAATTCACAATTTAGACTTATTTGAGGAAAATAACAACAGTCACATTTGCCATGGGCAAAAAATGGGATGCACAATGGGGAGAGGGGAGTACTAGCCTGTTGATAGTACTACAGATTAGGAATTAAAAGGGCAGGACAAACATCCAGGGACAATCATTTCACATTTTATGAAATAAAATGGAGACTTTGCCTAGCAATCTTTTCAAAGGGATTCATCCAGGAAGCTTTGATACTGATACCCTGGGTGTAGCTACAACCTAATGATGGGTACAGTATTAAAAGAAGGAAATATTTCACACTGAATAGTTAAATTAAGAATGTGGGCTGGAGTGCTGAGTGATATGAAAGATGTGGAACCAGTAATCCTAGAGGAAATCCTTGCATTCCATCCTCTCATAGGAGAAAACTCAAAGGCTCATGGTTTGAGATTTTAAATCCTGGGGAAATTATAAATGGTTCAGCTTACTCGGTGAGTCACTCTGGATCTGCAAAACCAATATTTACCCTTTGAGTGCTTTTCCAGAAAGACTATGTCCTTGTGAGGCTTACTGCAACATTCCCTCTCTGAAAAATCCTCTAGTGTTGCAAGAGAAACAAACAATGACAAAACGTGGTTTCCTTCCAAGCTTTGGGGATGTGAAAAGGAGAATAAAGTTAAGTTTCATTTCCCAGAAGAAGAATTCCAGCTATGGCTCAATGTTTTGAAATTTTCATTTAATCAATAAACATATATGGTGGGAATGAAAGTTTCAAATATCAAACTGTATTTTGCTTCTTTGGAGGAAGCTGGTTTCCCCCAACCACAGCCCTTCTGCCATGATGCTTAGGTCAAGAACCTGAGACAGATTAACTCAGGGAAGGAGAAAGGTATGATGTAAGACCATATTTTTCCAATAGGGAAACTGGGAAGCTTTTGCAGAGTGGACAGGAGGAGTCTTGGGGGAGACAAGAAAAAAGGCAAGAATTCATACCCTTGTGTTTTCCCAGCCACGCCTAGTAGATACCACCTTAGGCTGCCAAGATACCAGATGAAACACGCTAGATACAGGCAAAGCCAGAATTAAGGATTTCCACCACAGACACCAGAATGCTCTGGGAGGTCCCCAGAAGGGCTTACTGCAGGAAGAAAAGCCAGAGAAGTGGAAGGCAAAAATCCAGAACAGCACTGCCAGCAGAAATATAATGCAAACCACATACACAATTAAAATTTTTCTAATAACCACATTGTAAAAAGTAAAACTAAACAGGTAAAATTAATTTTAATAATGTAGCTTATTTAACCTGATACAATCAAAATATTACCACTTTGATAACTAATCAATACAAAAGTATTGATCAGATATTTTACATCTCTGAAAGCCAGTATATATTCCACAGGACTTCATTTATAGCAATCTCATCTCAGACTAGACATATTTCAGGTGCTCAACAGCTACATGTACTGGATAGCACAGAACTAGAATAAGCTGCACATAAATCCTGGGGTAGTTAAAAACAGAAGAAACCAAATGACTATGACTGGACAACTGTGTTTGCTTATTTTCTGCTACAAATCTGGAACAATGGTTAAAGAAAAAGGAAAGATCAGTACTAGGAAAAATTTTAAAGCCATGGGATTATTTAATGTGTTTATCGGATTCTTCTTAGGTATTACATAGAAAATCCAACCCCTCAACACACAAGTCTATTCAATGTCTACTGTGTGTAAGGGACTGGACTGGATTAAGGGAATGCAGTGATGAATAAGACACTGAATTGCTCATGATGCTCAGAGGTGGGCCCATAATAAAAAATAAAGACATCATATAAATAGAGACAAAAAAAGCTAACAGCGTGGGAACAAAGGAAGGCAGTCCTTAATTTTGCTGGATTTGTCTAGGCTTGTAAGCTCCATGAGGGCTGGAACCGTTATCTGTCTTATTTGTCACTTTCTCAACAGCAGCCAACAGAGGGCTCCATAAAACTTTGGTGAGTGAGTGATTGAATGATTGTTGCTCAGAGAGAACTAGGTCAGGAGTAGCCTCACATTGGACATGATGTTCGAAATTGGTTTAGAAGAACAAATTGTTCTTCACCTTGGAGAGTGGGATACTTGAGACCAAACATCTGAACGTCTTGGAAGGTGAACATTTAAGGCACATTCAATCAATGATATTTGACTTATGAGGCAGGAGTGTAGGTGGGGATGGAAGATGAGATGGGAAAGATAAGCCGGGGCCAGATGGTGAAAAGTGTGGAAGGCTTTTTATGAATTATTTGCAGGATTCGTCTATTCTAGCCACCTGCTGATAGCACTACAGTGGGGTAAAGATTCCCACAATGCGAAAGCATACTTCTTTTGCAGCATATTGATCTCCTGTTTTTAGAGCCTTCAGAAAGCAATCAACCATCAGTCAGCCAGACGGTGGTAGGCGACAGTATACATTCTTTGAGACTACTGTACTTTGCTATTGAATTTTCCCCATCTCAGTTAACTTTTTTTCCCCTCTTAAATAAAGTTACTGAGAGAACAATAAAAGCAGGGAATAAGATGAAAATGTGCTGGTTCACATTTCACCGCAAAATAATAGAATGAGATTTGTTTAAATGGGAAGAGGAGTTGCAATCTTTGCTCACTGTTATCATCAAGCCGCCTTTCAAGGATTTCTTATCTACTGAAGTAATATCAAGTACACCATCCAACTGGTGATATTAATGCATAAATCCCAGGAATACATCTGGAAATGGTTGTGCTATAGAAAAATAGAATGCTCCTGACTAATATGGTACTTTATAAATTCAATGTGCATATAGCAATAGCAAGTTTAAAGAGTGGCAATAAATAAAACAAAACAAAACAAAGAGGGGAGGATAGTTTATGAAGCTTATAAAGGCATTTATTCCAGCATTTGGATAATTGGAAATTTGATTATGGCCAACACAGTTTGGGTCCTTGTTAAAACAGAGATGGTGCAGCGTGATGGTTAATAAAATAAACAAAATCAGAAAAATAAGGACTCCAGCATTGGCTCCTTTTCTTCCTAGAAAGTGACTTAATTATCTGATCCTCATATTTTTCATCTGCAAAATGAAACAACAAAAATAGTACCTAACTGAGCATTCTTAAAAACAATAAGTGATATTTTAAAGAAATGCCTGACACATGGTAAAAAGCTCATTAAAAGATACTATTGTTTTATCTTTTGTCCACTGAACAATTATTGAACAGCTACTATGTGCAAAGTCCTGGAAATTCAGAGGTAAAAAACACCTGACTTGAAAAAGTTCGCTATTGAACCTAACAAATATTTTCTATAAAAGCATCCATCATTACCTAGACTTAGAATATATGCTATCTACAGTAATGGTCATGTTTTCTCAAGCCGTTTCACATAGCCCAGGGTTTCTCAACCTTGGCACAAGTGACATTTAGTGCTGGTTAATACTTTGCTGTGGGGACTACCCTGCACATTATAGAATGTTTAGACACGTCATTGGCATCTACCCACAAGATGCCAGTAGGATCCCTAGTTGTGATAACCAACAATGTCTCCAGATATTACCAAATGTTCCCTGGGGGCGGGGGGAGGGTGCAAAATCTTCCTTGGTTGAAAACCACTAGCCTAGCCTGATGGTGAATGTGTTCCCAAGTCTTCATAAATAAGTAGGCGTAAACTGACAGAACTAAAAATAGAAAATATTTTATCATCTAAGTTAGGGTTTTTAATTCTTATTTGTTAAGGAGCTGTTGCCTAAATCAGCCAGCACAGTTAAGGTTCTATTTTGCCACCAAACCCGACTCCACATCTACCAACTTGATGATGTGGTCACTTACCACTACAGGGTCATCTGAATCCTGCCCCTCCTCTGTATTCTGAGAGCTGCTTTCCTAATTCAAGCACCCTCTTCTCTCAGCAGAGCCGCTGTGTCACTCGAGCTGGTCTCAGAGCCTCTTCTCTCTCCTCAGTCATCCTACATATGGTAAGTAGATTTATCTCCCCCAAACACAGCTCTGAATAGATACTCTCCTTTTCAAAAACCTACCCTTATTCTGGGCAGTAATTTGTAACTGTTTCATTGGCAGTGATTGAGTAACCAGTTCATCCTGTTTTGTTCAAGATTTTCCCAGTTTTAGCATTTTAACATTGAAAGACTGAGGGAACCCCTGTCCCAGGTAAACTAGCATGATGGGTGACCCACAGCAGTGAGCCCCGTTTATTTCCAGATAATTCTGTGGAACTCCAGAACGTATAAAACAGATATGAATCTTGGATTCAAAGACAGGTGGGTGAAATCTGTCATAACTCTTTATTACTTTAAAAATAATTCAGCCTAAGTTCTGACTTCATTTTTCTGACTGTTCCTCGTTTTTTTAGAAGGAAAGAAAATCTCAGTCTAACCGGTGACCTCGCCTCCAGGGTGAGCCACAGTGCTGGCATCCTAAGCAGAGCCAACAAGTGAGGGGAAGAGGGACTAACGTGGCCCTCAGTCACGCGTAGTGCCTGGGAAGTGGCTGCTGAGCTCCTCACTGTCCCTGTGCCCTTGGCCCCTTCCAGTGCAAAGGCCTCTGCTGCATCCACGTCATGTCTGCCAAATGCAGCCGTTGCTCTGAGGCCTTGATTCCTGCGAAGCAGCCTGGATGGGAAGAATTCAGGGGCTTTATAAGCCCTCCCTTTGGTCCCTTCCTGCCCCAATCAGGAGGAATCCCCCCAATTCTGGGGATAGAAAGGGGAAATTGCAATCTCCCCTCTGCTTCTTTAGCACATCTTAGTATACCTGTAGATTTCGTGTTTTTTAAAATTTTTGCCACCATCTTCACTCAATTCTTCCAAAGTTTAGTCCAAAGGACATAAACTTGGGTGCTTGGGCTGATGACAGCCTGCAGACAAGCTTTATGTGGCTTGCCCAGTGTCTTTGTTTGTTTCTTTAAGTTCAAATTTGAATCCTTTAAGAGAGAAAAGTGCTCCCCAGTTTTCCACAGACCTCATCATTCCTTGGTTCCCCTGCACCCAATCCACTTGACCTGTTTCCACCACCTGACTGATCCTTCCAGGCAATTTAAGTTTCCAATTCATGTCCCCCACTGGAGAAACAGAACAGACAATGAGCACAGAGCAAAACTCTGTGTGAATGGAGAGAAATACAGAGAGGAAAGATAACAGATTTGTATCTCCAAATACTGTCTTAGCCACATATGAAAAGACAATGCAGTTGAGGTGTAGACAGGATGTCCAGAGCCCTGACACTCAGCCTCCCAAGTTGAAAATCCCCAAGTCCGTTGAACGAATGCAAATCTTTACGACATTCTCGCCTGTTCATCATATGACAACCTGCTCCTTTTGTCATCCTCTCTCCCTCTCAGCCTCAACAATCAAACCGTGTAACTTGCTCTTCTCTGTATCTGCTCACTTTGTCCTGAATGATTTAGCTCATTATGTTTCCTCCATCCCTGAATGTCTTTTCTACTGATTTCTGGTCAGAAACTTAATTATCCTTCAATCAGGAGCTCAAACTCTATCTTCCTATGCTTTTACAAAAGGTTCTTGTCACCTTTTCAGGTGTAGCCTCCTCTATCAGCCCATTAGCTATAGGAATTCTTCAAGAATCCTAGACCCTCTCCTTTGATCCCCAACCTCCCCCCTCCAACCCCCCATAATCTCACCCATGATCACAGCTTCAATTATGACTATTTTGCAGATGGCCCACATATGTATATTTCTAGCCCAGTAGTGACCACATATTTACTTGCCTTTTTGACATCTCTTTTTTGAATATTTCAAAGGCATCTCAAGAACAACTTAACAAATGATTTTTCTCTACTAAACCTCAGTTATTTTTTCAGTGAATGATGGTTGCCACCAACCAGCCGTGTTGTTAGCAACCAGAAACCTAGGAGTCATCCAGGATCTTCCCTTCTCTCTTCCTCTCCATATGTAAACCATCAGAAATCCAGTTTTTTTCACAAGAAGGGGATGACCTGACCAAGCCAACTCAAAATGGTCTTTCCAACTACTGCAGTGTAAATTGTTGGCATTTGGGTTTCCTTCTTCAGTATTTTGGAAAGCATCATTCATCAACTCTGGGGCATAGATAATGTGAATCTCAGAATTGGTCAGGCTGAGAAGGGAACCACGTGAGCCAATGATACAACTTCCAGTTGGAGTCCAAGTCCGAAGGCAGGTAAAGACTGATGTCCCGGGAGCTTGAAGACAGTCGGTCAGAGAGAGACAATTCTTTCTCACCTAGCCTTTTATTCTACTCAGGCCTTCAGTGAATTGCATGAGGCCCACTCACACTGGGGAGGGCAACTTGCTTTACTCAGTCTATGGATTCAAAGGTTAATCTCATCTAAAAATACCATCACAGACACACCAAGAAATAATGTTTAACCAAATTCTGAAGACCCTAGTCGGAAGACCAACTTGACTTGGCCCAGTCAAGTTGACAAATAAAATTAACCATCACAAGAGCTAAACTTAGCCATTTTTCCTCTTACCTGGCCTTTCTAATTCACTGGCTTCATGCCTCACCAAGTCTAGGTCCGCTAAAAGAGCACACATCCCTTCTTTTCCTAATCAGAACAAGGTCTGCCTCTTCCTGGAAGCAAAATGTTGTGTTTTGACCATTAACCTTTCTCCAAAGGAGAAAAGAAAGTGATTAAAAATGCAGCATTTCTAAAAGTTAATTTTATGGAATACCAGTCCCATAAGATATGCTGGGAAAAAAGAAAGGATTTCTTGACAGTTAAGTGCTATATCCCTGTGTTAGTTTTCTATGCTACATAACATATTACCATAAACTTAGCAGCTTAAAACAATAGCCATTTATTATCTCCCAGTTTCCTTGGGTCAGGAGTCCAAGCTTGTCCTAGCTGGGTCGTCTGCTCAGATTCTCAGGGGGTTTCATCACGGTGTTGGCTGGGCTGTGTTCTTTTCTGGAGCTCAGGTTCTCTTCCAAGCTCAGATGGTTTTTGGCAGAATTCAGTTCCTTGTGGAGATTGGATCGAAGCCCTTAGCAACTAGAGACAGCCCCTCTCCACAGGCAATCACACCTGGCTGCCTGTTTTTCAAGGTCAGCAGGATGACCTCAGTCCATCTTTTAAGGGCTCTCGCCTGATTAAGTCAGGTTCTTCCAGGATCATCCCATTTTTTATTGACTCAAAGTCAACTGTTTTGGGACCCTTCACATTTGCCATGTAAGTAGCCTAATCACAGGCATGATATCCCATCAATTTCACCAATATCGTCCTCACTCAAGGGGACAAGATTATGTTGGACTCATACACCCAGGGGTTGGAATCTTTGGGACTATCTTAGAATTCTTCCTGCCACAACCCAGATTCAGTTTGTGAATTAGCATGTTATGGCCTCTGAAAAATCCTAGAGGAAAGAAATCTGGTTGACTTTTTTCCACCTATTGTTCTCCAAATTCATTTGGCCTCTATGAAAACCTTATTTTCATATAACATCCATCATCGTCCTTGAAATTAGTGTTCTGTTTCATCTGTGTTTTGGGATACACTGGAACAGAAAAAAACCTGGACCACCAAGTTAGTTCAGGATTCATATTCCCATCCCATCACTTCCCAGTGACTCCAGCTTCGGCACGTTCCCTAACCTCGCAGGGACTTGGTAAAATGGCTGCGGAAGAGCAGTACGGGCTTCTCAAGGCTGTTACAACAATGGAACGAAAAGTAAATAACACCATGGGACATGCCTAGCACAAGTTAGAGATCCAATAAGATAAAAAAATCCTGTTGACCCCTCCCTCTCCTTTTTCATATGAAATTTTATTAACAATTACGAAAATGATACCCTATTGATGTTACAGTGTATATGATTTCAGATCTCAAACTTGAAGCTTTGTAACATCCTTAAGCTAAAAAATCTAAAATTATAATTTAAGAGGAAGAATATTTCTTTGTTCTGCCCATGATAGTTAATTTATGTTTTAAACAGTCTTTCATCAATACCATCAGATTATAATAAATCCAAAAAATGAATTATTAGCACTTGTAGGTAGTTTCTGCATTCTTTTTAACTACCAAAATAACAAAAACATGAAAAATTTGGTGTTATTGTTAAAGTTGAATAGGTTAAAGTTGATGGAGATGTCACAAAAAAGTTAACTACCACTCTTTTCATCAAGCAAAGTAATATGGAACTCTTTCAACCATATAACGTGAGTATGAACTACTTAATGCCTTTGGAACAAGTGCCAAGTTTTAGAGACAAAATATTTGACATTTAGGCTAACTTGCAGGGCAGGGTCTGTATGGAAAGACTAAATAGGACTAATTATAAAGGTATAAAATGACAGAACTTGTGGGTAAAATTTAAACACTGTAATAATTGTGTGACCCTCAGCCAAGTATTTATCCTTTCTAAGCCTCAGTTTGCTTACCTAAAAAATGTATATTATTTTTGTATATGTATATATACATATGTATATATACATATGATACATATATACATATATACAATGTATATCTGTATCATAGGCATGTTGTAAAGATAAAATAAATAAAAACTTAGTGTAGTGTGTGTCACTTCAGGGCAAAGTTAATTATTTTATACACTTAAGCTAACATTTGATCTCAACTCTTGTGTTGTGCTTTTAAATCCTTGAATGAAAAGGTGGTGCTGAATTCCGAAAAACTTAGAAAACTTTAGATCAAAGTTCATGTTGGACCTCTTATTAAAAAGAAAAGAGGGCTTCCCTGGTGGTGCAGTGGTTAAGAACCTGCCTGCCAATGCAGGGGACACAGGTTTGACCCCTGGTCCAGGAAGATCCCACATGACGCAGAGCAACTAAGCCCGTGTGCCGCAACTACCGGGCCCGCATGCCATAACCACTGAAGCCCGTGCACCTAGAGCCCGTGCTCCACAACAAGAGAAGCCACCACAATGAGAAGCCCGCGCACCGCAACGAAGAGTAGCCCTCGCTTGCCACAACTAGAGAAAGCCCGCGTGCAGCAACAAAGACCCAACGCAGCCAAAAATAAATAAATAAATAAATAAATAAATTTTTTTTAAAACAAAGAAAAAAAAAACAGCATGCTTATATTATTCAATGTCATTAGCCATTAACAGAGCAGAGAAAAGTGCAGAGAATATATTACTCGTAAACAAAATTCTTTCTAAATGGAATCCTTTGCTATGTATCCCATGAGGTATCTGTATGTCTTTAGGGACACAAAACAATTTATTGAAACTTCTGTGCAAATTGAAACTCATATTTGGAGCAATGCATTAAGAATCTACAGATCATTTATTCATGTTCTTCGCTGAAGGAATTGCAGACATCACTTTTATTATACAAATTCTCCTTCGGTGATTAAAATTCCTTCTCTCTGGCATATGGATGGAAAAGAAACAAAAGCAAGTGAGTAAGAAATGTAACTTGCTCTGATATTCATAGATAAATTGCATATGTTCAAGAAGAAGGAAAGTAGTGTGCGTGCGTGCGCACGTGTGTGTGTTTCATATTAAAAAATAAAATATATTGGGAACCCCTTGAATTTTCTTCCTCAGTAATGAGTGGCAAGAATGAAAATGTTCACTTATAGCAATTTCACTGGCACACCATCAGTTATGCCAGAGTGGATGGTTGAAAGAAACGTGAATAGGGTATCATTTTGATATTACTTCTGCAAACACAGCTAGGAGAGCTAATGCTCATTTTAAACTGCATGTCAAGGCTTCAAAAGAGTTACAACAAATAAAGAAAAAGAATCCATGCAATTTAACTAGTTTTTCCTGGAGCTATCCTTTCTTGGGTACTATCAAACATATAAGAAAAAGATGTCGGCATTTCCCAGGGCCACTAGGTGAGCTTGTATTAATTGTGCACACCACAACACCAAGGGGCCTGGAATGAGAGTTTTGATAGAGTATAAAACATAGAATTGGGAGTCACTCAGAATTGGCGGGAACCCAATTCACCACTTAATGTGTGAAGTTGGACGTTTCTTAACTTTTCAAAGACTCAATTTCTTCATTAGTCAAATGGGAATAAAAAATACCTACCTCTTACATTAATTATGGGAATTGAATAGGTTAATGTATTGGAAACACTTAACCCAATATGTTGTAGATGTGTAGCAGTGGTTG
This sequence comes from Eschrichtius robustus, assembly GCF_028021215.1. Taxonomy (NCBI): domain Eukaryota; kingdom Metazoa; phylum Chordata; class Mammalia; order Artiodactyla; family Eschrichtiidae; genus Eschrichtius; species Eschrichtius robustus. Next base: position 22,707,423 of record NC_090835.1, read on the forward strand.
CTATTTGTTTGGTTGCTATAATACCTGTCTTTGCTTGGCTTTTCCAAAAGAAAGCAAAGGTAGAAGAGTTGGGAATGGAGACAGAGAAGGGAAGAAAGACATTAATAGGTGATTTATTGAGCAAGTGACTAGTCGGGGTAACTGGGGCTCAGTTCCTCTGGGGAACTCTAAGAGACAAAGCAGAACAGCTTCAGTATTATCCCCACCCAAGAGGTGAGAAAGCTGAGGTATTTATCCAGCAACTCTCTGTTATTGGTTGAGGACTGTTCCTGGGGACACTAACCTTCCTGCACTTCTGTCCTGTCCTGCGTGCTGGACCAGTCTGCCCCAAAAGCAGAGAAATGACCACAGGCAGAAAGAATCAAAGGGATTTCAGTAAGTGGCCTTTCAAGTATAGAAGTGAGCACATAGGGGATATGGGTAGAGCTCCAGCAGGATCTGCTTCATTCTCCTTAACCCAGACTTTATTAATCTCCTTAAGTCCTTTATGATGATCCTACTTTATGATGTTATTATAATATAGGTAAAATCTTTCAAACTATACTCTTAGGCATCTTCTCATCTGAAGACTGTAGTCTGGCAAGATTATAGAGTGTATATACCCTCCAGTTGAATGGACTTAGAACTTTGAGCTTGGACATCCAGATTTTATATAGGGTTGGTTTGGTAGATGCTCTCAGAATTTACAGTTGAACTGGAGAGATTGGACATACACAAGTAAAAAATGGAAATTTAAGGTACCAAAGTAAGTGCACTGGAATTTTCTAAGAAGTGAGATGTGAGGTTTTGTCTTTGGGAAAACTGCTGAAATTCCTAATGCTTTTATCTAGTATCATTTCCCATTTCACTCTGAAACTTTGAGGGATCTAAATAGGGCACACACTTAGCGCTGACTTCTTAAACTATCAACTGCATAGCTCAGTAGTGAAATGATAAATGATTTGGTGCAGCAGAGTAAAAATGGCCAAAGATTGGACACTTGCTAGGAAACATCCTATTGCATTATTCTGTTTCGTTATTTTTAAGAGGAAAGAGAGTAGGAAATGGGTTATTTCCCAACTGTGGCATAAAGCAAGCATCAAAGCTGGAGGCAAGACTTCTAAGGAAGAGTTTAAAATTGGAAAACACCTTTTGAATATGTAAATGTTGCTAATTAGAGTGACTAACAATCAATTACTGAGTGCCAACTTGTGTTCTTAGAAAGATGGGGAGGATGAAAACAGCACAGACTTTGCTGAGGGAAAAACCTGAGATCTAAGCTCCACTACTTATGAGCTAAGAGATCAGGTAACTTAGCTCATCTCTCTGAGCCTAAACACCTCTGTTGTAAAAAGAGCATAGTAAGACCTGCCCCACAGTATGGTGAAAAGAATATGACATATAAATATAATATGATACATAAAAATGCTAGAGTCCATCAACAGGTGAATAGATAAACAAACTGTGGTACATCTTTACAATAGAGAGTTACCCAGCAATAAAAACGAATGAACTATTGATGCACAAAACAACATGGATTAATCTCAAACTAATCATGTCAAACCAAAAAGCAAAGAGTATATATTGAAGGATTCCGTTTATATAAAATTCTAGAAAATACAAAATAATCTATAGTGACAGAAAGCACATGAGCAATTGCTTGAGGATGGAGGAACCAGGAAAGGTAGGGAGTGATAGGTTAGAAAGAGGAACTTCTGTAGTGATGGAGATGTTTATCATCTTGATTGCTGTGATGGTTTCATGGGTGTATACATATGTCCAAGTTTATCAAAGTTATAATCTAAATATGTGCCCTTTATTGTGTGATAATTATACTTCAATGAAGCTGTTAACAAAAACAGTGTTAGTGACATAGTAGATTCTCAGTAAATGTAATTTTCCTTCTCTAAATGTGTGTTTACCTGACCTTGACTCAACCTTCTTGGGGTCAAATTTGGTGAGTACAAATCAAGTGAAGCCAGATAGAACTGACATTCATTATTCTGTCTGCCCCTTTCTTGTTCCTGTAACAGGATCTTCCCTTTTTTAGTAAATTATTCTTCTTTGGCTCAAAAATGTGGTTCTGGTTGGGGTTACCAATCATAGAGAACCAGTACTTTGGCCACTCAGGGATAAGCATGTGCAGCAAACACCAGTGCTGTGTGCCCAGCCCCCAACTTCCCTGACCTATGCTGCAAAAGGCTGGTACCTGCAACCTTCCACAGAGGTTTGCACTTGGGCTACTAGAGTTGCCTCACCTCCGGAGAGCCAGAGCTGGAAGTGCCTAGGAGATTACATCCTCTCAGGGCAACCTGTAGCCAACGACTGGGGCACAGGTGCAAAGCCCAGCTCCCCTGCTTCTACATAGGGCCAAACTCTGATGTGCAATTTATGTTCTGGAGCTCCCTGCGGGATCAGAGGGAGGCTGGCACTTCGTCTGATATTGCAGCTTTGACAGACTCTTTCCCTTCCCTTACCCTGTTACCCTCATTTGCCTACCATTTTCTACTGGGAGAACTTCCTTAATAAAACCACTTGTACTTGAATACAATCTAAAACATCATGGCAGCCCTTTTTCACCACAGAGATGTGTCCAGGAATGGAACTGGGACCCCAGATGGCCTCATCAGAATCTTTTAGATATTTTTAGAACTTGAGCTAGAGGATGAGGGCTCTCTTTCTTCTATAATCAAGAGTCAGTAAGGATGTGATGTGGAAGTTTCTAGTACCCACTTCTTCATCTTGTGAAAAATGATTTTAAAAGAAGAAAGCCAAACTGAGAGAAACTCAGACCAGAGATGATGATGATGATGATGATGATGATGATGATGATGATGATGGTGATGGCTATGGGGGGAAGAGGGAAGAGAGAGAGCCTCCTCATGATGTTTAGGTCCAAATAGTTATATTTCAGAACAGACACTCTTCTGTAGTGTTTTATGTTTGCCAATAAATACCCTGAGTTTGGTTTAAGTTTTTGTCACTTGCAATAGAAGTCTTGATCAAAATTCCTGGTAAGCATTGGGACTTCCCTGGTGCCGCAGTGGTTAAGAATCCGCCTGCCAATGCAGGGGACACGGGTTCGATCCCTGCTCTGGGAAGATCCCACATGCCGCGGAGCAACTAAGCCCGTGTACCACAACTACTGAGCCTGCAGTCTAGAGCCTGCGAGCCACAACTACTGAGCCCACGTGCCACACCTACTGAGCCCACGTGCTGCAACTACTGAAGCCTGTGTGCTCTAGGGCCCATGTGCCGCAACTACTGAACCCGCGTGCTGCAACTACTGAAGCCCATGCTCTGCAACAAGAGAAGCCATCACAATGTGAAGCCCGCTCACCACAACGAAGAGTAGCCGCCGCTCACCACAACTAGAGAAAGCCCATGCGCAGCAACGAAGACCCAATGCAGCCAAATAAATAAATATTAAAAAAAAAATCCTGGTAAGCAATGGAACTAGGACTTTCTGCCCTTGCCAGGTGAAATGCACAGATTAGAACAAATTGGATCAAACAGGTGAATTGCTCTTATCCAGTTAGGCCATAGGCAACAGCCAATATTCAATGTTCAAAATTTTGCCTTTCAGAATTAGAGCTCAAGTAGTTTTCACTTTTTTTTCCTGGCAAAGAAATACAACTTGTATTTTGAGGTATAATCAAATACTTTTACAATATTTTTTATACTATATGTCAGTTGTTTTTAATAATATGAGCTGATTTTCTTTAGAATACTAAACTCTCCCTTTGCACAGACTGATGCTATGAAATCACTTAGGGAGACTATGGAGGTTAATCTTAGATTTCTTCCATTAAAAATTATACGTTTCCCTGAGACACAGAATGATAACATAAAAACCCATTTTATCGTAGAAAGAAATGATCCTAATGGCATAGACTAACAGTGATAGTATAAAAATGACTTTCTGGGAAAGTTTAGCTAACAAATGCTCTGAACCTTTACTAAATCAAGTGGACAGCAGGACCATTAACTGCTTGGAGAACTTTCAAATTGAAATTCGCTATTTCGTGCAGAATCTTGGAATAGTACTTCCTTGGCTTGGCTAAAATCAGACTAATGACATGAGAATTATTATTTTAATTCATTTAATGTTTGTTTGATGACTTAGAACTTTTTTGCTTCCTTCCTGCTATGGAATTTAATGAAATTAATCTATGAAAGGATTAGATATATAAAATGCACAACATTTTGTGCAATAATTTCTGTTGTTCTCAGAGTTGGATATTTGGATATTTGGTGGGGGAGGAGATACATCTGGGATTACGAAAGTCCATAAAAAGGGGAATGACAATATTAAGTATTACATTTCTGCTCTAAGAACAAGTATTTATACCAGTGGTATAAATATTTATACTAGGGGAGGTTTTGCTCCTTCTCGCCCTCCACCAACACCCTGCCCATTTCAGGGGCATTTGGCAATATATGGAAACAGTTTTGACTGTCACTACTCAGGGCATTTGCTACTGGCATCTAGCGAATAGAGGCTAAGCATGCTAATAAATATCCTACAATGCACAGGACAGCCTCTACAACAAAGAATTATCCAGTCTAAAATGTCAACAGTATTGAGGTTGAGAAACCCTAACTTGTACTCTTGCTACCAAACATTCCCTTTCTTTCAACACTTCTGAGCCGTACAACACAGTGGTTAAGTGGTTAATTTGCAGAAGATGTATATTCATTGTACAACTTCTGGATCAGACTCTGGATTCAAGTCAGCCCTGCCACCTCCTAGCCATACGACCTCAGGCAGATCACTGCCTCTTTCTATGTCTTTTTTCTAATCTGTAAGAGAGGAATAGCATTTATCTCATAAGGCTATCTTGAGAACTGAGTCAGGTGGACACTCTCAGTAAATGTGCTTAACACAGTGACTGCACATAATACAGACCCAACTCAAATTAGCTATTGCTGTGTTTATTACTATGAGAAGAACCTGGGTACAGGTATGGGTGATGAAGCAAGATATTTTATTTGGTCTGTTTTGATGAAGCCATTTTGATACTAGGGATATTCTGATATAGCCTAAAACATAAAACACTAGAATTTCATTTTAAAAATTACTGCATAACTTCTACCACAGACATCCTTAGTCCAGTCTTAAATCCTACCCCTTCCCTTCTCTTTAAGCCTGAAACCTCTTGTCCATCCCTCATTCTCAAACTACCCCCATCCTACTTTTGGACCTCCATTAACTCTCACCTTCTCCCCCTCTTTCTGCATCCCTAAACCCCACGGGCTTCAGGAAAAAGTTCCAAGCAGTTTATATGCCCATACGGTATAAGGTGTAGGGTAAATTTTGCCAGCAGTCTTGCTTTGTTTGGTCTGCCTTTAAAAACAAATTTAGTTTTTCATTTGTCTGCCTTTAGATAGGACATGTACTTGTTGCCATGGTCCCCACGACTCCTCATTCCCTTGTATGGCGTACTACGTTGTTCACTTAGGTTTTCTTGCTTTGTCTCCTAAAGGAAACCAGATTTGCCACCCATGACAGTAGATGCTGTAGAAGGATGATGCTGTGGGAAGGACTTAGGAATGCTACTGGGAAGAATTGGACGCTTCAGTGGCAGGCTCAGCAAGGTGGAGAAAAGGATGGCATTCTGGACAGGACAAAAGCTATGACTAAGTGCGCCAAGGTAGAATTTATAAGGCCTTTTCTGAGGACAAAGAGTAATATCCAAGTCTGGCTGAACAAACCTTTCATGAAGGAAAGCCACTGGGGAGACAGAAACAGGTATTTAAACCAGTGGCTCAATAACCTTAAGCCCTGGGTGGAAGAATTTAGATTTAACTTATAGTGATGGGAAGTATTAAATGAGTTAAAATAGGACAGAGAGGGGACAAGATGAAAAGGATCTTCTGAGTCCTTTAAAAATACATTTAATATTTTTTTTACTATCAATATGTGTTAATTATGATAAATTTAGATAACAATAAAGAAAATAAAAATCACCCCAATTCCTCCTCCTAGATTTCAAATTATTTATGGTTATACACACACATTTTCAATAACAAAAATTAAAGTAACAAAAATTTTAGCTTTTTTGAAAAATTTGATATATCAATATGTTTCCCACATCATTAAACATTTTTCAAAGTACTGTTTCTGATATAATTGCAGAAGTAAGCAAATATCTGTGTTCATTGCAGCGTTATTTGTAATACTAAAACAAGCACTAAATGTGAAAACCACACAACTGTGCATTAGCAGGAGCAACTGATCCCATTAATTCATTCCACAAATATTTACTGAGCACCTACTATATGCCAGGCACTGTTCTAGGCATTGGGAATACAATAGCAAACAAAGCAGACAAAAATATTTGCACTCACTGAGGTAACATTGTAATGAGTTTGTATGCTGGTGCAGGGGTTTGCAAGGTTTTTCTGTAAAGGGCCAGATATTACATATTTTTAGTCATAGGTTCTCTGTTGCAACTATTCAACTTTGCCATTGTAACTGGAAACGAACCATAGACAATACATAAACAAATGGGTGTGAGTGAGTTCCAATAAAACTTTATTTACAAAGACAAGTAGTGGGCCAGATAGATAGATAGATAGATAGATAGATAAATAGGGATAGAGATAGATCCATTGATATATCAAAATAGAAAATGTATATATAGAAAATTTGTTGAAGAAAATTTCTTAAAGAAATGAACTATTAACAGTGGCTACTACCTTCAGAGACTTGAAAAATCTTACAGTGTGCATACACTGCTTCTTTAAATAAATTAAAATTTTATAATATTTTTTTGGCATTGTTCAATATTCTAGTGTGGTTTTTTTATTAACTATTCATCAGCTATGTGGTTTCCAAATTTTCGTTGTCAAATAAATTGCTGCAATTAATATCTTTGAACAAAAATCTTTGACTGCAAATTTAAGTATTTGTTTAGGATAATCCCGAGAAATAAAATTATTTGACTAGAGGAGTTAAACTCTTAGGCTCTGGATATATATTGCCAAATTGTCCTCTAGAAGGATGTAATAATTCACACTTCTACTGACAATATTAAAAAGTATTAATTTCCTCCACAATTGTAACCAAATTGGGCATTTTTATTGGTTTAAAAACATATACAATTTTAAAAGGTAGTATCTTTTATTTTGCATTTCTTCAATGCTATCAGTGAAGCTGGCTCTTTTTCTTGTTTACTGGCCACTTTTACCTTTTCTTTTTTGAGTTTTTTATTCACATCATTTGTTCATCATGGTGTTTTTTATTTTCCTCAGAGCTTCTAGGTACTTGAAATATTTCCATGTGAAATTTTTACGTGTCTCCCTTCATTTTCTCCCTTGTGGCATTACTGGCTTCACTCTTGTGGACACTCTTGCCCTCACTTTGGCGTAAGGTTATTCCTATTTCTTCTTAAACATAAGTTTTGAAAGGAAATTTACAGAGGTTTGTAGCATGAAGAAATCTCTTCAGGCAGGTTCTTTGAGGTAGCTAAGCTCTTCTTAGCCTCCATGGATGGCCATTGTCTCTGAAAGAAATCTGGTAACATTCCTTTTGCCTACACTATCAAGAGTTCTCCATGTTCTTTCAGCCCAAGGTCGTAAGGACCAGCAGCCGATCTAGGTAGAGAGGCTAGGACTCTTTACCTACTGTCTTTATAGAAGCCAGGGCATCTCTTCAGAAGCTGATCTGCCTTTTTGACTTGGCTTTCAGTTGATTCACTTCTATCATAATTACATGTTTCCTCTTTCCAGAGCTCAACAGAGCTTGATATCAGAGGAGGAGAAATCACTATTTGCATCACTTCTATTTCTTCTTTAAAACTATATTTTATTTTTTTAATCAGGTTCTCCCTGATTCTCTGCTCTTGTTGCGGCTAATCTTTTTAAATATATCAAATAAAAAACAACCAAACGAACGCTTTCTGGAATGCCTGAGTCTCTTCCTGTCTCCACTGAGAAAGTCCAGGATCAGCTATTTTATGACTACATTATGGGGCCTAGACTGCAGGGATACTTAGAGCATCCATGCCGAGCTAGAAATGATACAGAATAGGATAAAATCCAGTAATTGAGTTGGTCATGAAAACAGGCAAGAGTACAGTTTAGAACTGTAGTTTGGAAACTTTTTTCTTTCTCTCTAAGTAGCAGAACCTTTCTTACCAACACAATCTCGAGTGCCCTTCCTCCCAACCCAGATAAAATACTGATATGAACTAATCTGGTCAGTTTAAAGGGAGAGCCAATATAGTTTTACTTGGGCCCACATCTCCTTGACTTCCCTGGAAGTCACCGGCAGCTTTGCAAGACAATCACTGCTTCAGAGAGCTGCGTCTCTCTGCTCTAAGGCTTTGTCTAACCACAGGGGCGTAACTGTTCCGAGGAGAGGGAAGCTGGAAGTGCCCCCAGGAGCAGCTCTCAACCAATGAGGCATGGGAGTTGGTGGAAAAACATGACCACTTCCTCATCCCTCAATGGGACCATTTTGAGGTATGTTCCATAACATTCTATCAGAGTGCTCTCTGAAACTAAACCCCATCTTCCCTGTCTCACTTCCCCATTCCTTTTCCTGATGCCTAGGATCACCTCCTAAATAAGCTATTTGTACCTAAATTAGGAACCCAATTCATATAACTTGTACCTAATAGGAATGCAATTAAGAAAATAGTGAGATGATACAAAGTCTGCACATCAGTTGGATAGCATAGACCTCTACTGGTAAATATGGCAGTCACTAGCTATGTGCAGCTATTCAAAATTAAATTAATTAAAATTAAAAATGTATTTTCTTAGTTTCACCAGCCACATTTCAAGTACTCAACAGCCATACATGGCTGATGGCTATGGTATCAGACAGCACAGTTATAGAACTTTTCCATCATTGCAAAAAGATCCATTAGATAGTGCTCGTGTAGATTCAATCCCAGATTGACTGAGATTGGCTTCTTCCTAGTCATTACCTCAGGCAACTTACTCTCTGCTGTGAGACTCAGTTTGCACAACTGTAAAATACGGCTGTGGTGGGGATTAAGTAAGATAATTTCTGTAAAGCTTTGAGAAAGCACACACATGTTCAATAAATGTAGGGGAACGAGAGAGAGAGGTAAGGGAGAGATGGATCTTGAAGGCATCTAAGAACTCTGAGGAACAGTGAACAAAACCACTAGTGTAGTGTGTGATCCTGGGCAGGTTATTTCCCTTCATGGGACTCAACTTCCATTCTTGTTAGGGGGTACTGGCAGATTTCTAGACATTAGTGAATCTTTGAATTTTCTTATTAGGGTGATTTTTGCACTGGTTTCATCTTCATTTAGTTATCTGTTTAGCCAATATCAGTTGAGTACTGCCTGTCTTCCAGGCACTGTACTGGGTGCAGGGTCATAAGGGCTAAGAAGACACAGTCCCTGTCACTGCAGATTTTTAAATCCTAAAGAAAGAAGCAGACAAGAAACTAATAGGGTCATTGCCTAATGATAACCACTGAGATGACCCCCAGGCTTGCCTTCAGAGAAGGTTCCTGAAAAGGGTGGTGACTGAAACCCCCTCTAGGGAAGAGAGAGCCTGAGCCCAGTGAACAACAGGGAAGAGTTGTTTCCATCAGAGGGAACAGCATGAAACCTTCCTTTGGTGTCTCATTCCATACTGCTTCTCATGTACTAAGATTTTGGAGGGGTTGGGAAAGGTTAAGAAACATACTACAAGTGGGGTAAGAAATGGAAAAGAAAATGAGAGAGAAAGAGAGGAATTGGATGATTTCTGTTGTTTTCCTCTAGCTGTCTCAAAGTCCCACCTTCTGGGTCAGTGCTTCTCCAGTCACAGACAATGGATCACCTACAATAAAGATGGTGGGGTGGGAGAGGTACTTATAAAAATGCAGATCTCTAGGTCCCAAGACAGACTGAATTAGAACCTTTGGAGAATGCAGCCCCAAAGACATTAAAACAAAACAGAAACCTATTAAAGGAATTCTATTTGTGGTGGCGCAGTGGTTAAGAATCTGCCGGCCAACGCAAGGGACACGGGTTCGAGCCCTGGTCCAGGAGGATCCCACATGCCGCGGAGCAGCTAAGCCCGTGCGCCACAACTACTGAGCCTGCGCTCTAGAGCCTGCAAGCCACAACTACTGAGCCCACGAGCCACAACTACTGAAGCCCACTTGCCTAGAGCCCGTGTTCCACAAACAAGAGAAGCCACTGCAATGAGAAGCCCGCATGCCGCAATGAAGAGTAGGTGCGCAGCAAGGAAGACCCAAAGCAGCCAAAAATAAATAAATAAAATAAATTTTTTAAAAAAAAGGAATTCTATTAAGAACCATTGCTGTGACTGCTTACTTCCTAATGAAGCAGGGGATTTGAAATGGAATGCCTTTAATTTTTATTTTGGTATTTATTTTATTATTTATTTATTTATTTTTTGGCTGTGTTGGGTCTTCATTGCTGTGCACGGGCTTTCTCTAGTTTCGGTGAGCGGGGGCTACTCTTTGCTGTGGTGCGCGGGCTTCTCATTGCAGTGGCTTCTCTTTTTGCGGAGCATGGGCTCTAGGAACCCAGGCTTCAGTAGTTGTGGCACGTGGGTTCAGTAGTTGTGGCTCATGGGCTCTACAGCACAGGCTCAGTAGTTGTGGCACATGGGCTTACTTGCTCCACAGCATGTGGGATCTTCCCAGACCAGGGGTCGAACCTGTGTCCCCTGCATTGGCAGGAGGATTCTTAACCACTGTGCTACCAGGGAAGTCCCTATTTTGGTATTTAAATGAAGGATGTCTTAATAATATTGAAAGTGCTAAATTCCACGGCTTTCGATTGCAGTGGGAAAACAGGTTTCTTTCTAAAGGGAATTTCTTTCCCACAATCTGGTACCAGTTTTCTCTTTCAGTCTATGTTTCTCCACTGTCCTTTGTGTAAATGTTCTTCACTCCACTTTTACCATCTTCTTTATCCATTTCTAAATTTCCCGACCAACAGAATGCCATCGCCTTTGTTTCTATCCTTAACTCTCGTTCTCCACTTTTAGTCTTCCAGCTGACCTTGTCCCTGAATGCTCCTTCTCTTGGTTTCTGATGTTCCTTACTCTTACTTCTTTTTCATCTTGACTTTGACCTGTTACTATGGCTCTACCTTCCCTCCCCCAGATTCTCTCCAGGATATAGTGAGAATTTCTCTTGAGCTCACTGCAGTTTTGTCAGAGGAGACACTTTTAGTTGCAGATCCCTTTTCTTCTGTGCACCTTATAATTTAAATAAGCTGCTGAGAAATGTCATCAGAATTAATCATTTTAATGCATTATTGAAGAGGGAAAAAACAACTGCAGCACAATGGAACTTCTTTCTGTGCCATTGGCAAATAACACAATTGAAGCATTGGTTAAAATGGCTGTCACAAACAGCAACAGAGATATTACCAGTGTACATAATGAAAGCCCTAAGTTTCTTTGCCTGTAAATTCAAGAAATCTGTTAACCATTAAAGAAGAAATAACTAAACAAAATACACAAATGCCCTTTGTTTCATCATCTTAATAGTGATTTTCATTACTGACAGGGAGTGGCATGAACACAAATATGTTATCCATGAAAATTAGGATTGTTTTGTAAAAAATTCTATTCATTTCTACTGGTTACAATGAGTCCGTATTTGTCAAACAGTTTTTATGCGTAAATGAAAAGGTAATGATAAACAACCACTGGAACTGCTAGATGCATGATCCCTGTGCTAGGTTTCCTGACATGCCTCTTTGGCAAATCTGGGCCCAGGGAGTAATCAGTGTGGATATGAAAATGAGCACATTATTTCACTGTTAACAGGCACTGCCAAAATGAAAGAGAAGGTGTGTGGGCCTACTGATTTTTTTTTTTTTTTTTTTAATTAATTTATTTATTTATGGCTGTGCTGGGTCTTCGTTTCTGTGCGAGGGCCTTCTCTAGTTGGGGCAACTGGGGGCCACTCTTCATCGCGGTGCGCGGGCCTCTCATTATCGCGGCCTCTCCCGTTGCGGAGCACAGGCTCCAGACGCGCAGGCTCAGTAATTGTGGCTCATGGGCCTAGTTGCTCCGCGGCATGTGGGATCTTCCCAGACCAGGGCTCGAACCCGTGTCCCCCGCATTGGCAGGCAGACTCTCAACCACTGCGCCACCAGGGAAGCCCCCTACTGATGTTTTTATTTTCTTTCCTGGAACAATTAACTCAGTAAGAAGTAGTGTAGGCAGGTTGTTCTAAATCCAAAGCTTGATCAAGGAGTTTTGGAACTTAATATTTCCAGTGTATGCAAAGTTCATGAGAAGTGCTACATTGTTAACTCCTAGTTCAAATAAGATGCTGTCATACTTGGCCTTCATTTTACTAATGGGGAAACAGGTTCACTGATGTAAATGGTAAAGAAACAAACATGAAAAAGGATTTCTTAGTCAAGCAAAGAAAGCCTAGTGGCTAACAGCCGCTGGGATCTCCAGTGCTTTACAATGTACTTGTAATGGGGAAGAACACTTTGTATTCTATTACAAGTTAATCACTAAACGGATGTTGCCTATAAGCTTAAATTATACATAATGGCCCATCTCTGGGAACCCTGCCTCCCAGGTAATGAGCATTAAGCTAAAATACCTGTGTTTAGCTCACAGGAAACATGCTGACCAGGCCCACCCCTGAATGACTGCAGGGAGGAAGAAATTAACACATCCCCTCCCAGAGGCTGACAGGAACCAGGAAATGTTTGACTTTACTCCCTCCCCTTTCAGTATAAAAAAAGCCTGAATTCTAACTCAGGCAAGATGGGTTCTTTGGGGCACAAGTCCACCATCTTCTCAGTTTGCTGGCTTTCCGAATAAAGTCACTATTCCTTGCTCTAGCAACTTGTCTCTCGATTTATTGGCCTGTTGTGTGGCAAGTAGTACAAGCTTGGACTCAGTAACACACTGGCAAAATACATACTATTATAATCCCCCTTTCACAGATAAAGGATTGAGGCTGTGAAATAACTGGCCCAAGCTCAGAGTTATTAAATCACAGAGTCAAGACCTGAACTCAGTTTGTCTGATATCTACCTCTGTGCTTCAATCTGACCCCAGACAGTACAGAATGCGTTTGGTAGTGGTATTGCCTATGGCCACAGTTACTACTCAAGCAGTTCACAATTGCAATATTGATAAAGAAAAAGCATAGAATCACTGTTTATTCACCCTTAGCCAATGCTTCTACATGTCGGGGCTGACCTAGACCCCTGGTAGAAGATAGGTCTTGTACCCATGTGTCAAGACTCTCTGAGAGCAGCATTTAGTCATCACCTCCATCTACGAATCATAGGATTTTCATTCTACATTTAGGAACCCAATGGAAGAAGGCAGAGTAACTTGTCTCTTGATTCACTGGGAAACTTCTTGAGAGTTTACCGCTATGGTTTGGTTTGTCTGCTTTTTTTTATTTTTTATTTTTTTTAGTTCTCAAACTAAAGAACTCCTTGAGAAGATTATTTAAAATGCAGATATCGGACTCCATCCTAAGTGATTCTGATTCAGTAGGTCTAGAGTGGAGCCCAGGAATCAGTATATGTGAAGTTCTAAAAATGTAAAGGTTCCCTGACCCCTATCCTCCACCCTCTTCCTGGAGACAACCACTTTACATCCTTTTAATACTTTCATCTGGCACATACACGTCTCTACTGTTCTCCAGTGCTATCAAGATAAGTTACAAAGTGTCAGGGGCCTTATGACCCATATCTCAGATTGGCTCTGGTGTTTCACATTAGATATCAAATATTTATTAAGAATATATCAGAGGGGGGCTTCCCTGGTGGTGCAGTGGTTGAGAATCTGCCTGCCAGTGCAGGGGACATGGGTTCAAGTCCTGGCCCAGGAATATCCCACATGCCGCAGAGCAACTAAGCCTGTGTGACACAACTGCTGAGCCTGTGCTCTAGAGCCCGCAAGCCACAACTACTGAGCCCACGTGCCACAACTACTGAAGCCTGCGCACCTAGAGCCCGTGCTCCGCAACAAGAGAAGCCACCGCAATGAGAAGCCTGCGCACCACAACAAAGAGTAGCCCCCGCTCGCCGCAACTAGAGAAAGCCTGCGCACAGCACCAAAGACCCAACACAGCCAAAAATAAAATTAATTAATTAATTAATTAAAAAAAAAAAAAGAGTATATCAGAGGAAGAAACACAACATTTACTAAGACCCTGCTATGTGCAAGGTCTTTACATACAACATCTCACTGAATACTTACTATCACTGTATGACCTAGGTAGTTCCTCAGGTCACAGATTCACAGAAGGCAGAGGTGAGATTTGAATCCAATCCAGTTTCACTGAAAACCCAGTGCTTATCTCAGCAAAGCACAGTGCAGAACTCTTTGGTGGATCCTTGACCTCAAAGAGCTTCCTATTTGGAAAAAAAGGGTAGAAAAGAGCGAGAAGTCTTAGGAGGAACTCAATAAGTGTGAGTCATCCTACGTGTGTTTATTCCACACTTTCTCTAATCCTGGCCCAGTGCTAAGCACTGGAGATACCATACGAAGGTCCTTCTGCACCATCTCCCCCAACCTCTTGGCTGCAGAGATGGCAGAATTAGAGAATGTGGATGAAGACACTGAGGAATTGCTGATGCAGGACTTGGGCCCCAAAGCTGAGGACTAGGCAGTCTTCCAATTGAAACAGGAAAACTCATATGATGCTATCCAGCCCAGAAATTCACTAGTAGATAATGAACCAATCAAAGATTGCCACATGTACATGAATGGTAATCAGAAAGACTCTGCCCACTCCACTTCCAAAACTCCTGCCCTAATAGAAAAAAATCCCGTCCTAACAGAACACTCATCAAAGACTGTCTAAGGAGGCTGTCCTTTTTCTTTACGAAATGCACTCTTCTTTTCAAACCCTTTCAGGTCTCTGCTGGAAGGAAAGTGATAGTAGCCAACTCCCTTGCCATAGTACTGTCTGAATAAACCACCTTTGATTAATTCTACAGGAGGTCTGCTTCCTTCTGACAACATGTTCAAAACTCTCACCAAGCTTAAACATTCTGTCTGTAAACATTAAAATGAGTCTTTGCTCCATCCTGGCTAGATGGCAGACCCAGTACACATAATGATAGATGAGGTGGGAACTCAGATCCCCTCAGGTCAAGAGGAGGGTGTGGTCAGATTTCAGCTTTGGGGTCTGGTCCCAGGCTGTGACCCTGGGCAAGTTACATAGTGTTTCAGTAGTACAGTTCCCCCTCTGGTAAAATGGGAATAACATCATCACCCCTTACAGGGTTCCTGTGAGGATTAAATGACCCATATTCAGAGGCAGCTGAGTACACGTAAAAGGAATGAGCATAGGCTTGGCACTGAATAAAAAGGGACGCATGAGTCCATATTGATACAAGTGAATACAAGGATAAATAAAGAAACGTGGGAGACGGTAAAGCTCTTCTCAGAGTAGAATGTGAACTAAAAAATGTAGAAAGGAATGGAATTAGACAATCATGATTTTGCAACCATTACAGTAATAACTGATTCAAGAAAAAATCAACAATGGATGCTAAATCTAGCCAGTAAACTTGTGATTAAGAATGGGCTATAAAGCTATGTATCTATATCTATGAAAACTGGGGAATGAGGAAAAATATAAATAAGTGGTAAATCTGGGTAAAGGATACTTGGGAGTTTGGGGGTAATGTTCTTGCAACTTCTCTGTAGATTTGTTTTGTCAAAATAAAAATAAAAAAAATTAAAAGCAGAAAAAGTAAAAAGGGAAGTAAAGCAGAAACAGTTTCCTAGTTCTGTTACATTGTACATTTTCTCATGATCATAGGCTCAAGAATAGAGTAAGGGTAAAAAAAATTCTAAAATGGTACTTAATAGGGTGGGGAGAAGACAGCATGGGTTTGAACCTCATTTTTAATCCTTATCAGATCTCTGACCTTCAATAAGTTAGGTAACCTCTCTGTGCCTCAGTTTTCTCTTCTTTAAAATGGGGATTTATACATTGGTACCTACTGGAAAGGTTGCTATAAAGACTAAATTAGTTCATAATTTGTAACGTGCCTGGCACATATTAAGCTTATTTGCTATAGTAATTTTATTACATATACAGTGCTTAGAGTCACGTAAACTCCGAATAAACGCTTGCTCTTGTTCTGGTGATTACTGGCTTAAAATGCTTCAATTGCTTTGTCTTAACCTTCGGTAAAAGATAAAAAATTCTTACTCAGGTGTAGAGGGCATCCACCGACCTCATCAGACCCACTTGCCTCTCCGGTACTCCCTCAAGGCTCAGCTCAAATATCGCTTCCCTAGCCGAGCCTCTGGGGCCCAAGGACCAGACCAGAGGCCTCCCTTACTTGGCGTCAGCTCCGTGGGCCGGTCCTCAGAGCACTCACGGCAACGGCCAACGTGCACTGGCCCGTCGCCCCAGCATAGTTTAAGCCCCACGACCGTAGGGCTCGGGATGTGTTTTTGCTCACATGGTGAGCCCGGGTAGCACGGTGAGGAGCCCACGGGGCCTCTGAAGGCTGAAAGTGAACTTGGGGCCGAGGTGGGAGTCGCGACGGGAGACGCAGGACTCGCGCAGATGTCTCCTCAGGGGCGCTGCCACGTCCCGGGGGCAGCAGGCGGGCCCGGGCGGAGGGGGCGGTGCGGGAGGGGCGGCCAGGCCCCGCCCCCTCCCCTCCCCTCTCCTCCCCCTCCCGCCCTCGCCGCTCCCCGCCTGGCTCGCCGCGCCCCGCCTCGCTCCCCGCGCCGGGTTCCTGGTTAAGATGGCGGCCCCTGGTGCAGCGCAGGCCTGGAAACTTCTGAGAGACCTGTCGCTCCGGTCCCAGCTCCTGGCGGCCAGGTCCCAGGTGAGCGGGCCTCTCGGTGGGAGCCTCCAGCAGCCAGTGGTGCCCTCCTGTCCCTGTCTGTCCACCTCCTCCTGGCCCCGGTGCGCGGCCGCTAGGGCGCCGCACCTGTGGAGGGGACGCGCGGTGCTGCGCCCGGGGCGCACGAGAGACCCCAGCATTCCCCCCCCCCCCGCCCCGCTTCAGGTGTCGGGGGTCCTAGGCGGAGCGGGGAATGACAGTCCGGACCACCCCGGAGTGAGAGCCACCCAGCTGTCAGTTGTCGCTGACGTGGGTAACCCCAGCGCTGCGGAGGGCGCCTGGCGCTGTACCAGGCGCTGCAGGCAAGTTAATGAAAAGTCCCTGGGACTGGGTTTTGGAGTCCTGAGGTGTTATTATGTCGACAGAAAAAAAATGCCCGGCCTGAAAGTTGGGAAATACATTTTATTGGAGGCATCATTGAGGGCTGTATCCTGGGGAAGTTTCTGGTTAGCTCTGAGGAACTGTTCCAAAGAGGTAAGGGAGGAGCCAGGATATATGGGAGTTTTGGCTGAAAAAAAACCAAAAAAAAAAACTTGTAGTGGAACATCAAAAGATGAGGGCTAATCACAAAAATCAGATATGTCAAGGTAGTGATTTTAATGCTTTGCTCAATTTGGGAAGGTGTAAGAGTCTGGGCTTACTGAAGTTATTCCTTTGATATGCATCTTAACTCTCTAGGGCCTGTATCCTGTTTTTCTGCATCCTGAATTCCCCTCAGGGTGCACTGTCTCGGGCGGCTGCAGTGACTGCTGACTTGATGGCAAGCAACATTCTTGCTTAGTAAAATGGCAGGCAACATTTTTTTGTCCATAGTTACCTGCTTTGCCAATTCTGTTTCTGAACCATCGCTCTCTCTTGAGCCTATTTGTTAGGCCACATGATGAAGATGCCTAGAAACCCAACCCAGCCTTGCTGGTTTAGTAACTCACCTCCTGGAGTGAGCTCTCTGCCGGCTGCCTGCTTTTGCAGACTTGGGGTGGTTAGTGGTGCTTGAGTTGGTGAAATGAGGGGGTCAAGGAGAAAGATGGGAAACGCTCTCCTTCAATTCAGTGAACAATCAGTCAGCCCCAGCACTAAAACACATCAGAGCATTGGCCCTGTCCTGTTTCTCCTTATTTCAAGAGAATAAAAACCTAGGAGGGCCAATGGTGGATGCTGAATAGCTATTAGAACTTGGCTTCCTGTAGATTTGATCAATACCTTTTGCAGGTGGCAAGAGTCACAGTAGTCAAAAGGTCTTTGGGGAGTTATGAGTTGGTGATGTCTCATGGACAAATGACTCAACCACTCGACTTCTTATTCTCCGTTATAATATCGCTCTTTTAAAGAAAGGATGATGTGGGGCTCATCCACAGCAGAGCATTGTCCTCGTCCGTTTTCCCATCTTTAATCGATGAGAGACAAATGATCACTCCTGCAGTTTTAACTAGGATATGCGTAGTATGTTTTTTTTAAAAATTGAAAGATAGCTACCAATGATTTTTTGAGTTACTCTAAGCTTTGGTTAATTATGACATCTGAAAGGGTTTTTTTTTTTTTTTTTTCCTTCTTTCATTTCCTGACTTCTCATTTGTCTGTTTTTGTTAATGTAAATTTAAAAGGTGCTAATAACTTATTACTGTAATATCTTTAATAGGCACTTGACAGTATGGTGGGATAGCAAAAGGAATGGTGGTTTTGTCTAATTAAAATCACTAATAACTGTTGTAATAGAGTAAGGAGAATACCTCCAGGTGATCAAGTTCTATTCATTATTTAAGTGTTAGAAAAAACAAGAACTGTGGTGCTAACTATGAGAGTAGACTTGAATTGATGAGAAACACGGGGCCTAAGGCAGTGAAAACTCAAGCAAAGGAAATAATTGTGCAGAGAAATCCAACTGTTTAGCTGAGGTATGATAGGGCTTCTTGCCTTACCAAGAAATGGGAGTCTGAACACAACACTGTAGAGAATCTGGGTGGGTGATACCCTTGGTTTGGCAAGAAGACTGGGTAAAAGGATCTCCTACCTCACTGCATCTAGTAACTTTGATTTACATACTTGTGGATGGCGTATTGTCCAGTGAACATAAGCTTAGGAAATGAGTGGTTTTTTTTTTTTTTTTTTTTAAGTCAGGAATAATACACAGTGTTCAAGGACTGGAAATGGGCATTTGCAAGCATCAGATCCAACCAGCTTATTTCACAGGTAGAAAAATTGAGCACTAAAGAAGTTCAAGGTTATAAAGAGAGTTTGTGGCAGAGCTGATTACAGATTAAAGGTTTACTTTTCAGGTTCCATTATACCAGGCTGTGGTGTAAATTTCCTCATGAAAATAAGTTATATCAGCATGTAAGTTACTCTGCATAGCATAAAGTTACTATGTAACATCCAAGTCACCAACACTACTGACACATTTTAATTTTTTCTTTATAAACATCTTAGAATTGGCAATAAAAGTAGGTGAGTATTGTTTGTGATTCCTAAGGAACCCTTTTCATATTCTTTAATGCTTCTTTATATCTGCTCTACCTGCCTCTGCATGTATGTTGTGCCTACCTACTCCCTTGCCCACGGCAGACATTACAGTTGAACATGACCCTCTTTTTCTAGGAAACTTAAGAATCCTCACCAAGCGTCTCAGACCTTCTTTGTACCAGACCTTGTGCAAAACTGTTGTGTGTGCAGAGATAAATGACCCAGTTTCTGCTGTGAGAAGTAACTTTAACCACTCTCACAGAGGTGCCAAAGAATGACACTTTACCCCCTCCTCGTTGTTAAATTTAACATTTGACACATATTCCTGATGCTAAATGTCATTGACATTTTTTATTTCTTCTGCTGTTGGCTTCTCTGTTTTGACTTTCGATTGATGTTACATCCTTAAAGGGCCACCCTTTTGCCATTTCTTATTTTACATATATTTCTCTATTCAGCTTATAACTAGAACAAGACTCTTACAGGTACTGATATTTGGGGATAGTAAACAAGGCAGGCAGAGATCTTGGCCACATGATACTCTGTTTTAATGGGGGTGGGGAAGGACTAGACTGTACATGCATAGACAATAATGAAAATGATTTCAGCCAGTGACAAATGCTATGAAGAAAATAAAACAGGGTCTTGGGCTGGAGAATGAATAGCTTAGCCAAGATGGTGGGTCATAGATTAGATGATCCAGGAAAACCAATTCGACATTGCATTGTAACACATGTAATAAAAATATACATATTATAAGTGAACAGCTTGATGAGTTTTCACAAACTGAACACGCCCAGGAGATCAGAGCCGTATCAAGAAATTAATCATTTAGCAGCAACCCAGAGGGCCCCCTGGTGCTCCTTCCCGTCACTACTCCCACCCAGAAAAGAGTAGCCAGTCCCCTGAATTACGCCACCATACACTGGTTTTGTTCCTTTTTGTACTTTATGTAAATGGAATTATACAATGGATTATATGAGTGCATACTCACATAATCAACCTTATGTTTATGAGATCCTGGAGGTGACTTTTTGACATTTGAACTGAGACCTGAGTAATGAAAAGTAGCCAGCCAGGTGACACTTGGGAAGAGAGGGCAGCAAGTGCAAAGGCCCTGAGGTGGGACCTGAACTCAACATATCCAGACAGTTAAAGATGTGGAAAGTGACAGTACTAGTCGTGGTCTGAGAGGTAGGCAGGGGCTGGATCAAGTGGGGACTTGTAGGGTCTGATAAAGAGTTTTTAAAAGCTTAGAGTGCTTTGCCCAAAGTTACTCAGCTAGTAAAAAATAGCTGAATCCCAGTCCGGCTGCCAGAGACCAGGCATGTAACTACTGTACAGTGCACTCCTTATTATAAATAGCACAGTACAGCAAGGCACAGCCATGTTGGGCACAGAGATAAGCCTGTTACATTAGTTATGTCTTAGGGGAAATCTTGGTTGAGGGCACTGAGTCTCAATGGTTAGTGATAATCCGATCATGGTTTTGCCTTTTAGTGCATTTCCCCTCTCATAGTGGCTGGGTGAAGTTCACAGAGCTGTTCTGTTGTAGGTGAAGCAAAGACGTGGGAAACACTGCCCCTCAGGCCCCTAGTTGTAGAATCCTTGTTGTGTGGTTCTCTACAAAGCCCAGAGCTTCTGTCCAGGAACTCAGGGAGGAATGTGTATTGTTGAAGGAGACCGAAACCCTGTCCCTGCTGTTGTGTATCTCAGAATAGATGACTCCAGCTTAATTTTCTGTTCTTTCCAGAAGTGAGAGGAGAAAGATGGATGCCTGGCTTTTAGAAGTGAAGGACTGAAGCTTATGTGCAAGTTTCTGTCAGCTGACTATGGCTGTGGAGGCTGCATTGGAAGTTGTGACTCACCTTTATCTGCCTTCTTGCCTAGAAGAATAAATATCTGACTCTTTTCTTTTTAAAAATGAAGTGCACCTGCAATTTCTGCTGTTAGAAAAGGAAATTCACCTCAAATAATTTAGTTGCTAAACTACTGACTTCTGTGTGGGGAAGACCTTTAAATGATAGCTCTTGTCCCAAATTGGTTTTGTTTACTGTAAATGAAACACTTCTTTCATGGATGAGTACACAGACCCATAGTACTGAGAATTTTGCTGCCCTTGTATCCTGGCCCAATTCTGTAAGCGCAACACCCAGAAACTCACTGACATATCTTGTATTTTGGGGAGGAAAAGAAATTACATATGCAACTTCAGATCATTTGTCTTTCAACTCTTTTTACTATTCACTCAATCTGGAATTGTCCTTTGCTAGCTGCACCCATCATTTTCTGTTACTTGATGAAAACGTTTTGTCTGAAGAACTTGAGAGATTTCTACACGTTTGAGCAAGTGGTAAAGTCAGTATGCTAATGAAATTTGGGGAAATGACACTAGAATTAGTCTGGTAAAGAAGATGTAGGGGAAGACATGCCAGGTGGAGTGGACTGTGGGCGAAGGCAGAGGGGAGAGAGAAGATGGGGAGATTAGAGGAGTCATTGGGAACAGTTTGGTACGGAGAAGGAGAGGCAGGTGAGTAACAGAAGTGAAGAGCTAGTGGTGATCTTTTAGGCAAATGAGGAAGGAAAGAAGGGCTGTAGAAAGCCCAGAATTCGGCATGGTACAGAACTGGATAACTGAACATCAAGCACATATTGTTCACTTAGTAAATATTTTCTCAGTGCTTAGTCTTTGCCCCATGCTATTTGTTGTAAGCTCCTTGAAGGCAGAGGCTATATTGATTAATTCTTCACTGTAAATCTAGTGCTTTAGAGAATGCTGGGCATATAGATACCTTTAATAGATGAGTTCTATGAGTGAGTGAATTCAGGAAGATACACAGCCCTACCCTCAGGGGGCTCATAGTCTAGTGGCAAAATTGGCAGGTAAACCAATAATTATACAGTAGCATCGTGAGATCAGTAGAGCAATGTTCTTAGTCTTCTGTGACACTGTGCATGGTCTTGCATGGGGCACTTGCTGTTTCCCTGTCTGAAACACTCTTCCTTCTGATCTCAGGCCTTGTTCTATCCCGTCATTCAGCTTTCTGATTCAAAGTGGTCTTCCCACAGGGCGTTCCCTAATTATCTTATCTGACTCACCTTCTCCCCAGAGATTATTTTCTGCCCCTTTCCTGCTTTTTAACACTTTACCTGGTGGTTTATTATGTGTTTTTTGTTTGTTTTATTGTCTGTCTGCCTTCCTTTCCCACAAATGTAAGAATGTAAGCTCTATGAGGGTAAAGATTTTTCTTATGCACTGCCATTTCCCCAGCCTGCCTGACCAGGTATTCAGTAAGCTTTTGTGGTCTAAATGAATGTGTGGTGTACACAGAAATGAGAGGCAGGTAAGTAACAGAGATGAGGGTTGATGCAGGTAATTTAGGCAAATGAGGAAGGAAAGGGCTATAGAAAATCTCGTTGTGAAAGGGCTTTCAAAATAATAGGACTGTGCATTTCATATGTGACAGACCCTGTGCAAAGTGATGCCTGCACATTATTTCCTTAACCCTTACAATGTTACTGCAGGGGAGATTGTACTGTCTTCATGTTACAAATAACGGAACAGAGGCATAGAAGGGTCATACTAAATAACCTGCTTAAAATCACAGGGCCAAGGAGTCACCTGCCTCATGCTGATGAGTTACTTACACTGTTAAAACATTAAGTTACGTTGCCAAAGGGTCCTGTTTGAGCTGAACTATCCAGTTATACTGATTGCTGACCTTTCCCCCTTTCTTTGTCCCTGAGTAATGGGCACCTTGGTGTTTGCACTTATGCCTAGGTGGACTAATCAGCGCTGCATGATTGTCCTCTTATCTGACTCTTATCAGGCTCTTATCTGACTCCCTCCTTCTCTGGCTCCAGGGTCTGGGAAACAGTGAGGAGAAAAGGGTATGGTCCTGTGTTCAAATAGGACTAAGTTCAAATTCTGGGTCTGCCAGGTTCTTGCTCTACTAATTATTGAACTTGACTGAACCTCAATTTATTGTTCTCTGAAAGGAGATAATTCTTACAGATAGTTACAAAGATTAAATAAGATGATATGCATGATGTCTGACACTATGGTTAGATAGTAGGCTCAGAGGGATTATTTCTCTTGCAGTAAATTTGAAGCTAAATTTACTTGAATTTTTTTTTTTTTTTTGGCTTTATTAAGCCAGAATAGTTTTCCTTTCCCAGATTTGATAAGCATTTAGTGTTTGCTGCCATATCAGGGTTAGGTGCTGGCTTGGTGTTTCAAAATGGTTTATTTCACTTAATCCTGCAACAACGACGTGAAACAGAGGTGATTATTCTCAGTTTACATCTAGGGAACTTGAGGCTCAGAGAGTTCAAGGCCTGTCTCCTGGGCCCCAGTTATCTTCGTTATTCCACAGGTGGGGTGAAGGTCTGGTGAGGCGTGAGGTGGCAGCGGGGACGGTTGTGTGGGGAACTCAGTTGCACCATCCTGGATGTTGCTTGTTCCAGAAATGTTTGCACATCTTGGTGTTGACTTAGTAGCTATGGCTTCTGGACCTCTTATGCATCAAAGGTTTGAGGTGGGGGGACACCCAAACACTAGACTGTAGTCATAACATATACGCAAGGGCAACTGGCACATGCCCTTCACTGTCTGCCCTGTGCACAGGACTGCCTTCAAGGTTTCAGAAATGCTGGAGAAATTGTGAAATTGCATTTCCTTTGGAGGGTGAGTTTTGGGGGATGGTGATAGAGGGTGGAGTTTCCTGGTATTCTGAGTTCAGACTTTGGTCAGTGTGCTGATTACCTGGCCAGCTTTTGCCCCTTTCTAGAAATGATTCCAAAAGAATAGCACGTGGATACTAGTCACAAAGGCATAGATTTCTAACATTTACCTCTAACATTCACTTTTATTTTAAAATTGGAGGGGTTTGATGTAGTGTTTGAGTTGATATTGGAGACATGGCAAAGCTTAAGGAATAGGTCTGAGTTTGGGTGCTGTGAGTGGGGGTGGGATGGGAGTCTGGCATCTCTTTTTCTACCCCTATCCATTTCTCCATGTGCTTACCCCATTTCCATTTCTAGGCTGTCTTAGTCCAAGGGTTGTGACTTGAGGACCCTGAGGAAATTCAGGAGGGCTGCTTTGTGGAGTTAGAGGTGGGGGAGCAGTGAGAGATGAGGCTGGAGACATAAGCAGGGGCAAAATTTTGCTGATCTTGTGAGTCTGGTAATGGAGTTAAGGTTAGTGCTTGAGGGCAGTGGGGAGCCATTGAAGGGCTTTAATAGGGGCTAATTTTAAAAAAAAATTTTTAAATTTTATTTTTTCAATGTGTTAGGTCTTCGTTGCTGTGTGTGGGCTTCTCATTGCAGTGGCTTCTCTTGTTGTGGAGCACAGGCTCTAGGTGCGCGGGCTTCAGTAGTTGTGGCACGTGGGCTCAGTAGTTGTGGCTCATGGGCTCTAAAGCGCAGCCTCAGTAGTTGTGGCGCACAGGCTTAGTGGCTCCGTGGCATGTGGGATCTTCCCAGACCAGGGTTCGAACCCCTGTCCCCTGCATTGGCAGGCGGATTCTTAACCACTGTGCCACCAGGGAAGTCTCCATTGAAGGATTTTAGACAGAGGAGTGGCAGGAGCAGTTTTATGCTTCAGAGTATTCTTTCTTCATACAGTGTGGAAAGGGTTGGAGGGATTAAGAATGGAAATCATTCAGGTGACTATTGTACTAATTCAGTGCCAGTAGTAGTTATAATTATGCCACAATAATAGGGATAAACCAGGACTGGAATCACACTGCTTGGGTTTAAATCTTGCCCTCAATACTGGTTATCTTTGTGATGTGTGACAATTACTTACATATTTTATTACAAGACTCACTTTTTTCTTTTTCACATTTCAGCATCTCTGAAAACTGCATGTGTTTGTACACTTGTGTCACAGATTGAGTGACAGTATTTTTTTTCTCCAGTGGTACATGCAATGGAAGAAGATGGGGGTTTGGATCAAAATCGGGGTGACCACATAATTTTTTGCCAAATCAGGATACTTTTGAGAGTGAACGTGAGCACTGTGAGTAATTACACCAGCAGGTATAGCCGAAACCCAGACTGTGCCTGGAAAGCTGATATATGGTCCCCCTAACTAAAATGGGCTAAATGGTGGCAGTGGGGATAGAAGAGAAAGATTGACATTATTAAGGAAAGAGCCTGGACAGGATTCATGCTTTCCCTGCTGAGTCCCCATTGCTGGCTTCTTCTCTCCACTGCCATATACCAAAAAGGTGATAAAAGGCTGTGTACCATCCCTGAGCAGAGAAGGTGTGAGGAGCTACTGTAGTTATAAAAGATCCCTGCTTGTCTCTGCCGTGGGACCATGTGCTCCGTCCTTATGCCCAAGTGTTCCCTGGACATGCTGTTACGGTCGCAGAACAAGAACAGGCAAATAAAAGAAGAGAAATAGAAAGACCCATAAATATGCCAGGCTTGCAAAGTGCACGTTTCTAAACTTGAGTGCAGTGAAGAGCTTTCCAAAGCTCCAAGCCTCCCTTATCCTGCGTTCACAACGTTCTGGGCCCTGGTGGAATCGTGCCGTCTGGCTTAGTTGTTTCCTTTTGTGCTCTCAGTCTTGTGTGGATGATGCAGTTGATTATTAAGGCTTCTTTGATTGAAAGATCTCCTTGGACTTTTCTTAAGGGAAAAAAAAAAGGTTTATTGAAAGGGACACATACTGGAACTCAAAACTAATCTTCCTTGGTGTTGGCTCCTCTGTGCCTCTCCTGTTGTGTTAAGTGGTTGCTAGCTCGTGGTACCATTTCTCTATAACTTGTACCTGCCCGTAACTTTGCCCATTGCTGGGCCCACTCCAGCTTCCTGACCCAAGCACATCACTCAGCTTCTGTCTCTCAGAATGTTACAAGTCTAATAACAAGAACATCTCATCAGTCTGGCTCAGCCTTTTGCACTCACGTGCAGGTCACTGGCCAGCTGAAAGGCGGCTGGTTCTTTTTAAGGTACCCACCTCCGCCTTACCACCTGTGGCTGAGGTGGGGAGGTCTCGGAGAGGAGCAGCACCATGGCCCCCCGAGTAGGAGGACTCTGAGTGCAGTGTTGTTGGGGTGGCCTGATCCATTTAGAGTTCCTTTGTGAACTGCTGCTAACTTGTCCATCTTCTTTTCTCCACGTTCACATGTTCACGTTTGCTTTGTTTCCTTTTTCACATTCCCAAATTTCTGAAGATCTTCTTACGATTCACTTGGCTGGTCTTAGTTAGATTAATTTATCAGAGATTAAGGTAATGGTAGTGGGCCTTGTTTTAGAACGCTTTCTTATGATCATAACTAAAATAATTCTCGGGAGAGAATTACTAAGTGGGAAAATAGGGTGTCATGGGAAGTCAGCTTGTCTATCCAAATAGCCAAGTGAGTGTTTCCAAGACAAATGTAGACAACAGGCTTCATATGGCCCTGGAATACTTCCTCAGCTTTGCTTGGAGCAATATTCTGAGTTGAAATAGCCGAACTTCTCTTGGTTCACCTCCACCTTATGCTTCCCAAAGGGGATTTGTTTGGGTCCTTTTGCCACCACTCAATAAAAAACTGCCATATTGGGCAGGACTTCCTTGAAGCCGCCTGCAGAGGATGCTGGCTCCCACATTAGTCCCTGGTGCAGTGAGGTGGGACTCGGGGCACAGGGTTTATTTCATTTAAACCATGAGTAGGAAGACTATATTTTATCCTTAAAACTGGGGCACTTTTGATAGTTAAAAGGGAGTACTGTTAATAATTATGCCAGGATAATAGGCATAAACCAGGACTGGAACGAGACTGCCTGTGTTCAAATCTTGCTTGCAACACTTAGTAGATTTGTGACCTTCTGAAAATTACTTAGGTATTTCATTGTCAGACACACTTTTTTCTTTTTCACATTTCAGCATCTCTGAAATATGGATGTGTTTTACAGCTGTGTCATAGATTGATTGGCAGGTTTTCCCCAGTGGTACATTAGAGTGGTGCAAAAAAGTTGTTCATTCTTAAACTTGATGAAATTTCTGTGCCTCAGTTTTCTCATCTGTAAAATGTAGGGCGCTACAGTATTCACCTCCCAGAGTTACAATGAGGATTAACTGAGGCCATGCCTATCATCTTAGCACCATGCCCTAGATGATCAATAAATTTTAGTTATTGGTTTTGGTATTATTGTCACTAGCTTTAATAAATTGTAGTTAAATCATAGTTAATTAAATCATATTACATAATATGTGATGAATTGGGAGATTGGGATTGACATGTATACACTGATGTGTATAAAATGGATGACCGATAAGAAAATAAATAAATAAATAAATAAACATAAAAAAATAAAAAGGATGTTCTCAGAAAAAAAAATTGTAGTTAAATCATAGTTAATTAAATCATATTACATAATATGATTAAATCACATTTAACTTACATGTGTTGATTAAATAAAATATATTATTTAAGTAAAATAGATTAAATAAAATATCAAAATATATTAATTAAAATACACTAATTGAAAATGGTTAATTAAAATATATTAAACATATATAATATATAATTAAGTTATGGTTACATAAGTAATAAACAGAAAGGCTTTATTTTTGTAAAAAACCTCCTTCAGTGTTTTGCCTGCCTTCCTCCTAAACCCCCTCAACATTGCAACTTGCAAGGGAGATGAACAATGTAAGCAAAGTAGGGGATTAGAACAGTCAAGCTGGGGAAATGACATGGAAGGAGGGAGAGGCTCTCTGTAGTGCCTTATTGGTGTCAGGAGTGGAGGACTACAATGAATTCTCTTGGGAAAAGGACTTTCTTGCACTTAGCCCCAGATTGGGAGTGGAGACCAGCCATTTAGCTTTATCAGAAAATTTACAGTTTTCACCTTATCAATGGAGATCTCTTCACATTTTTATAAGGAAACTATCTTTATCTTTTGTTTGATGTCACTATTTTCTGCTAGTGCTCTCCTAACTGCTGTCCAAATGACCACCTGGACTTCGAAGGACATATTTGGGTTAACTTAACTTTGAAAAGAAGGGGAGGAAAACCACGTTTAATATGCACTCTTATACCAGCCTTAGGGCTTACATAGGCCTTTAGTAAGTAATATAAAGAAAGCTGAGAGTTATTAATTATTTTTCATTAAGCGAATAAACTATTAATGGTGAATGTTTCTTTGTTAAGGTTCAGAACTCTTTTTAAAGTGATGTATCATTAAAATTGAAAACCAACAATACAGGGAAAGAAAGATTTTTTCAGTTTTTAACCTTTTTATAATTAGCATGAAAAAATAAATGTGCTATTTGGCTAATTAGAAAAACTAAGTTTTGAGATAGTGAAGTTGTAAACAGATTATCCTCACTAATTTAAAAATGATGAGGGATTGAATGGCTGAGTGTTGAGGAGATTAGCTTGAAATGGAAGCAGAAGTCTTGAGACTGGTTTTTGGGGAGGCTGAGCCTAAGGGTGTAGATTCTAACATCAGTTCCAATGTATGGGTTTTCCAATACCACCAAGCAATTCTCCACCAGCTGGGTGTCCTACAGTCCAACTAAATTCTGACATTGTTGACATGGAAATAGCATTAGATTCCACAAGTTAAGGGCACAGTCCAACAAGACTGCCCCCACCCCACTTCAGAGGCCAATATCAAGTCTACGTTGTCACTTGTACTTCTGAGTGACTAGCTATAGATTGGAGGTTCCCATGACCCCCTCCTTAGGTTCCATTAATTTGGTAGAGTGGCTCACAGAATGTAGAGAAATATTTTACTTCCTAGGTTACCAGTTTATTGTAAAAGGCTATATAACTCAGTAACAGCCAGATGGAAGAGATGCCCTGGGCAAGGTGTGTAGAGAGGGTTATAGAGCATAGCACTCTCCCTGAATCTCCACATGTTCACCACCCCGGAAGCTCTCCGAGTCTCCTGGTACAGGGATTTTTATGGAGGCTTTATTACATAGGCAAGATTGATTAAATCATTGGCCTTCAGTGATTGAACTTAATCTCTAGCTCCTCTCCCCTCCCCTGAGGTGGAGGAGTAGGACTGAAAGTCCCAAGCCTCTAATCACTAGGCTGGTTCCCCTGGCAACCAATCCCCATCCTTAGGTTACCTAGTGGCTTTTCAAAAGTTGTCTCATTCATTTAACAAAGACACCTTTATCACTCTCTTCACTTAGGAAATTCCAAGCGTTTTAGGAGCTCAGTACAAGGACTGGGGATGAAGACCAAATATATATTTATTATAAATCACAGAATCACAGGGTGCTGTTAGGATTGGAGTACCAATTCCAAAACTCCTAGCAGGCATGTTGTGAGTGTAATAGATGCTTTCTTTTTTGTTTGATATACGTTTATGGTGAGGTATTTATGAGTGATATAAAATTGATTTTATAACTAAATTTTATATAAAATATTTTAATGTGGGGAAAACTTGCAGAGTTAAATTTTAGATAAGGACGAGAGAAAATTATTAAATTTCCTTTTCCGCTAAAGTGCCCCAAGTAGGAATGGCATTTCATTTCTCTTAATATTGGCAGTATATCAATAACTTTATGTTTACAGTAATCCACGAGTTACAGTATTCCTTACTTGAAGATACTTTGTTCTGTGCTACAGTATGATTCTACCCCCCCACCCCCCAACATACTTCAAAGTCTTTTTTAATAGGTCAGACAAGAATCCCTTTCGTGGAACTTTGAAGTTTTAAATAAGCAACGTTGTCATAATTTAAGTAAAATTAATTATGAATGTGAAGCAGTGTTTTTGTGACTGAATTTTTTTTTTAATACCTTTATTGGAGTATAATTGCTTTACAATGTTGTGTTAGTTTCTGCTGTAAAACAAAGTGGATCAACTATACATATACATATATCCCCTTATCCTCTCCCTCTTGCGTCTCCCTCCCTCCCTCCCTATCCCACCCCTCTAGGTGGTCACAAAGCACCGAGCTGATATCCCTGTGCTATGCGGCTGCTTCCCACTAGCTATGTATTTTACATTTGATAGTGTATATATGTCCATGCCACTCTCTCACTTCGTCCCAGCTTACCCTTCCCCCTCCCTATATCCTCAGGTCCATTCTCTAGTAGGTCTGTGTCTTTATTCCCATCTTGCCCCAGGTTCTTCATGACCATTTTTTTTTTCTTTTTTTTTAGATTCCATATGTATGTGTTAGCATACGGTATTTGTTTTTCTCTTTTTGACTTACTTCACTCTGTATGACAGACTCTAGGTCCATCCATCTCACTGCAAATAACTCAGTTTCGTTTCTTTTTATGGCTGAGTAGTATTCCATTGTATATATGTGCCACATCTTCTTTATCCATTCATCTGTCGATGGACACTTAGGTTGCTTCCATGTCCTGGCTATTGTAAATAGTGCTGCAGTGAACATTGTGGTACATGACTCTTTTTGAATTACGGTTTTCTCAGGGTATATGCCCAGTAGTGGGATTGCTGGGTCGTATGGCAGTTCTATTTTCAGTTTTTTAAGGAACCTCCATACTGTTCTCCATAGTGGCTGTATCAATTTACATTCCCACCAACAGTGCAAGAGGGTGCCCTTTTCTACACACCCTCTCCAGCATTTATTGTTTCTAGATTTTTTGATGATGGCCATTCTGACTGGTGTGAGGTGATACCTCACTGTAGTTTTGATTTACATTTCTCTAATGATTAGTGATGTTGAACATCCTTTCATGAGTTTGTTGGGAAACTGTATATCTTCTTTGGAGAAATGTCTAGTTAGGTTTTCTGCCCATTTTTGGATTGGGTTGTTAGTTTTATTGATATTGAGCTGCATGAGCTGCTTGTAAATTTTGGAGATTAATTCTTTGTCAGTTGCTTCATTTGCAAATATTTTCTCCCATTCTGAGGGTTGTCTTTTGGTCTTCTTTAAGGTTTCCTTTGCTGTGCAAAAGCTTTTAAGTTTCATTAGGTCCCATTTATTTATTTTTGTTTTTATTTCCCTTTCTCTAGGAGGTGGGTCAGAAAGGATCTTGCTGTGATTTATGTCATAGAGTGTTCTGCCTATGTTTTCCTCTAAGAGTTTTATAGTGTCTGGCCTTACATTTAGGTCTTTAATCCATTTTGCATTTATTTTTGTGTATGGTGTTAGGGTGTGTTCTAATTTCATTCTTTTACGTGTAGCTGTCCTGTCTAGTTTTCCAGCACCACTTACTGAAGAGGCTGTCTTTTCTCCATTGTATATTCTTGCCTCCTTTATTAAAGATAAGGTGACCATATGTGCATGGGTTTATCTCTGGGCCTTCTATCCTGTTCCATTGATCTATATTTCTGTTTTTGTGCCAGTACCATACTGTCTTGATTGTTGTAGCTTTGTAGTATAGTCTGAAGTCACGGAGCCTGATTCCTCCAGCTCCGTTTTTCTTTCTCAAGATTGCTTTGGCTATTCGGGGTCGTTTGTGTTTCCATACAAACTGTGAAATTTTTTGTTCTAGTTCTGTGAAAAATGCCATTGGTAGTTTGATAAGGATTGCATTGAATCTGTAGATTGCTTTGGGTAGTATAGTTATTTTCACAATGCTGATTCTTCCAATCCAAGAACATGGTATATTTCTCCATCTGTTTGTATCATCTTTAATTTCTTTCATCAGTGTCTTACAGTTTTCTGCATGCAGGTCTTTTGTCTCCTTAGGTAGGATTATTCCTAGGTATTTTACTCTTTTTGTTGCAATGGTAAATGGGAGTATTTCTTTAATTTCTCTTTCAGATTTTTCATCATTAGTATAAAGGAATGCAAGAGGTTTCTGTGCATTAATTTTGTATCCTGCTACTTTACCAGATTCATTGATTAGCTCTAGTAGTTTTCTGGTAGCATCTTTAGGATTCTCTATGTATAGTATCATGCCATCTGCAAACAGTGACAGCTTTACTTCTTCTTTTCCGATTTGGATTCCTTTTATTTCTTTTTCTTCTCTGATTGCTGTGGCTAAAACTTCCAAAACAATGTTGAATAACAGTGGTGAGAGTGGGCAACCTTGTTTGTTCCTGATCTTAGTGGAAATGGTTACAGTTTTTCACCATTGAGGATGATGTTGGTTGTGGGTTTGTCATATATGGCCTTTATTATGTTGAGATATGTTCCCTCTATGCCTACTTTCTGGGGGATTTTTATCATAAATGGGTGCTGAATGTTGTTGAAAGCTTTTTCTGCATCTATTGAGATGATCATATGGTTTTTCTCCTTCAGTTTGTTAATATGGTGTGTCACATTGATTGATTTGCATATATTGAAGAATCCTTGCATTCCTGAGATAAACCCCACTTAATCATGGTGTATGGTCCTTTCAATGTACTGTTGGATTCTGTTTGCTAGTATTTTGTTGAGGATTTTTGCATCTATGTTCATCAGTGATATTGGCCTGTAGTTTTCTTTCTTTGTGACATCTTTGTCTGGTTTTGGTATCAAGGTGATGGGGGCCTCGTAGAATGAGTTTGGGAGTGTTCTTTCCTCTGCTATATTTTGGAAGATTTTGAGAAGGGTAGGTGTTAGCTCTTCTCTAAATGTTTGATAGAAATCGCCTGTGAAGCCATCTGGTCCTGGGCTTTTGTTTGTTGGAAGATTTTTAATCACAGTTTCAATTTCAGTGCTTGTGATTGGTCTGTTTATAGTTTCTTTTTCTTCCAAGTTCAGTCTCGGAGGATTGTGCTCTTCTAAGAATTTGTCCATTTTTTCCAGGTTGTCCATTTTATTGGCATAGCGTTGCTTGTAGTAATCTCTCATGATCATTTGTACTTCTGCAGTATCACTTGTTACTCTTCCATTTTCATTTCTAATTCTATTGATTTGAGTCTTCTCCCTTTTTTTCCTGATGAGTCTGGCTGATGGTTTATCAATTTTGTTTATCTTCTTAAAGAACCAGCTTTTAGTTTTATTGATCTTTGCTATTGTTTCCTTCATTTCTTCTTCATTTATTTCTGATCTTTATGATTTCTTTCTTTCTGCTAACTTTGGGGGTTTTTTGTTCTTCTTTCTCTAATTGCTTTAGGTGTCAAGTGAGGTTGTTTATTTGAGATTTTTCTTATTTCTTGAGATAGGATTGTATTGCTCTAAACTTCCCTCTTAGAACTGCTTTTGCTGCGTCCCATAGGTTTTGGGTTGTTGTGTTTTTATTGTCATTTGTTTCTAGGTATTTTTTGATTTCGTCTTTGATTTCTTCAGTGATCTGTTGATTATTTACTAGTGTTTTGTTTAGCCTCCATGTGTTTGTATTTTTTATAGTTTTTTTTCCTGTAATTGATATCTAGCCTTATAGTGTTGTGGTTGGAAAAGATACTTGATACAATTTCAGTTTTCGTAAATCTACCAAGGCTTGATTTGTGACCCAAGATATAATCTATCCTGGAGAATGTTCCATGAGCTTTTGAGAAGAAAGTATATTTTGTTGTTTTTGGATGGAATGTCCTATAAATATCAATGAAGTCCATCTTGTTTTATGTGTCATTTAAAGCTTGTGTTTCCCTATTTATTTTCATTTTGGATGATCTGTCCATTGGTGAAAGTGGGGAGGTAAAGTCCCCTACTATGCTGTGTTACTGTCAGTTTCCCCTTTTATGGCTGTTAGCATTTGCCTTATGTACTGAGGTGCTCCTATGTTGGGTGCATAAATATTTACAATTGTTATATCTTCTTCTTGGATTGATCCCTTGATCATTATGTAGTGTCCTTCTTTGTCTCTTGTAATAGTCTTTGTTTTAAAGTCTATTTTGTTTGATATGAGAATTGCTACTCCAGCTATCTGTTGATTTCCATTTGCATGGAATATCTTTTTCCATCCCCTCACTTTCAGTCTGTATGTGTCCCTAGGTCTGAAGTGTGTCTCTTGTAGACAGAATATGCACAGGTTTTGTTTTTGTATCCATTCAGCCAGTCTGTGTCTTTTGTTTGGAGCATTTAATCCATTTACATTTAAGGTAATTATCGATATGTATGTCCCTATTACCGTTTTCTTAATTGTTTTGGGTTTGTTATTGTAGGTCTTTTCCTTCTCTCGTGTTTCCTGCCTAGAGAAATTCCTTTAGCATTTGTTGTAAAGCTGGTTTGGTGGTGCTGAATTCTCTTAGCTTTTGCTTGTCTGTAAAGGTTTTAATTTCTCCATCGAACCTGAATGAGATCCTTGCTGGGTAGAGTAATCTTGGTTGTAGGTTTTTCCCTTTCATCGCTTTAAATATGTCTTGCCACAGCTTTCTAGCTTGCAGAGTTTCTGCTGAAAGGTCAGCTGTTAACCTTATGAGGATTCCCTTGTATGTTATTTATTGTTTTTCCCTTGCTGCTTTTAATATTTTTTCTTTGTATTTAATTTTTGATAGTTTGAGTAATATGTGTCTTGGCGTGTTTCTCCTTGAATTTATCCTGTATGGGACTCTCTGCACTTCCTGGACTTGATTGATTATTTCCTTTCGCATATTAGGGAAGTTTTCAACAGTAATCTCTTCAAATATTTTCTCAGTCCCTTTCTTTTTCTCTTCTTCTTTTGGGACCCCTGTATTTCGAATGTTGGTGCGTTTAATGTTGTCCCAGAGGTCTCTGAGACTGTCCCCAATTCTTTTCATTCTTTTTTCTTTATTCTGCTCTGTGGTAGTTATTTCCACTATTTTATCTTCCAGGTCACTTACCCTGCAGTTCTTCTGCCTCAGTTATTCTTGATTCCGTCTAGAGAATTTTTAATTTCATTTATTGTGTTGTTCATCATTGTTTGTTTGCTCTTTAGTTCTTCTAGGTCCTTGTTAAACATTTCTTGTATTTTCTCCATTCTGTTTCCAAGATTTTGGATCATCTTTACTATCATTACTCTGAATTTAGGCTGCCTATTTCCTCTTCATTTGTTTGGTCTGGTGGGTTTTTACCTTGCTCCTTCATCCGCTATGTATTTCTCTGTCTTCCCATTTTGCTTAACTTACTGTGTTTGGGGTCTCCTTTTCACAGGCTGTAGTTTCATAGTTCCCATTGTTTTTGGTGTCTGCCCCCAGTGGGTAAGATTGGTTCAGTGGGTTGTGTCAGCTTCCTGGTGTAGGGGACTGGTGCCTGTGTTCTGGTGGATAAGGCTGTATCTTGTCTTTCTGGTGGGCAGGACCACGTCTGGTGGTGTGTTTTGGGGTGTCTGTGAACTTATTATGATTTTAGGCAGCCTCTCTGCTAATGGGTGGGGTTGTGTTCCTGTCTTGCTAGGTGTTTGCCATGGGGTGTTCAGCACTGGAGCTTGCTGGTCATTTAGTGGAGCTGGATCTTAGCATTGAGATGGAGATCTCTGGGAGAGCACTCGCCGATTGATATTACGAGGGGCCAGGAGGTCTCTGATGGACCAATGTCCTGATCTTGACTCCCCCACCTCAGAGGCTCAGGCCTGACACCCGGCTGGAGCACCAAGACCCTCTTGGCCCCGGTTCATGCACTTCCCATCACTCGCCCAACTCCTGCCTCCGCGCCTCCCTTCCTTTAGTTTGATCTTTACTTCCCACACCAGGTGGGGGGCGGAGGGCAGTGCAGAGGATGCCAAGGGGCAGCTGCCCTGCTGTGTCCTTGTCCGCACCCCACACCGGGCTTGCTGGGTCCCTCCCAGTCATGGGGCGGGGTCCGCAAAGACAGCCCAACCGCCGGACAGACCCACAGACCCTGTGATTGAATTTTGGGGTGTTGAGGCAAGTAGCAAAGGAATTGCTTTTTTGATTCAACGTTTGGACCAGCAAATGCCTTTTATGTCTCTGAAACCTTGTTTTTGCTCCCCACGCTTTTAAAGGTACTAAAATTATAAGTGAATATACTTCTTATTTTTAAATTTATAACTTTTTTATTGTGGTAAAATATACATAACATATAAAATTTACCTTTCAACTGTTTTTAAGTGCACCTTTTTGTGGCATTAAGTGTATTTACATTGTTTTGCAACCATCACCACCATCTGTCTCCAGAACTTTTTCATCTTCCCCCATCTGAAACTTTTGTATCCGTTAAACACTAATTCTCCGTTTTCCTCTCCCCCACCAGACTCTGGAAACAGCCATTTTGCTGTCTGTCTCTATGAATTTTTCTTCTTTAGAATCTTACATAAGAGGATTCATAAAATACTTGTTTTTTGTGACTGGCTTATTTCACTTAGCATAATGTTCTCAAGTTTCATCCATGTTGTTGCATGTGTGAAGCCAAATCCCTGTGAAGCTGAGTTCCTCTGCCAAGTTCATGATGAACCTCTCTTTCTAAAACTGTATTCCCTTTCTTGTCCCACCTGTTCCCCTCGAGCTTGAGGAGTATCAAAGAAAAGAGGGGATTGAAGCTGAGCAGGGTCCTGAAGGGCCTTTCTGGGTACAAAAGCCTTTCCATGTCCCCAGTTTCTTGTTTGTAGGAAAAAGACTTAAGCCTCCTGTTCCTTCCCTGAGTGTCAAAGGGCTGATTCAAGCAGTTACTAATGAGGGAAGTGAGGGAATGCAGAAACAAAGGAAAAGCAGTCAAGAAACAATTGTGCAGTGATAAGGCAGGGTCATAGTTCCTCCTCAAGGGCCACGTGGACATAGCAATCTGATACATATCTTCGAGTTGTTCTGTAGGAACTAAGGCCCTCCACTCAGGTGGAGGATGGCAGCTACATGCTGAGATCCCAGACTGGTTGGAACCAGAAGATTGATGAATGAGATTTCTGGAACACCACCCTCTTACCACACCAGTAACCAATCAAAAGAAAGTCATACACCTTGCAGCTGTCACCTCAAATGTTGCCTTTAAAAACTGTTCCCTGAAAACCATTGAGGAGTTCAGGTCTTTCGAGCATGAGCCTGCTGTCCTTCTTGCTTGGCCCTTGCAATAAACCTTTCTCTGCTCCAAACTCCAATGTTTTGGTTTGTTTGGCCTCATGGTGCATCATTTCCACAAACTCGGGTTCAACAGCATGTGTCAGAATTTTCTTCCTTTTTAAGACTGGATGATATTCTGCTGTATGTGTATATATAACATTTGTTTATATCCTTCATCAGTGGATCCTTGGGTTGCTTCCACCTTCCCGTATCTGGTCAAAATGTCTGTTAAGAAATACCTTTAAGGTTAATATTTTATTAAATATTCATAATCATTTATCTTTCTATTAGGTATTTGTTAAATGCATAATAGGTGCATTATTAGGCCCAGAAGGTAGTGGGTTGGTAGGAAGCTTGGGCACATGAGACAGCTACTGCCTTTAAGGAACATACAGACGTGTGGTGGAGACCAATGGGAAATGGACAGTTACAGTGAGAGGTGTGTTTGGTGTTCAAGAGGGCTTCCCAGGGCTCTCTGGGTATACAGCTGTACTGCTTCTCTTGGACTCCCCTACACAGTGGCTGTCAATAGTGTCTGTCGGGATAATCTGAAGTTAGGCCCATGTAGAAATAGACACCTGACATTTATCAAGCACATTCCTTAGGCCAAGTCTGGTACTGTGCACCTGAAGAGGATTGTCTCCTTGAGTCCTCATAACGACCCTAGGAGGTAGACACTCTCATTGCCATTGCTAAGCCCATTTTAAAGTGCAACAAACCATGGTTCAGAGACTTTAAACAACTTCCCTGTTGTCACAGCTATTGTCCTGCACAGCTCCTTGCTGTGCCACTCACACTGATCTCTTCTCTTGTGCCTGTTATGCGTTGAATTGTGTCTTCAAAATTCATGTCTTGAAGGCCTAACCACCAGTACCACAGAATGTGACCTTATTTGGAAATGGAGTGTTTATGGAGATAATCAAGTTAAAAGGAGGTCATTAGGGTGGGCTCTAATCCGATAGGACTGATGTCCTTATAAAAGGGGGAAATTTAGACTCAGAAACGCAAGCAGGGAGAATACTGTCTGAATACAAAAAAAGAGATAAGGGTGATGTTCTATAAGCCAAGGAACACCAGAGATTACCAGCAAACTACTAGAAGCTAGCTGAGAGGCATGGTTACAGATTGTCCGCCACAGCATCAGACGGAATCAACCCTCAGATCAACCCTTGATCTCAGACTTTTAGTTTCCAGAACTGTGAGACAATACATTTCTCTTGTTTAAGCCACCCAGTCTATGGTACTTTGTTATGGCAGCTCTAGGAAGCGAATACTCTGCCCCTTGGCATTGTGTGGTGTGCATGCTGCTTGGTTCATCTTGAGCTTTTCCACCTAGACATTTTTGGAGTCTCTGCGCTTATCCTAGACATGTACATCATCTTTTATAGCTGCTTGGGAAGCTAGCCCATGAATGATGACCACGAGTTGTCTTGCTTTAATAGGCTTAATATACTTGTTTGGAACCAAAACATTGTTTCCCACTATCCCATTCACCATTGTTGGATTTGAGAAGCTCTGACCATTTCTGAAAGTGAAATCGATTTAAAGGAAGAAGAAAAGAATATCCTAAGGAATGGGGCACAGGCTTTGATACCACTTCCGAAATAGAAGTTCTAGATATACTTTGAACAGTAGCAAAAAATTGGAATAAATACAGAGCCTTACTTCTTCAGATGTGTCAATTTCTGGTATTTTTTCCTTTTGCTTAAATAAAATAACAATAAACCTCATTATTTTTTGATCTCTCAGTTCTTAACTATTCTTTTTATTCAGACAGCTCATCCAAGGTTAAACAAAAAAACTACATTTTAAAACTTGTGTTACAGACCTTTTAAAAAACAGTTGATTTTGTAATCAGAAGCATAACACCAAGCACTGTTTTTCTTCAGTAGTATAAAGTTGAAATTTAAGAATAATCAGCATGCAATCAAAAGCTGATTATAAATGAACAATAATGAACATAAAAATGAAATCAATTCTGAGGGTTATAATGAAAGAAAAAAAGGAGTAATAGCAGTAGTCAAAAAAGGAGAGCCATAAAAAAAGTGTATTGTTATGCTAATAGGAAAATAGTGGATGAAAATCAGCCAGCAATGTTCCATGGAATTCTCAAAGAGTTTTGGGGAGAATGGGGGAAACAAACATTATAAGAGTAAAAATCTATATACTTGTATTGATTTACTGCCGTTGATGAAGTCATCTAGGAAACGTCATAGTGGTTTTAGGAATGAACCACATCTTGATTCTAGATGCTGGCAGATGGCATGGAAAGAAAAGGTTAATTGTGTCTATTTCTGGCCCACTGATCAACTGTGTGGCTTTAGGGAAGACATTCGGTTTTTCTCAGACTCAATTTACTCATTAAACTGTTTAACATTTATTGAGCATCGATTATGTACCATGAATTGTGGTATGTGCTAGATACATACACAGCTTTGCAAAATGGCTACTAAAGCAACACTTCCTTAGTGTGGGGTGCATACCATTGGCGTTACACAAGACTAGGTAACATGGGGATGCAGCATCAAACACCAATGAGTCACATAGTGAGGAAGTTACTTTCTTTTAAATATCTTTGAAACCTTAAGATTTTGTCAAGGAGAATTATTTGGTCCTGTGCCAGTGTACTTTTAAGATATTCAGCTCAGAACTTTCTGCCTGGACTAGCCAGAATTGAATTTCTTTTATTTTTAAATTGTAATGGTATCACCTTCTAGTAATGCAAACAGCATGGCTAGTGATATAAAGTAACCTTTTAAAATAAAGTTCTTTAATTTAAAATCAGCCACATAAAGAAATCGGTAATAGTGTTAGTGTTCTGTGGATATAGCAAGAATTGGGTGTGAGTGATTGTCATTTGGGGAGCTTTGAACCAGTATAACCCTTAGATTTCTTTTAGTTTGTGTTCCCTGCTAACGGATCCTGAGAAAAGGATTCATGTGAAAGTGATTTTAGGGGGAGGTATTCCTAGGAAAATCTGGAAGGATTGGGGAAGTTGAACCTGTAGGAGGAGGAGGCTGAGAAGGGTGTGTTATTCAGCTGAGTCTTGAGGAGGTAACTTTGCTTTATTTCTACAGGGCAGCTTTGGAAAAAGTGTGTGACAACCTCAGAATTGTCCCTATGAGCAGAAGGGGAG
Organism: Eschrichtius robustus; assembly: GCF_028021215.1. Taxonomy (NCBI): domain Eukaryota; kingdom Metazoa; phylum Chordata; class Mammalia; order Artiodactyla; family Eschrichtiidae; genus Eschrichtius; species Eschrichtius robustus. The sequence goes on from NC_090835.1 coordinate 22,747,589, forward strand.
TTGAGGTATTTATATACCCTCATCCCTCCCATAGGGATGTAAATTCCCAGGCACTCTGGGTCTTCATGCCTAAGGTCAAGTTGGCTTCAGTACCCCATGACAAAGGGCCACAGGGTCTGGCTGTTGGAAGTGAGAGCATGCAGAGTCTGCGTGCAAAAAATGGTGGAGGGATCTGAGGCCACGCGGGTGGCGCACCGATGGCATCTGCTGAAAGTCTCTTCCATATTTAAGTGACGTGTGAGCCACTTACTAGCCTTGTGCCTTGGACATTTGGTTTAAGCCTTTGTGTCTTGATTTCCTCATCTAGGTTAGAATAACAGTAGAACTTGTCTCTGGGGTTCTTGTGCTGTTTAAATAACAGTATTATAGGTTTAATATTTTTCTTGTAAATCTGTTCACTGTTTTTTAAAAAGTTAAATCCACAGTTAAGCTTCACCTTAAGCAATAATATCCTTGAAATTATGGGCTTGATAAGTAATTGCTACATACTTCTTTCCTAATGTATGTTAATACGCACAAAGAAGAGAGTCTTGACACAGAAAAAACACTCATGTCAGAACTACTATCTCTTAGTTGAAGCCATCTCTCCTTCTCTCCAGACGCACAGCTGTATGGTGTTTCTCAGCCTGCCTTGCAGCTGGTCCTGTGACTGAGCTCTAGATCAGTGGAATGTCACTAGAGGTGGGGTGGGCAAGTCTAGCTTAGGAAGACTACATGGTTCCTACATGGTTCCTTTATGCTCTTGGGCCTTCCTGTTGCTGGAGATGGTGATGATCAAGGTAGTTTGGAAGCTTTGTGGTCAAGGTGGCGGAGCCTCTGTCACCTGGGTTTCTGAGCAACCCCCGTAGAGAAGAACCCCCTACCTACCTGTTCACCCTCCTAGGATTGTGACTTTATTTATATATTTATTTTTAACTTTTTAATTTTTAATTTTTATTCTTGGCCATGCCACATGGCATGCAGGATCTTAGTTCCCTGACCAGGGATCAAACCCATGCCCCCGGGAGTGGAAGCATGGAGCCTTAACTACTGGACCACTAGGGAAATCCCCCAGGACTGGGACTTTAGCAAAAAGGACACTGAGCCACATTGTGTTTAGGTGTATTTGTTATCATGAGCCTGAACTGATACAGAGCTCAATAAATGTTGGCTAAAATCCCACATATGACCTTGAGCAAATCAGTTTACGTAAAATGGGGATAATTAGTGTGACTTCAAGGGTAGAAGTGAGAGTGAAAATAGAGTTGAGGAATGCTTTGTGGTCAGTGAAGAGCTCCATCCACATAGAAACGGGTTATTATTGTCTTTTACTTTGTGCCTGTGAAGAGGAGGGAATAGGAGATTCTGTGTCTTTCCAGCTGGGGTTGGAGGGCAACGTAATTTGGCTGCCATTTTCACCTCTGAGATTCCTCTCAAACTTAAGCATATTTACAGGGCTCCTCCTTCCTTGTGACCCTCATTACACTGCATGTGGTGAACCATGGAGACAGGAGAAGGCCAACATTTGCCTTGATGTGATGTACAGACAGCTGGTGGCACCAAGGCTGATGTTTGGGATACCTAGGTGAACATTCTAAATGTTAATAGCTATGCAGTTTATAATAGAAACAATATATAACTCACATTCTAAACCTGTAATTTCATACATATTATTGCTTAAGGTGAGGCTCAAGTAGGTATTTAAGTAACACATAGATAGTAGACTTAAAAAAATGTAAGTATTTGTACTTCTGGTAAGGAGCTGTAGCAAAAATTAAGGAAGTTGGGTTTGGAAAGTACTATAATAGGAAAAGACCCATATATATATATCATCTTTAGTTCATCTATCTTTAGTTTATCATTTAGCAAGTAATATTCAAAAACCTACTATCATTTAGGAACATTTTTAGTCACCAGGGATATAACAGTACAAAACAGACAAAAAATCTCTGCCACCTTTCTAGTGGGGAAAGAGAGACAGTAAACAAAGAACATGTATGGTGTGACAGATGACAGTATGTGCTACTGAGAAAGATAAGGCAGGGAGGAGAGAAAGAGTGTGGGTAATGGGGTTGCACATTTAATTAGGACTGTCAGGGAGGTAGTCATTGATAAGGCGGCATTTGAGCAAAGAGCTGAAGGTGGGAGAGCCATAGAGAAATCTGGGAGCAGAGTGTTCCAGGTAGGGGAAGGGGCAAGTGCAGAGGCCCTGAGATGGGGGCGTGTGCCTGGCATGTTTGAGTAACAAGTAGCCAGTATATCTGGGGAGAGAAAGGAGCTTGGCCAGATGGACAGAGCATTATTTTCCTAGAGCTGCCATAAGTTACCACAAACGAGGTAGCTTCTGACAGCAGAAATTTTTTTCTCTTAGAGTTCTGGAGATCAGAAGCCCTGAATCAAGGTGTTGGTAGAATTTGCTCCCCCTGATGGCTCTAGAGGGGAATCCTTCCTTGTCTCTTCCAGCTGCTGGTGACTCCAGGCATTCCTTGGCTTGCGGCTGCATCGTTCCAGTCTTTACCTCCATCTTCATATGGCTTGAAATTTCCTCTTCTCCTCGGTGCCGTCTTACCTTTTTTTCTTTTACAGGGAGCACTTGTCATTGGAATTATGGCCCACCTGGATAATCCAGGATCATCTCCTCTGCAGATCCTTATTGTAATTACATCTGCAAATATTGTTTTTTCAAATAAGGTCGTATTCAGAGGTCCTTGGATGTGGATGTTACAGATGGGGACCACCAGTCAATCCATTACAGGCAGAGTCAAGAGTATTACATGTCTTGAAGGACCTGTAGGGGGTTTTAAGGACTTTAGTTTTTACTCATAAGTGAAGTCTTTGAAAGATTCGACCGAGCTTTTAAAGAGACCTAAAGAAGGTCCTTTGTCTGTGAAAAGAATACACTGTGTGTATGAGCAGGGAGAACAGACAATAATCCAGAGAAATGAAGATGGCTTGGACCAGAGTGTTGGGTATAGATGATAAGAAATGGTAGGATTCCAGAAACATTTTGAAAGGGGCCCTAGGATTTCCTGATGAATTGGACGTCAGGAATGAGGAGAGAGAAGACTGAAGGATGACTCAATCCTCCTTGCCTAATTGGCAAGACGGAGTTAAGTTATCAATTTTACTCAACACTGAAAAGTTTCCTAGAAAGCTTCTTTTTAAACGTTTTATTTTAAAATAAGTGTAGATTCACAGAAAGTTGCAAAGATAGTACAGAGAGGTTCCGTAGTACATCTTCTATAATTACATCTTCTATGATTAAAAGTTTGCTACCACAACCAGGAATTTGATACTGATATAAAGTTTGTGTGTAGTTGTATGGCATTTTATCACGAGTGCAGATTTTTGTAACCACTACCACAGTCAAGACACAGAACTATTTCATCACCACAGAGATCTCCCTTGTCCTAATCCTTTATAGTCTTGCTCACTCCCTCATTCTACCATGCCTAATCCCTGGCATCCAGTAATCTGTTTCCCATCTCTATAATTTTTTCATATGTTCTATAAGTGGAATTGTATGTTATCTGACTGTTTGAGATGGCTTTTTTTCACTCAGCATAAATCCCTTGAGATCCATCCAAGTTGCATGTATTTGTTCCTTTTTATTACAGAATAGTATTCCATGGTATGGTTGGACTACAGTTTATTCACTTAGGGGCATTTTGGTTGTTTCATTTTTGGCTATTACAAGTAAAATTGCTGTGAACATTTATGTACAGGTTTTGTGTGGACAGAAGTTTTCATTTCTCTGGGTAAATGCTTAGGAGTGCAATTGCCAGGTCATATTTTGAGTGTATGCTTATTTTTTAAGAAACTGCTGAACTGTTTTTCATATTGGCTGTTCTGTTTTCATTCCCATCAGCAATGTATGTGAGATCCAGTTTCTCTGCATCCTTGCTATCACTTGGTATTATCACTATTTTAAAATTTTAGCTGTCCTAATTGGTGTATAGCAATATCTCATTGTGGTCTTAATCTGCAACTTCCTAACAGCTAGTGATGTTGAACATCTTTTTATTTATTTATTTGAATTTTATTTATTTATTTTATACAGCAAGTTCTTACTAGTTATCTATTTTATACATATTAGTGTATATATGTCAATCCCAGTCTCCCAATTCATCCTACCACCACCACCATCCCCTGAACATCTTTTTATGTGCATATTTTTCATCTGCATATTCTCTTTATTGAAATGTCTCATCTCTTTTGCCCATTTTCTAATTGGATTGTTTTGTTTTTAATGTTGTTTTTGGAAGTTCTTTATATATTCTAGATACTAGTCCTTTGTCAGATGTGTGGTTTGCAGATATTTTCTCCCAGTATATTGCTTGTCTTTTTATCCTTTTAACACAATCTTTCAGAGAGCAAAAGTTTTAAATTTTGGTTTAGTCCAATTTATCCATTTTTTGCTTTGATGGACTGTGCTTTTGGTGTCATGTCTAAGAAGTCTTCACCAAGGCTTAGATCCACGAGATTTTCTCTTATGTTATCTTTTAAAAGTTGTTATAGTTTTACATTTAAATCTTTGATCCATTTTGAGTTAACTTTTATGCAAGGTGTGACGATTAGTTCGTGGTTATTTTTCTGCCAATGGATATTCAGTTGCTCCAGTGCCATTTACAGGAAAGGCTGTCTTTCCTCCATTGAATTGATTTGGCTTAGAAAACTTTTGTTGATTCTTCTGAAGAAATTCTAGAAGTTTAGAACTGTTAGGCGTCTTTGACATCATCTCTTACGTGATAAAGCAACTGAATTGCAGAGAAGTTAAATGTGGGAGACCAGTTACAGTGCTTTGGTCAAAGTGGGAACTTGAACCCTCGTCTTCTGACTCCCATTCCAGGGCACTTACAGCTTCTAACGCCAGTGAAGTAAATATATTTGGGTGTTTGGATATATTTTGTTTTTGATGTAAACTCGGTTGTGTCTTTACATGACATTGTTTACTTTTTAAGCTTTTCTGAATTAAGGACCATTTGAGATCCTGGAAAGAAATATTTCGCATTTGTGCTTAGTATTCCCATGGGCCCTGGGCTAATAAACCCTGGCTGAGCTCTTCTGTCCATGTGCATTATAAAGATATTACTCTCAAAACTTGGTATTTTGGTGAAATTAGTTTATGTATTTTCTGTTTAGAAGCTTTCTTCCTTCAGTTTTGTAGTGTAATAGACCACAGGAACCTGGAGAATGTACCTATCAGTGATAGTCTTGGTAACATTTATAGCCAGTTGATCAAATAAAAATTGTTGAAATGAGTTCAGGTGGTATGATGACAACAGATTTGTTTTTCTCAGCTTCCTTTCTGTGGTTCTCTTAGGAAAAAAATTGCTAGAAGCTCAAGTTTTCCTTGACTCTTTAAAGAACCTCACACATAGATTGTAATTCTACTTCAGTGGTGGTTTATAGCATCTTAGGACTATAAGAAACTTTGGAAATGATTCAGTCCTAACACAGAAGCCAGTGCCATTTTATATGGGCAGTGAAAACCATGTTTTTTTTCTCTTTTACACTAGAATATAGCTGTTATATGGAATTAAATTGGTGTTTTTATTTTTATTCAGTTTTACTAGCAAATACTGTAACTAAGACTCTGAAGCAGTATTCATAGTTTGGTGGGTTAAAACACAGGCTGGGGCCGGGTGGTGGAGGAAATAGGGAGAGGTTGGTAAAAGGGTACAAACTTTCACTTTTAAGATGAATAAGGTCAGAAGATGTAATTATAACATGGTGACTGTAATTGATAACACTATTGTGTGTTTGAAATTTGCTGAGACAGTAGAACTTAATTCTTACAAAGAAAGAAAGAAGAAAAAGAAAGGAAGGAAGGAAGAAAAGGATAATAAATATGTGAGGAGATTGAGATGGATGTGTTAATTAACTTGATGTTAATCCTTTCACAGGGTATACATACATCAGATCATCACATTGTATACTTAAATGTCTTGCAATTTTATTTGTCTATTAGACCTCAATAAAGCAGGGGAAAAAATAAAAATTAAACAATAGAAGGGCAAATAAAACAAACAAAAGCACAGGCTCTAAAGATAGATTCTGGGTTCTAATCCTGGCCCTGGCCTAACTAGCTGTGTGTTCTTAGGCAGGTAACTTAAACTCTGAGAACTTTATTTTTCTTATGTGTCCACTGAGGAAACACAACAAGGGAGGTGTGAAGACTTACAAAGGTTAAGACTGTACAGGATACATAGTAAGTGCTCAATAAATGGGGGTGATGGTGATGGTATTAGTAGTACTAGTTGTTTTGTTAGGAATGATAAAAATAATACATTTTGTCTTTTGAAGTTAAATAAGTTGAACATTTTCTTAATATATCATGTTATATAAGAGCATGCTGTAAGGTTGGATTATATAGTATGCTTTCTTCTTTTTTTTTAACATCTTTATTGGAGTATAATTGCTTTACAATGGTGTGTTAGTTTCTGCTTTATAAAAAAGTGAATCAGCTATACATATACATATATCCCCATATCTCCTCCCTCTTGTGTCTCCCTCCCACCCTCCCTATCCCAGCCCTCTAGGTGGTCACAAAGCACTGAGCTGATCTCCCTATGCTATGCGGCTGCTTCCCACTAGCTAGCTATTTTACATTTGGTAGTATATATAAGTCCATACCACTCTCTCACTTGGTCCCAGCTTACCTTTCCCCCTCCCCGTGTCCTCAAGTCCATTCTCTATGTCTGTGTCTTTATTTCTGTCTTGCCTCTAGATTCTTCATAACCATTTTTTTTTCTTTTTTTTAGATTCCATATATATGTTTTAGCATACGGTATTTGTTTTTCTCTTTCTGACTTCACTCTGTATGACAGACTCTAGGTCCATCCACCTCACTAGAAATAACTCAATTTCGTTTCTTTTTATGGCTGAGTAATATTCCATTGTATATATGTGCCACATCTTCTTTATCCATTCATCTGTCGATGGACACTTAGGTTGCTTCCATGTCCTGGCTATTGTCAGTAGAGCTGCAGTGAACATTGTGGTACATGACTCTTTTTGAATTATGGTTTTCTCAGGGTATATGTGCAGCAGTAGGATTGCTGGGTCGTATGGTAGTTCTATTTTTAGTTTTCTAAGGAATCTCCATACTGTTCTCCATAGTGGTTGTATCAATTTACATTCCCACCAACAGTGCAAAAGGGTTCCCTTTTCTCCACACCCTCTCCAGCATTTATTGTTTGTAGATTTTTTGATGATGGCCATTCTGACTGGTGTGAGGTAATACTTCGTAGTTTTGATTTGCATTTCTCTAATGATTAGTGATGTTGAGTATTCTTTCATGTGTTTGTTGGTAATCTGTATATCTTCTTTGGAGAAGTGTCTGTTTAGGTCTTCTGCCCATTTTTGGATTAGGTTGTTTGTGTTTTGATATTGAGCTGCATGAGCTGCTTGTAAAGTTTGGAGATTAATCCTTTGTCAGCTGCTTCATTTGCAAATATTTTCTCCCATTCTGAGGGTTGTCTTTTGGTCTTGTTTATGTTTTCCTTTGCTGTGCAAAAGCTTCTAAGTTTCATTAGGTCCCATTTGTTTATTTTTGTGTTTATTTTTGTTTTTATTTCCCTTTCTCTAGTAGGTGGGTGAAAAAGGATCTTGCTGTGATTTATGTCATAGAGTGTTCTGCCTATGTTTTCCTCTAAGAGTTTTATAGTGTCTGGCCTTCCATTTAGGTCTTTAATCCATTTTGAGTTTATTTTTGTGTGTATGGTGTTAGGGTGTGTTCTAATTTCATTCTTTTACATGTAGCTGTCCAGTTTTCCCAGCACCACTTATTGAAGAGCACCATTGTATATTCTTGCCTCCTTTATCAAAGATAAGGTGACCATATGTGCGTGGGTTTATGTCTGGGCTTTCTATCCTGTTCCATTGATCAATATTCCTGTTTTTGTGCCAGTACCATACTGTCTTGATGACTGTACCTCTGTAGTATAGTCTGAAGACTGGGCGCCTGATTCCTCCAGCTCCGTTTTTCTTTCTCAAGATTGCTTTGGCTATTCGGGGTCTTTTGTGTTTCCATACGAATTGTGAAATTTTTTGTTGTAGTTCTGTGAAAAATGCCATTGGTAGTTTGATAGGGATTGCACTGAATCTGTAGATTGCTTTGGGTAATATAGTCATTTTCACAATGCTGATTCTTCCAATCCAACAACATGGTATATCTCTCCATTTGTTTGTATCATCTTAAATTTCTTTCATCAGTGTCTTATAGTTTTCTGCATACAGGTCTTTTGTCTCCTTAGGTAGGTTTATTCCTAGGTATTTTATTCTTTTTGTTACAGTGGTAAATAGGAGTGTTTCCTTAATTTCTCTTTCAGATTTTTCATCATTAGTGTGTAGGAATGCAAGAGATTTCTGTGCATTAATTTTGTATCCTGCTACTTTACCAGATTCATTGATAAGTTCTAGTAGTTTTCTGGTAGCATATTTAGGAGTCTCTGTGTATAGTATCATGTCATCTGCAAACAGTGACAGCTTTACTTCTTCTTTTCCGATTTGGATTCCTTTTATTTCTTTTTCTTCTCTGATTGCTGTGGCTAAAACTTCCAAAACTGTGTTGAATAATAGTGGTGAGAGTGGGCAACCTTGTCTTGTTCCTGATCTTAGTGGAAATGGTTACAGTTTTTCACCATTGAGAATGATGTTGGCTGTGGGTTTGTCATATATGGCCTTTATTATGTTGAGGTAAGTTCCCTCTATGCCTACTTTCTGGAGGGTTTTTATCATAAATTGGTATTGAATTTTGTCAAAAGCTTTTTCTGCATCTATTGAGATGATGATATGGTTTTTCTCCTTCAGTTTGTTAATATGGTGTATCACATTGATTGATTTGCATATATTGAAGAATCCTTGCATTCCTGGGATAAACCCCACTTGATCATGATGTATGATCCTTTCAATGTGCTGTTGGATTCTGTTTGCTAGTATTTTGTTGAGGATTTTTGCATCTATGTTCATCAGTGATATTGGCCAGTAGTTTTCTTTTTTTGTGACATCTTTGTCTGGTTTTGGTATCAGGGTGATGGTGGCCTCATAGAATGAGTTTGGTAGTGTTCTTTCCTCTGCTATATTTTGGAAGAGTTTGAGAAGGATAGGTGTTAGCTGTTCTCTAAATGTTTGATAGAAATCACCTGTGAAGCCATCTGGTCCTGGGCTTTTGTTTGTTGGAAGATTTTTATTCACAGTTTCAATTTCAGTGCTTGTGATTGGTCTGTTTATAGTTTCTGTTTCTTCCTGGTTCAGTCTCAGAAGGTTGTGCTTTTCTAAGAATTTGCCCATTTCTTCCAGGTTGTCCATTTTATTGGCATATAGTTGCTTGTAGTAATCTCTCATGATCCTTTGTATTTCTGCAGTGTCAGATGGTACTTCTTTTTCATTTCTAATTCTGTTGGTTTGAGTCTCCTTCCTTTTTTTCTTGATGAGTCTGGCTAATTGTTTATCAATTTTGTTTATCTTCTCAAAGAACCAGCTTTTAGTTGTATTGATCTTTGCTATTGTTTCCTTCATTTCTTTTTCATTTATTTCTGATCTGATCTTTATGATTTCTTTCCTTCTGCTAACTTTGGGGGTTTTTTGTTCTTCTTTCTCTAATTGCTTTAGGTGCAAGGAGTATGCTTTCTTAAAGTAGCAGGCTAAACCACTTATGATAAATACCATAACTGATCCGTTTGGAAAGTAAGAATCCGTTCTGATAATATTTTCTCTGGATCATCAGAAGCCTCTCTTAGAGAGTGAAAATCTTGGTCCTACGGTGTGTATGGACCATTTTATGTTTCCTCTTCCAACTCACTGTGAACCTAATTCTCTTTCTCCTCCTACATGTGGACCTCACGTGTAAACCCAAACTCCCATGTTCATATCACACTGAACTGTGTGGTCCCTTCAAACACTGGACTTGGAAAGTACAAGTACAAAAAGACGTCCTTGTGTTTTTGTACATGATGTTTCTTTCCTCTGCTGGAAATACCTTTCCTTACATCTTTGTTCTCTTCAAGATTTAGCCCCAGTGGTACTTCTTATAACGTTTTCTGTTTCTCACTGTTAACCTTTCTCCCACCCACCTCCAGTGCCTAGTCTCTTTCATCTTTGTATCATCAGCATCTAGCACATGGAGGTTCTGTAGAATGAATATGTCCAATTTCTGGTTAACAGAATCTTACACTTAACTGAAGGCGAGGAGTTTTCTGCTTCTGATGAATAATTAGTAACTTTACATTATCCAGGAGAAAGTTTGGGTGTCTGGATAGCATCATCAGAACTTGAAAAGGTTAGAGAATAATTCTATTTCTTACTTAATAAAAAAGTGCCCATGAATAACTGATAAAAATGTAATTGAGAGAATAATCAGATATTGCTGCCAGCCATTCTCCCCTGCCCTCTCCCCACGTGAAAAACCAGTTACTTCACTCTTTTACCTGAGGAACCCTTAATGAGCGTGATTTGGAATAGATCGCAAAGAAGAAGTTGAGTTGATACTTTAATATCTGTTCTTAATTTTCAGGGCTGGGAAGCTTTGTGCTATGCCTGTAGTTGATGCTTTATTATTATTTATAGTTATTAGCATGCTTTTCAATACATTAGAATTTATTGTACTAAATGGCAGTATTGCACATAAACATGGGCATAGTTGGAAAAGCTTTTGGTTCTAATGTGAGGTCAGCTTTACAGAGGATAAAATATTTGAAACCTTTTTTGGTTGTGGTGGGACAGCTGCCCACTTGACATAAAATCAGGAGTACTAACTTATGTGTTAAAAAGTTTTGCAGATATTATTTCTGATGCCAAAAATTTTGTAGAAAAAGGAGACTGTGCTCACATAGGTGTCCTCATCTATTTGTTATTTGCTTATTAGTGGGCATTTGTGTTATTTCTGATGCTCCACTGTTTTAATGTTGTGATGAATATTCTTGAGCATGAATTTCTGTTTACTAATCTAATAAATTCTTATGATGCTTTGTCAGATTGCCCTCCAGAAAGGCTGTACAAATTTACACTCCTGTCTGTGGTGATTAATAATAACAACAATAATAGTGGCTCCTATTTATTGGCAGTTTATTATATGTAGTATGCTACATCCTAGTCTAAGCACTTTGTGTGGATTAACTCATTCTTTTTTTAATATGTTTTTTTAAAATTAATTTATTTATGGCTGCGTTGGGTCTTTGTCGCTGCGCGCGGGCTTTCTCTAGTTGCGACGAGTGGGGGCTACTCTTTGTTGCTCTGCGCAGGCTTCTCATTGTGGTGGCTTCTCTCCTTGTGGAGCACGGGCTCTAGGTGCATGGGCTTCAGTAGTTGTGGCACACGGGCTCAGTAGTTGTGGTGCAGGGGCTTAGTTGCTCCGCGGCATGTGGGATATTCCTGGACCAGGGGTCAAACCCGTGTCCCCCTGCATTGGCAGGCGGATTCTTAACCACTGCGCCACCAGGGAAGCCCCAACTCATTCAATCTTAACAAAATGCTAGCCTCCTTTCAGAGATAAGGAAACCAACATGCAGTATATGAGAATGTGTGTTTTTTTTGTACCCTGACCAACATCAAATATCATCATTAAAAATTTTTCTGTTCATTAGGTGGGAAATAATTTCTCATTGTTTCAGATTGCATTGCTCTGATACTAAAAGAATGTACATTTTTTTTCATCTCAGAAAGACAACACTGTTATGTTCTCTGTTTTAGGAAGGAACTTGTTCCTGAAAATCTCCTAAGACAAGTTTTAAATTCTCATGAGTCAAAAATATAGTTACTCCTGATTTCAATAGGAAATGTTTGAATGCATGCTTGACTTCCAAAATTAATACCATTCTATGCTAAACAACACTAAACCCTGTTAAAACGTACACAGTTTCTTCAGGAATTAAAGTCAGTCATCATGACACGACATGACAAGATGGTTTCCTTTCATTATTTACCTTGTGATGTGTCTGTTCCCTGCGTTCCTTCAGCATGTTTTTAGCTTTCTATATAGTGCACTTAACAGTCTACTTACCAAGTATTCATTGATACTCAGTGTTTGTGTAATTGAAACTTTAATGCAAGCTCCATTCAAGAAAACCATAAAGCATACAGAAAAAAATCAATGAAAACGATGCAAGTGATACATGGGGTAATTAGTATGTATTATGAACTAGCAAGCCATGAGTACACTTACCTCAAATGTACAAATGTAAGGCTGCTTGCATGATGTTTCTTGTTTCCCAGCGTTCGGCTGCTCACAAGGCATGAGGTGTCAGAAATGATCCTTGTAAATGAATGTCATGTAAGTTGAACCAGGTTTATTAAATGAAACTCCTCATTAAGTTGCATTCTTGTAACTGGATGGGTGTATCTCAGGGTCTTACTGTATTATAAATATTTGGGTTGGGGGAGGGATTGAAGGTTATTTTATGCCATGTTGCTCAGGTAAGTGTTTTAATTGAGTTTCACAAATGGAGGTTTTAGTGCAAAGAGGCAATGTGATTAGAGTTCAGTTTTCAAAGAACCACTTTGGCTATTGGATGGAGAGTAGACTGTAGCCACAGAAGTAGCAGTAGAGTCCAGAGTTAGGAGGCTGTTTGGAGAGTCAAGTGGAAAGGTCCAAGTGTGAATCTTAGACCACCTGTATCAGGATCACCTGGGATGCTTGTTTAAAATGCTGATTCCTGGGTCCCCTTGGATATAATCTATGGTTAAAATACAGGAATCTGCATTCTAACAAACATCTTCCACATTAATGTTTGAGAACCAATGCTCTAGTGATCTGCAGGATCTATTTTAGCCCTGGCATAGATAAAAGAAAAACACTCTTGGGTCTATTTTATGAATTTTTGAATAAAGGAAAATAAATATTTTAATACCTTTTCATGAGAACTCATTTCGATATTGTGTTTTGAAAAATAGGGCTCATTTATTGGATACTTAATAGTTACCAGGCATTGCCCTAATTGCTTTTTTTTTAAATTTTATTTATTTATTTTTGGCTGTGTTGGGTCTTTGTTGCTGTGCGCGGGGTTTCTCTAGTTGCAGCGAACGGGGGGTATGCCTCATTGTGGTGTGCGGGCTTCTCATTGCGGTGGCTTCTCTTGTTGTGGAGCATGCGCTCTAGGAGCGTGGGCTTCAGTAGTTGTGGCTCATGGGCTCTAGAGCGCAGGCTCAGTAGTTGTGGCACACAGGCTTAGTTGCTCCGTGGCATGTGGGATCTTCCCTGACCAGGGCTCGAACCTGTATCCCCTGCGTTGACAGGTGGATTCTTAACCACTGCGCCACCAGGGAAGCCCCCTAATTGCTTTCGATAATTTTTTTTTTCTTAAACCTTCCACAGCTGGGCAAGCTCAGCATTAATAACCCAAATTTCTAGATGAGGAAACTGAAATTCATGGAATCTGAAGTCGTTTTCAGTTAGAAAGCTTTTGGCTATAAGTAAAAAAATCTTGACCCAAACTGGCCTAAGTAAGAAATAATTCATTATCCCAGTTATCAGGGGCTCCACAGTAGGTTGTGCCCCAGGTTGGGTGATTCAGTAGCTTAATGTATGTTATCGAGACTCCAGGATCTTTGCTTTTCTCTGCTGTGAGGGTTTTGGCACTGGTTTTACCTTCATTTTGGAAGTAAGATGACTTTAGCATTTCTGGGAGAGAGACAACATCCAGAGGAAAAATAGAGATGATCTCTTTTTTTTATTCTTCTCGGGGGAGGAAGTTCTTCCCATAACCCTCCCTTCAGGCTTCCTCTCACATGTCTCAGGGGAAATTAGGTCATATGCTCATTGCTGACCAGTAGAGGTGCGATTCCCATCATTGGCTGGGACTACTAAATGATTTAGAAAAGATACTGGGAGTCACTTACAGTGTCTGCTATGGCCACGCTGCTGTCAAGTGGCAGAGCTAAGACGTGGACCCTCTGTCTGTCAGACTCCAAAGTCAGCATGATTCCTTCTATGCCATATGTCTCCCTAAATGGCTGTTTGCTTGCCACTAAGCCTTCCAGTTGCAGCTTTCCTTATTGGTTTCTTTTTGGGACTAGACCAGTGGCTCGAGATCCCAAATTATGTTCAAATATCCATTTGCTGGCTTTCTTTATGGACCAAGCCTGCCCATCCCTAGGCTGTGAGGGCATCTCCTAATCCCTGGAGCTCATAGCCAAGGTAAAAGGTCTGCATTTACATTCAGCTGTCTGCTATCCCAAGGCAGTTTGAACAGCTGCACACTGTCAGCTAAGAGGTGAAATGTCAAGTGTAACTACCAGCTGGAAATGTGTTGTTGTGTGTCAGCCTAGAAGTGATGCCAGAGGCAGTTTCTGAGCTTTTAGAGAGACAGCCTAGCCTTTACAGGGCGCAGTAAGTGCCAGGTTAAGCACTGTAATTGTATTTTCTCCTTGACACTCACAACAATGCTATGAAGTATGTACTATCATTATCATTATCTGTCATTATCTTCATTTTACGAAAGATGAAACTGAAGCTTAGACGGATTAAGTAGTTTGCCTAAATACACCCAACACGTAAATGATAAAGAGTCTAGATTTGAATTCAGGGCTATCGGACTTCAAAGCTTACACTTTTATTTCAAGCTTTCTAAAATTGTGAAATATAGCATAAAATACTGAAAACAAATCTATACAACATATGTGTAGTTTTGTTTTGTTTTTGTTTTTTAATATATATCTACCAGCATTTTAACAATTTTATTTATTTATTTATTCTTGGCTGTGTTGGGTCTTCATTGCTGCGCCCAGGCCTTCTCTAGCTGCGGTGAATGGGGGATACTCTTCATTGCAGTGCACGGGCTTCTCATCGTGGTAGCTTCTCTTGTTGCGGAGCACGGGCTCTAGGCGCGTGGGCTTCAGTAGTTGTGGCACGCAGGCTCAATAGTTGTGGTGCAGGGGCTTAGTTGCTCCACGACATGTGGGATCTTCCCGGACCAGGGCTTGAACCCATGTCCCCTGCATTGGCAGGCGGATTGTTAACCCCTGCACTACTAGGGAAGCCCCTATACAACATATGTGTAGTTTAATTTGTAATTATAAAGTGAACATCACTCTCAGGACCAAAATATAAAGTTACCAATATCCCAGAAACTCCCATCCTCATTCTTTCTAGTGATCAGTTTCCATACTGCTAATTTTTGTGGTAGTCTTTTAGTTGTGAAGCTTATACTCTTAATTACTCTGCTTAATTATCCTCCTTAGCAATTCATGATATGGCATAAGGGGAGGCTACGTGAACCAGAAATCAGAGGCATAGATGCTCCCCTTCGGTAATTGTATTTACCTTGGCCAAGTCACATGTCTCCAAAAAAGATAGGCATAAGGCCAAATAACTTCTAAAAACCCTTAACCACCATTATCCAGATAAGGGGTTGGTTAACTAGAAAGTGAAAACCAAGTTAGAGGGCAGATTTTGCTTGCTTTTTTCTTTGTTAATTTAGTATTAATGGTTGTAGAAACCCTTAACAATTTCTGTGACAGACTTCACTCATTTTGAATAGCAAGTATTTTGTTCACTTATGTAAGTCAGTATATTGCCCTTACACCTTATTGATTAAAATGTCCTAGCTCTTGAAGGACTCACGAGTATAATTTCTCTGAGACACACTGTACTTGGGGTTTTTAAAATCCACTGTTGAGGTCTGTGCATGACAAAGTGGAACCAAGTGGTTATTAATTTTTCATTGAAATCTTCCGAATAAGTGTTTTCTCTTGGTTGGTTTCAAAAGGAGTCATATTCCTGAATCTTAATTAGAGGCAGTTCATGTACTGTGGGCTTATTAAGATTCAAAGCACTTTTTTATTTTAGCCTGTCTGATATCCTTTTTTGATTTCACTTAAATTTGAATTACTCTAAACATCATCTGGGCATATTGAAGGTACTCAGTGTTATTAATAATGATGATGTTGACGAATCTGTCCCATCTTATTCTTCTCGAGTTCGATAACCTTATTCTTGATCTTGGCTTGTGAATACGTGGGACTGAATACTTGACTTGTGAATACGTGCTGCTTCTCTTTTCTTCCTGTGGCGGCATCAGTAATCAATCATGACATTATTCTGGTGGGCCCAGACAAAGTCTCTGGGACTTTCTGCACATAGTATACCAAGCAGCCATTCCCATCTGGTCAGAGTTGGCAGGCCCTTTGCCATTCCTGATCCTGATATTGGTTGTCTTAGGTCTAGACTTGTGTATCCCTCTTTATGACCTATTGAGTAAGTTACAATATCAGTTGCTTGTTTTTTCTCAATTTCTGCCTTGAACTCCCATTTTTCTACCTATTTGGATGAAGGTCTTTCCCTTTACTGGACCTCTCTGTTTTACCTTACTTCCCATGTATACCTCAGATTACTCAAGCTGCCTACATAGTGTGTGCATCTCAGAACAAAGTACTGGACTTATTCCTTGACTAGTCTTTGTTCATTTCTTTGGAGTTTGTTCTTGGAAGTGACTGCTTTCTTAAGGTGAGAACTCTTTCCTGTTTTAATAACACGAACTTACAAAGACTATCTCTGCTTGAATTCCTCTGCGTATGTATCAGACAGGCTCCATTTACAGTATGGCCATGTAAGCTCTTCACAGAATGAACTTTCCATAGTTAGTGACTATATACTCTGGACAAAACCAAGAAAAACCAAGAACTTGAAGGTTCTGGATAATGAAGAAAAGCAGGGAGATCCCAGAGGAGAGTTGAAATTGGAAGGGACAGGTGTACTGAGTTTCCAGTTTTTACTTCCAGGATTTTTCTTGATAACAAGCTACAGTGGTATCTAAAACTCCAATAGAAAACCTATAGTCCTTCTGCCCTGAAGAATCAGAGGACAGAGTTTGGGATAACCACAGCAGCTGGAGAGTGAGGGGGTATCCCAGAAAGGAGAGAGACAGAGGGGTGAGTCCTGGATTCTGTGCATAAACTGCCCAAATCAGAAGGTATCCCCTGAAGGATATGTGCAGGGGGCTGACTGCAAGTGGCCCAGCTAAAGTGAAAAAGAACTGAACTAAGATTTGAGCAGTTGCCCAAGAGACAGAGTTTGTAGTCTGAGTCTGAATGTGTGTCACCTGTGAATCACTCTTCACTGAGAACTCAGCTATTTTTCCAGTTGTGTCTGATACACGCTATGTAAATATGCTCTTTTCCCGCTGTTCAGTTGCCCTTCCGAGTTTTATGCTTCATTCACAGTTGTTGAGCTTAGCAGGCAGGCAAGAGGTCTAAAATATTTAGAACTAGTGCAAAGCCTCATCCAAGGCAGGAGTTTGATATGAGATTTTAAGGATGTTGGTTCTGCCACAGTTCCCACTTCTTTTGCACAATTACTGGTGTGTGAAGATTGCCCTCATGCATTCTAATGTCATGGGTTACCTACCTCCTTTGTTGGCTCCTCAACATGGTGTTGGAAGAAGTGTTGAATATTATAAAAATCACAGTAATAATAAATGGTAACAGCTAATATTTTCTGAGCTCTCATTACACAACAGGTACTGTTCTAAGCACTTTATATGTAGTAACTCATTTTATTCTCATGGTAATCCTGTTTTAGTATTCCTATTTTATGGTTAAGGAAATAAAGGCCTAGAGGTTGAATACATAGCTATAAAATGGTAAAGCCAGGAGCCAAGTGAAAGAGGAAGATAGGTCGGTATGGTATATACTCAGGTACACTGTTTGAGAAGCTTGGTTTGGATTGGGAGATACGTATCGTCTGAACTGAGTTCCACTAGATTCCTGAGCAAAGGAGATGTGAAAAATACCATTTTCCTGCTACTGTGTTCTGTCAAGTTTACTGGCATGAACTTGGTAGGGGTAAGGTTAAGAAATACTTGTGTTAGCCCAAAGATTGAACCCTAATTTGGTTAAAGGGATAATTAACCAGTGAGTAGTTAGCTTATCTCAGTTGAGTTAGGTTCTGTCTGGGCAATTGTTTATTGACTCTTGTGACTAAAATACCACTGAAATTTTTATTTGTACTGAGGAGCAAATTATTGAGTGTAGCCGGTTAGAATGAAAAGATGAAAATAAACTACTTATAAGAGAAATAATAGTTTGTTTAGGCTAGAATTTTGAAATCTGCTTAGAGTCCTACAGGCTCTTGACTAGAACCTTGATGATGGTAGTGGTCCTGGTCAAGAATTGGCAAAGGAAAGAGGAATCCCTTTCTACCATGGCACCAAAGAGCTTTTAATGATACGCTGAGTACTGCAGTTTACTGATTAGATGACACGGGGTCTCTGTGGATACAAAAGGAAGCTGTTACAGTATTAGGCCTAGGTAATTTATAGAGGTTTGTCCAGGATGGAGATGTGGTGTTTCTGCTCTGTTCCATATTGTTCAGACCACATCTGGAACTTCGTCTTCTTCTGAACCCCATGGTTATAGAATGGACACTTTATTTCAGTAATGGAGTAGCTTGTATTGGACTAACAGATAACACATAAAACAGTGATAACTTCTTGACAAAATAAGAAAAAATTTCAAAAATATTAAAATATTTGAAGATGTTTATAGAGTAATCAAAATGAGGCAGAAACTGGAGAGAATTCCATCCTTTAAGGAAGGGAACTGCACTGAATAAGAGCCACATTTATACAGCTTTTCCTTTGAGGACTCTTCCCATCCTACCCAGTGCATTAAACAGCTGTCCATTGAAATCTTACTTTTCTTTATTTGCCTAGACAAGTTTAGACTTTACTGTTGCCAGGAAAACTTGTTGACACTGATAAGAAGCATTGTTTTTAATTGATATTTATTACAACTAGATGATTTTCCTGGCATTTCATTATGGAATATATCCTTAATTTCATGTAGACTTGGGGACTTAACACTATTCTATAGGTTATAAGACATGAGGAAATCAAATATACAATGAAGGAGTCAGGGTATATTAACCATATGGATTTGGGTTTAGAACTTGGTTTTTGAAAACATGCAAAATCCATTTGCTGTTTCAGTGTTTTAAAGGTTTGACCTCTGTGTAAACGACTTCACTACAGAAACTGATTGCAATGTATTGCAATGTTTTTGAATATTGATATAATAAATATTTAATGGATACATCTTGCTAGTAAGTATTCTATCTAACATGGAATTAGAGAAATTTTACCTGAATCAGCCTGTGAAAAAGCCAGAAAAATATAATCATGTCCTTTTGAATAACCTTAAAAACATTTTACTTTTCATTATTAATTTGTTCTTGCTTTTTGGTTTCTGGCTTAAGCACATTAGTTTAAAAATGCAGTACCTGTACATTCATCCTTTTACACTTGTGGGTTCTAGGGATGAGGGCAGTGGAAAAGCAAAATTGTACAACTCAGATTTGTATTTGAATATGAAGAATTATGAAGCATCGTTGTACACACTCATTGCATCCATGAAATACCAAATAGCTTATTTTCTTTACCGTGTAGATGTTTATGGCAATGTAATAGTTATAATAAAAGCATTTACTGAGTGTCTTTTTTGTGTTAGGCACTGTGATACATACTTCAAAGGGAGGATCTCATTGATGACAGATGATAACCTGACAGGATAGTGATTAAGCTTATGGGCTCCACACATTTGGTTTGAATTCTTGAGACCTTGGAAACGTGTCTAGTCTCCCTGTGCTTCAGTTTTCCATCTACAGTTGGGGGTAATCCTTTTCCTACCTTGCTGTTTCTAAATTAACATACTGGGACAGAGTCACCTCCCCTGGTCACTTCCCATTAATGATCATGGTCATCATCATAGTGGGACAAGGGCTCAAAAGCAGGTCTCTCTCTCCAAAGTCCATGATTTTAATCACCTTACTGTGTGTCTAAGCATGCCTGACACATAGTAGGTGCTAAATAAATGTGCTCTGAGGTACACGTTCCCTGTAGAGTTTGTGTTTGAACTGCCATTTGTAGATAATATATGGCAGAATGTAGAAAGAAACTTCTTAGCTTTGGAGTCTTAGAGATAAATGGTGGGCATATAGACTAAAAACTATATCATTCTAGAAACATGACTACTGAACTGTTAGCCCAGGAAGTGCCTGGCCTTGTCTAATATAATTTATTGTCACAAGAACTATTGTTACTTGTCTCCCAGGAAGGTAGTTTGGTGGCCCCAGTTTTAGGTTGAGATCATTTTGTCTGTGGTCTTTATATCTAATAAATTAGTTATCACTCAGCAAATACTTACAAAGCACCTTGTACATGCCAGGACTGTCCAGGCACGAGGGATGCATTGGTGAAGGCATCAGGCCTGGTTTGTGCCTTTGAGGCCATCATAGTCTCTTGGGATGCCCAGACATTGACAAATCACACAAATATGTAGTCAGTCGCACTTTGAGAGATGCTATGAGGGAAGATGATGGACTGTCGTGAGAAAGGTTAACCTGGGAGTGGAATGCTGATGTAGGTTTTGGTGGGAGTCAGCAAACTTTTTCCGTAAAGGACCGTGTAGTAAATATTTTAGGCTCCTGGTCCTTACATTCTTGGTTGCAACCACTCAACTCTATCAACTGCAGTGTGAAAGCAGCCCTTGACAATATGTAAAAAAGCATCCGGTATCATAATGAAAATGAAATCTCCCACACCCCCCTCCCCTTCCTCAGAGGAGAGCACCCTTGCCAGTTTGGGGTGTAGCATTCTGTGCATAAAGTTTATTTTATAAGCCACACCTATAAATTTAAATAAACTTTTAAAGGGCCGTTTATCTAATAAGCTGAGTTAGGCAAGTTTTGTATGGGAGAAAGTTGGAGCTGCTTCTGGATATGCTGCTGTTCAATGATGAGATGAGGCTAGGGGACTCTACTCATGGTTAGTCTTCTTTTTCCATCAATAACGGGACACACTCTTTCAGTACTTGATATAGTTGAGGATTTGTGAAAATTAGTGTCTGCTCTTGAGACTTTCTGATAATAAAATGATATTAGTGTGAGGAACAGGAGCACCTCTGGAATTACCATAGAAAGGCTTAGAAAAATGAAATTTACATCTGGAGCTTCTCATGCTGCTTTCACTGTTGTAGTTTTAGAGAAGGAACTATTCTCAGGGAAGTGGACTATGTGTGGCACTCTGTAGAAAATGTGCTCAAAACTTCGATTTGATAGCCCCTGGGTGAAAATTTCCACTTCATTCCCTGTCATGGAATCACTTCCTGAGTTAATCCATGGCTGTTTTGCATTTTCTCATTTGGGAAATAAAACAGCATACTCAGAATTCCCCTCCCTTTTCTTTTGCCCTATCCCTCTAGAAGTAGACCTCTTCTCCCATGATCTGGACTGGTAAGAAAGGACATACGATATAGGCTAGCAGGTTGTTGCTGATGACAGTCACAGAGGCTTATCAAAATCCATAGCATGATTTTACTTAATGAAGTAATGTCTTAGTGTATCTGCACTGGAAGGCCACTTGTATGTTTTCACTTAGCTAGCGAGGCAAAAAATCTCTCCTGTGGGACTCTCCGTACTGGTGTAGGAGGGTATGAGGAGCAGTTTCCTCCTCTGGACTCTCAAGTAGTTTGTCCCCATCTCATACTGAGGAAGGGGGTAGTCAAGTTGTTTCTTAGAAGACCAGATAGTAGATATTTTAGGCTTTGCAGCCGTGCATTCTCTGTTGTGACTACTCAGCTCTGCAATTGTAGTGAGAAAGCAGCCAGAGACAATATATAAACAGGGAGGCTCACCCCAAATAGCCTGTCAAAATATTCCTTCTAACTGCATATCAGAGTCTGCCTGAGAGAATTTGGGAGTAGATGTATCTTTGTCCATCTTGAACATTCATAAATGCGTTTATTCCATTAAAAAAACTGAATTGAGTACCTGCTATGTATCATACGGTGTTCTAGGCACTGGGCATTTATCTGTGAACAAAACAAGTGTGTGCCTGATGGACCTGGCATTCTAGCTCTATAAATATATAATATTAGTTACAAGTGAGGAATTACAAAGCAGGGGGACAGCATTGTCTAAATTTCTCTGTATTCATACTTTCCATTCCTGCTTTAGCATTTGGAGTCCAGTCAGAAATATAGAAACTGCACTAGTCATTTTAACAGGGATGATTTAATGTAGCACATTGATTAAAGAAATGTTGGAGGACTGCAAGGGCAGAAAGAGAACCCTGCCTAAAGCAGGGATTGTAATTGTAGGAAGCAGCTACAACCCCTGGAATAAAAGGAAATGATTGGAACCCTCCAAGAACTTGGGAACACGGAGGAGGAATCCTGCAGTGTTGGGACCCAGAGCATTAAGGAAGAGGCAGAGCCTGGCTGGCTCTGAGGCTGCTCTAGGAGTGTAGGCAGAACTTTATAAACTGAGATCAACTGGTCTTGGCACCCACTGCTACATCCAGGGTGAAGAGCTGTGGCTCGGGGCTCTGATGAAAGAACAGTATACACCGAAAGGAGCAGGTACTTCCTCCATCCTCAAGCCTTCTAGTCTCGCAGTGGTGCCACCTGTTGGCAGAACCTAACGGGAAGTCAGCTGGCAAAGAAGAAAGTAATTTGCAGAGTTTCAGCTGGCAGAGTGGTGGGCACCTAGAAAGGAGGTTTTGGAGCTGATAAAAAATAGCTTAATAACTGGCACATCACTGATAGGCCCAAGTGTGTGCCCTCTTTCTCTCTCTTTAGATCTGCTGCACTGAATCCCAAAGAGGTTGTGCAGAACAATGAGAAGATAAGTGGAAACACCCGAATAAACAAAAGTACTTTCACACAAAGGTGAAACAACTCCTGTTTCCTTCTGTCTGGTGTTATGGTTAGTTGTGTACTTGAATTTGTTTGCAGTCTGTGGCATTTCCTAAAGGAGTGACTAGTTCCATGGAAACTAAAGCAGATGTCAAGTGAAAATTGGTTTGGGGAAGACTGTAAAATGTATCTAAATATGCGTATTTTTTAAATGGTTGGACTTCTCATAACCTTTAATAAGATAATGTGTGTTGAGAATTTCTAAGTGAAGGAAGTAATATTATGTATTTGGCAAATATTTGACCATGAACGTCTCTCCTCCAATTTCTAGTGCATTAATTTATTTTCCGAATATATTCCCTTTACTTTCAACCTGTCTCTTCTTGCCTGTTTTTTTTTCAATGATCAATTTTAAATTTTCAAGATTTCTAGTTAAATTTTTTGATTGATGTAATATTCTCTGATATGTCTGATGTATTACACTTTTTAAAGCACAGTTTTGTGCTTTGTTCTCTCTGAGCTTTTTTCCCTCAGTTATTAGTTCTTCTGTTTGTTTCTCTTTCATGATGTTGATGGGCCTCCATTGTTTAATTATTATTAATTTTGTGCTTAGAGCATCCTGTCATCAGTGACTCTGTGAGAGGGGCAGAGGGTGTAGCCCCATGGAATGTGTCAGTAACTGGTCTTTTCCCACGGTATCAGAGGTCGCCTGGTGGACCACTGTGTCATCTCTTGGGCCCAGGTACTCCACAAATACTGTTTTGTCTAGCATATCTTGTGCTGCCTCATGTCGGTTATACTAATGGTTGCCTTGGCCCCCTCCTGTGCTCCCTGTATATCCAGCCTTCAAGTTTAGAGTATAATCAGAGTTACTCCCACTTTTGGTATAGTCCTGTCCTGGCTGTTTTAGCTGTAGGGTTCTATTTCACTCTAGTTCTTATTCGTCTGACATTCTTCAGGGATTTTTCTCAACTTCTGGTCTGCTAGGTGCACTCCCTTCTTCTTTATTATTTTCTCCAGTGCTGCTATGACTGGTTTGTTTGGACATTCTGGTCCAATCTTGTGTTCTTCCTTTCTGCGTCCCCACTCTGCTTAGCTCTAGTTCTAACCCTGTGGAGTAGGTGATGTTTACTAGGTGGATTGCTTTTGGGAGGGGGCTTGGTCTCAGGGCCTTGGGTTACTTCTCCAGCTATCATTGTGGCAATACTTCCTTTGGGTATTTCCTCTGCCTTGGGAAGGTCAGGTGCCTCAAAGATGGCAGGATCTGTAGAGATCACTTTTGAGGTGACTGTCCTCCACTAGAGACAAATGAGGAGGTTCTCAAGAAAAGAGAGTGAGGACCAACAAGGGAGAGTTATTTAGGCTATTTATCCTTGGATAGCCATTGGGTGCTGGCTGGATCTGGCTACATGGAAAGTAACAGAGCACCATCTTCCCACCGTGGCAGCATTTTTTGCCTTTCTGGGGTTGTTTCTTGATCCCAGACCAGATTGAAAAGGGATTTCACAGAAATTTTTCATTTCACTTTTCCACAACCTTGTAAGGTTGTGGTGGTTGATAGTCTCATTTAATTTAAGTAAAGAAGGTAAAAGGTCATCTGCCAACAAGCGGTAGGGCAAAGATGGGCGACCAAGTCTTCAGCCTCATCCTAAGCTCATTTCTCACTATCAACTCCTGAACCCTTCATCATGACATTACCAAGCAGTACATCATATTTTGCTCTTTTGTTTCTCATTTTCTCTGTTAACTTTTAGTTTGGACCAGTTGTTCAATTGTAGTAATATTGTATAACATTTTACTCTAGGTTCTTGAAAGAAAAATGATTAGGATTAAACTTTGTTGAGATTTCTTAGGTTTTTTTGAATCTCTCAATTTTAAGAGGATATAGCATGATAAGAATATTATTTGCTGCTCGGATATTAAGTGTCACATTGTCTGTTTTGCAAGAGTCCTTTTGTCTGTGTGTGCTTTTCGGATTTTTCTGTTATCACAGTGGACTTTTCAGATGAATCACAGTATTTCTTTCAAAAGTTTCCTGGAGCAAAGTGAATGTCATGTATCCTATGCTGTGGTATAAATTCTCTTTTCAGGGATTATTTTGACATTTCATTTTCATGTTATCTAGTTTTCTGAAAGCTTGCCTTGAAGATTCACTTCTATGGGTTGTTCATACAGATATATGTAAAATTTCGCAATTCTCTGCCTTCCCAACTTTGGCTAAAGAAACTCAGATTACTGCAAGAGAACAGGTGACTAATATGAATTAGAAGATCTGGCATGTGCTTTTCTTTCATACGTAGGACATTTACATGGAATATTGGGCAATCAGATTTAATACTTGAGATTCTAATTTCTTCTATAAGTGGGAATTCTGACAATGGAAACGTGAAGAAAGGGACACTCTCTATAATGTTGTTATCTTTCTTAATAGACAACCTAAGACCTCACTCTCCAGAGTAGTAATATTTCATTCATCAACAAGAATGAAGTCTCCTTCTAAACATAAATAGTACGCTTGGAACCTTGCAGACGCCAATTATCATTCTGTACAGCAAACCTTCAAAATGTCAGACGATCTCAGGAATTTCCCCAGCAAAGGTCGATCATTTACTACCCTCTGAGTCATTTCTTCAGCATGCCAAGTTGACAGGCGAACCTGTGAGATTGAGTTAGCTAGGTCACTCAAAGCTGCTACTATAAAGAAGCCATGAGAAGTCTATTTCTATTGGGTAAATCCCATTAAACTCAAATGTATCCTAAACTGTTGAGTGCTATTAGATTGTTAGAAGGATCATGAGTGGGTTGATTGAAATAAAGTCTGCGCCTTGCAAGCTTTCTACTGAATTTATTGGAAGGGACTTCAGGGAGTAATTTAAGGAGAGCTAACAAATTGGGAACTGAAGGGGATGGAGCAGGGAAGGTGGCAGGCTCTACTGGGGAGCTGAATCTGATGCACTGGGTTGACACATGTGACTCCTTGTAATGGCCGTGCTGAACACATATAACAAAGCGCCTTCACATACCTTATCTGTTTTTATCCTCCCAGCAATCCTGGAAAGTTCGGTGTTCTGCTTTACTCGTATCTCTGCTTTACTTGCTTAGTGTCACAAGCTCATTGGAGGTGGAGTTCTTGAAAAACACCCCTGTAAGTCTTCTCACACCTTTGGGCAAGGTTGCTGAAGAAAAATATCTAGCATTTTCCCTTCTCTGAGTATTATACATAATCTACTCTGATGGCATGTGTAAATGTGTAAAATGGTTGGCTGGGGTTGGCTGAGCAATTAATGGCCCCAGAATACAAGGTTGAGTCCTGGCTGTTGTATTATTGCACTGTTTTTAATTTGTTTTCCAGTGAGCACTTTGCATGAAAACTATTCTTGGAACCCCAAAGCCCTTTTTGCTGCCACAGAGACTCACTTGAGTGAGTGGAGAAAATCTCACACACACACATACATTTTTATGAGGTGAAACAATGACCTAATTTTCAGGAAATTACTTCCAGAGTTATTCACTCATGCTAGAAATGAGCAGAAGCTCGACTTTTATGAACATGAACCTGACATAAGAGCAAGTCACCTGACACAAACCTGAGACAGTTCATGGATGCAAACCTGTATCCTCCCCTCCGTCCCTGAGCTCACCTGTTCTGCACAGCTGTAGTGCTGGCGTTCTGGAAGGGCCTGAGCACACGGATGGACGCCTCACGCTAGCTTGATGAGGCCGTGCCAGCTTGGCATATACATGTTGGGGAGGGAAAAACTATTTTCCTCTACCCATCTTAGGTTCATTGTCTGGGGTCCTGCAACTTAGACAGAAAAAACAAGAGAAAAACAAATAGAAGTTTATTAACGGGTGCAGTGTACACACACGTGGGAGCGCTCAGTGATGAGTAACTCAAAGGGGTGGTCAGAACTCGGGCTTTTGTAGCATCTTAAGAGAACAGTAAATGTGTATGGGAGTGACAGGACAAAGGAAAAGGACTTTGAGCTTCTAGGGGGAGCAAATAGTGGGAAGGTAAATAGATGGAAGACCCTGATGGGAGGTAAGGACTAGTTAGTAGGTTCATTGTGTGATCCCTCTGGTGCTGCCTCCGTGCTGAGTATAGATTTGTCTCCCATGATTAAGAATAATCTCGTCCATCCTGGTGTGCGTGTGTGTGTGTCAGGGACAAGAGGGAAGGGTGGTCAAGAGCAGAGAGTTTTTGTTGTGTCTGCTTCTTTTTGTTTACCTTCAGCTCAAAATAATCCTTATACCTGAATGGCATATTTTGCAGTGGCATATGCTGAACCCCTTTATTTATCTCTGTAAGATTGTTTAATATTATTATTTTTTCCTGTTTAAGTATGCATACTGTTATGTGTCCCTCTTGTCTGTCACTTGCTTGCTTTTCCCTCTCTCTGTTTTGCTTTGGAAGTATGTCTGCATTGATCTATTTTAAGATCTGGCTTATTCATTTGAACCATTTTATGGAATTCCATTGGATATGCCACATTTTATTTATCCTTAGATTTTATGTCTTCCCTTTTACTATTCCTGCTTGCTGTCTCTTTAATCAAGGGAGGCCTTGTGTTTTCTCCTTGGAGAGAAGCTGCAGATGGGCCACTGTAGCAGGAGAGTGCTATAGCAGGGCAGTTTGCCTGTTGCCTGCTGGGATCAATATTAAATAATGGAAGAAGGTTATAAGATCAAAGACCCAGCAGCTCTGATGTTGTGGAATGATGTACAGAAGTGTCAATAATTAAGTGTAATGCAAAGGCCAGTTTGGGCAAAAAAATCCAAGGTTAAGGTTGTTTCTAAAGAAATGCTTTTTATGACTAGCAGGTACATAAAACTCAATAGGCTTAATGAACTAACCTTGTAAAGTGTGTGTGTGTGTCTGTGTGTGTGTGTGTGTTGTGTGCATGTGTATGTGTATGTGTGTCTAATATTAGATTTCTTTCTACTTTATAACCCACATCTAATCCATGAGTAGGCTTTGCTTCATCACCAAACTCTGCAAAGAATCCCTCCATTCTTCTCTGTTTCCCCCTCCACCACTTTCTCTGTGGTCTAGGTGAGGAGTCTGCAAACTGTGGCCTGCTAGCCACATCCTGTTTTTGTAAATAAAGATTTATTGGAACACATCCCTGCCCATTCTTTTATGTATTATCTAAGCCTGCTTGTGCTACAAAGGCAGAGTTAAATAGTTGCAACTGAGACTATCTAGTCTCAAAGCCTAAAATATTTACTGTTTGGTTGTTTACAGAAAAAGATTGCAGGCTCTAGTCTGGTTTAATGCTGCCCTCTTGTAATTGGTTTCATTCTGTAAACAGAAGACAGAGTGACTTTTCTAAAATGTGAATTTGATCTTCTCACACCCCGTGAATGAAAACAAAATCTAAACTCCATACCGTAGCTTACAAGCACCTGCATGGTCTGGTCCCTGCTCACCTTTCCACCCTCATGCCTTCCAGGATTCCCCCTTGTTCTGGTCACACTGAGCCTTTCCTGCCTTGGGGACATGCTGCTTGGCTTCTCACAGTTGCTTCACATGTTCCACTCCTTTCTATCTTCAGGTCTCTGCACAGATGTCGTTTCCTCAGAGGTGGCCTCAGAGGTCATTTCCTCAGAGGCGTCATTTCCTCAGAGGGCACCCCTCAATGGTGACCACTTGGCCTCCGTTGTTCATCATGTCTATTTTATTTCCTTCATAAACTTCCCACTCTCTGTAATTACACTCTTCATTCATGCGCTCACATCCTTCTTCCTTGGCTCCCCTCATAGGACACAAACTCTGTGATGGCAAAAAACTTGCCTATGCTGTTGATCTTGGACGCCAAGTGCAGTGGCCGCCACATTATAAAGCCCAGTGGAAAATTGTTGAATGAACGAACAAGGTACAGGTTCTGCCTGTTTCCTTGGTAGGAGTTAAATGCAAGCGTATGTTTATGCTACCTAATTTGTTTTCTTTCTCTATATAAATAAATCTTGCCCACTCCTGTTCACAGGGTAAACTTAAGGTGATTTTCCTCTACAACATAACTGAGCTGGCATACTCTTCACCAGGGAACAGGCAGGCATTTTGAAATGACGCTTCTCAGGATTTTTAGAGCCTTTTATATATTTGTTTCTGCTGTTGTGTTAATATGCTAATGTTTATCGAGGTTGTATTTTTTCCCCTCCCTTTCTTCCTTGCTGCTGGCAGAGCAGCAGTGTGGAGTTATGGAGTGAAGCCTCCTTTGGGCATTTGTCCTTACTACAAAGAGTTTTACATTTCTTTGCTCCTTAAAAAAAATGCACTGCTTTTCTGCTGAACCTAGGATAAAAAGAACAAGGCAGTATCTTGGAGCATCTTAATTCTTTTGACTTAGTGAAACCCATCCAGGAAGCTCGCTCTCATTCAGAGCTTCTCATTTTTCCCCTGAACCTCGTTTTCAACTCAGCTCTGTACTGTCCTGCAGTGAAATCTGTAAAGCAGAACATTCCACTTCTCCTCCCGCCCCAGTTAATTTCACTGCCCAGGACCCACTTTTGTGGGCTGGGAGGCAATTCACAATTTCTGCCTCACTGAAGAGCACAGACTCTGGACTCTGGCACACACACCTGGGTTGGAATGTGGCTCTGCCTCTAACCACTGAGCTTTCCTGCGCCTTAATTTGCTCATCTATAAAACGGGTTTCTGCTGGTTTCTTTCCTCGTAGGGTGGTTGTAAGAATTAATTGATGTAACGCTTTTCTAGTGTCTAGTACAGTTTCCACAGCTTCGTAGCACTTACACATGTCAGCTAGTATTTGGCGTAGTTTTAAAATAGGAGACCTTGTCAAGGTACTGTAAGAATTAAATCTAAAATAGCAACCGGCTATGATCCAGTGTCTAGAGAGTCTGAAGGCTCAACTTTCAATTCTTCCCA
Source organism: Eschrichtius robustus (assembly GCF_028021215.1). Lineage (NCBI taxonomy): Eukaryota > Metazoa > Chordata > Mammalia > Artiodactyla > Eschrichtiidae > Eschrichtius > Eschrichtius robustus. Next base: position 22,777,083 of record NC_090835.1, read on the forward strand.
GGTAGGACAGATGATTTTATTTTATTTTTGTAACAGGTGCTGCCCCCTCTTACTGTGGGGCCTTAGAGAAGTGGTACTATCAGAGATGCCTTGTAAGAGCACCAATGGCCTCAGGCTCCTAGTCTGATCCTCACCTAGTTTGTTGTAAAGAAGAGTTCAAGTATTATTTCTCTTGATCAGTGTATGGTCAGGCCGCTCAAGATGGCTGTTCTCTTACTCTCTGTATATCCCCGGCCTGACCAGTGCCTGTTTCACCTACACCCTGCTCACTTGATTGACCTTCTTACATACTTGCCCAGGCCCCAGCTGATGATTGGCCTTATGCAAGGGATGGTGAGGGGCGTGCCCCTCTACTGGTTTCCCTGGTAACTAATGAGTCCACCTGACGTCAGTTCCCCTATAACTGGTAATCCCCCCCACTCCACCCCAGTGAAGACTGCCGCCATGTCCTGCCCGCCGTGTACCGCACGCGGTGTGGCGTCACTCCAGGACCTTGCTTCAGACTTATAAGCTCCTCCATCCATTAAACTATTAATATCTCTGTTGCTGACTCTAGGCTGTTTCTTTGGTCTTGAAGCTGGGCAAGCACAGGCCTTGTAGGCCTTCAGGGTACGGCCCAACAATCGGTAAACTTTTTAAAGTACTTTTCCTCTCTAGCCATCTACTCTAATTAAATACCACATCCCATCAACACTGTTTTTTCAGGTACCACACCATCTTTATTAGTGTTCCCAGTTTGTCAGCTGCTTAATTTCTCCTTCTTTTAAATAGAAAACTGTATTTTTAGGTCAGGAATGGCAGTATCGTTTTTGTCTGTGATAGTTCCAAGGATTGACATAAGATTCACAGAAAGACAAAAAAAAAAAAAAAAGAAAAGAAAAGTAATAATGGAAAACTCATAGGTATTTTAGGCAGAGAACTTGCATTCAAATCTTGATTCTCACTTAACTAGCTGAATGGCCTTAGACACATTTCTTAACTTCTTTCACCTTCAAACTTCCTCATCTGTGACATGGGGATATTCTGGCTCAAATGAGATGGAAAATAAATTTACTTAGCACAAATAGCACATTTTAAGATGCTTACCCAATGTGAGATTTGTGTGGTCCTTCCTCTTGTAAATTACTGTTTGGTTTCTTTCTGTGACTGTTGAGTGAATTAAGTATAACATTCCACTGTTAGAGTTTAAAAACACCTCCCCAAATGCATTTAAAGTGAGCAGCAGGACACCAAGGGCGCTTCTTTATTGTTTATATGATCGCCTACTATTTTCATTATAGCAATTCCTCAGTGTCTCCTTGTCACCCTTTTCTCCTGCTTTGTGTTTCTATATTAAATAACAGTAGCTAACCTTTTTTGGGGTAGTTATTATATGCTGGGCGCTGTTCTAACTGATTTGTACTTAATCCTCACAGCATCCTATGAGGATGGGCCTGTGAGTTTCCTCCCTTGTAAATGATGAAACTCATTTCAGCTGCCATTTCTCTCATCCTTAGAGGGTAGCTTCCCTCTGTACCCCTGTTAGAGCTTAGGGACTCAGCCACAGGGGGCTCGTTAATTGGTTAATTAATTTCTCTACTGTGTGCAAAATGGGGATAATGTAAATGGCAAGTGGCCAGCTCTGGACAAAAAGGGTGCTATATTTTCAAAGGTTACCCACATGAAGGCCCCACACTTTAGCCTGAACACACGTAAAATATAACAGAGTCTCGGTACTCACATTCCTGCTCTTTCTTCCAAGTCTGACTTTATTCTTTCCTTTCCATAGGCTTAGGTTTCTAATCATGATGCCGCTTTTCTTCTTTTTTTTTTTTTTTTTTTTCTTCTGTTGCTGATGTTGGAGAGAACATTACCCAGAATGAGCAGACCATCTTTCGTGGGTATTCTTTTTTTTTTTTTAATTATTATTTATTTATTTTTGGCGTGTTGGGTCTTCGTTTCTGTGCGAGGGCTTTCTCCAGTTGCGGCGAGCGGGGGCCACTCTTCATCGCGGTGCGTGGGCCTCTCACCATCGGATGCCGCTTTTCTCTATCTGTCTCTTCAGCATGTTTTCTTTGTGAAGCAGGAGTTGACGTGCTGGTGTTTTCGTATTAAGGGCTAAACAGAAAAGTGCTGTTATTATTGTTGTTATTATTATCTTCCTCTTACAAACAAGATTCTACTTAATCTCTTTTCCAGGTCAACAGTGAAGTGGCTTCTTCATCAGTGCCTGTTTTAAGCAAGCAGGGCTTTTATTTTATGGTACTCATATTGAAACACATCGAGTTATATCTGTCTTTTCATTTGCACCAACACGTTTATTTGAAGCCTAGTATTTCCTAGGTAATGTGACTAAGGTAGATTTATGGTTGCTAATTTGCATACAGAATAACACTGGCAAAAACTAAAATATAACAAACACATACCAACTCTTGGCGTGCCACAGCCCACCGAGCATCTTCCTTCCTTGCCTGTAATGAGAGGGAAATATATTTTCCTCTGAGTTTACAGCTAATTCCTTGTTTGTATTCCACTGTCGTCAATGCTGTTGAGAGCCCAAAATGAGGTTTAAGAGCCTCTTCCTATCTAACAGCAGGAGTTTATATTAGAGGTGATAGTTCTGTGTAACAGAGAAGGCAAGCTTTTCCTCCCCCACCCTGATTCCACACCACATTTGAAGAACCCCTGCTACATTTAAGTACGGGTGCAAGCCCTTCATTTTCTAGGCAAGTTAATAGGCTCGAGGCTATGCATTTGGGTTAAAGCTTAGGTTTGATGACTTCCCCTCAATGTTTTTGAGTAAATTGATTTTCATTCCACAAATAATAAATGTTTTTTTCTATAATTTTTTATTTGTTTGTTTTAAATTATAGATTAGGTTAAATCTTCCTTTGATCACCATGTTCCTGGTCTGCCCTCCTCAGATTTACTGGCATTAAGTTTGGTGAACTTCATCTGGCCCTTTTCCTATACATTCACTTACTCATATGTCTATCCTTGGAAGATACAGAATATTGCTTTGTGTGTGGACACGTGTGTCTGAAATATAAATGTTATTCTACTTTATATATTGAAAGAAACTTGCCGTTTTCTTCCAGTAACGTGTCTTGGAGAATGGTCAGTGTTAGGCCTCCATACTTAGCAGGCTAGACTTGTCAGTGAAGAAGTTATTCTCGAGATCTCAGTGGTCAGCACATCAAAGGTTTCTTTCTTTCTTTTTTTAAAAAAAATTTATTTCTTTATTTATTTTTGGTTTCATTGGGTCTTCGTTGCTGCATGCGGGCTTTCTCTAGTTGTGGCGAGCGGGGGCTACTCTTCATTGCAGTGGCTTCTCTTGTTGTGGAGCGCAGGCTCTAGGCGTGCAGGCTTCAGTAGTTGTGGCTTGCGGGCTCTGGAGCGCAGGCTCAGTAGTTGTGGCGCACGGGCTTAGTTGCTCCGCAGCATGTGGGGTCTTCCCGGACCAGGGCTCGAACCCGTGTCCCCTGCACTGGCAGGCAGATTCTTAACCACTACACCACCAGGGAAGTCCCAAAGGTTTATTTCTTGTTCATGTAAATGTGTGACTCTAAGGCAAGGGTCCTCCATGTAGTAACTTGATAATCCATGCTGTTTCAACCCTCTGACTCCACCGTCTCCACATGTGGCTTCCAGGTCCTTGCAGCCACCGGAAAAGGGCGCTGGAGGGTTGCTGGAAAGTTTTGGCGCGCTAGGTGCAAGAGAACTGAGAATGGAGGGGAACACATGGATAATGGTGCTAGTCTGTTGCCACAGGAGTTTTCAGTGCTTCATATAGCTTGAATATATTGTGGTTTAATTAGCTGGTCTCCTATTTGATGGGCAGTTAGATCACTTCCAACTTTACCCTTTATTATGTACAACACTACACAGAAGAGCCTTGTATGTATCCCGGGTACACACGTGACTGTTTTGCTAGTTTAAGCACTCAAGAAGTAGACTTCACAGTTCAGAGGATGTGGGTGTCCTTGTTACCATCAGTGCTGTCACATTGTTTTCGAAGGTGGTCATACTGGTGTTTGATTTGCATGGTTAGTGTATGAGAAAGAAATACCTTCACCAATGACATTATCAAACTTTCATTTTTTCCCCTATCCGATGGCATCTTTGTTCCTTTTGGCAAAATGGCTTCTCATTTTTGTTTTAATTTCTATTTTCCTGGTTATTAGTGAGTTTTTGGCTCTCTCTCAGAGTCTGTTATGCTGCCTGAGTGAAGCAGGACTGTGGAAAGTCAGGCTGAAGAAAGACAGAGGGAGTGCAGAGAGCCAGTGGGCAGATGTGGCTGACACATTCTCCCTTTGGGGGGCGCCCAGCTCAGTGACATTTCTTTCTATACTCCCTTGATCTATTTTTTTTTCCTCCCATGGCGATATTTCAGTAGTCTTTACACCTCTGATTTTACAACCGTGGGGTGAAGGATGCTCTCTCAGTCGTGTCATTTTTTTCTGTGGAGCTGTCTAATTTTGTGCTTTGAGTTTTCCCGTGAATTTTTCCCTGCTTAGTCATTGTCTTTTTATCTCTTGGTTCTCTTTGTCCTTTCCCTCATTTTTCATTCTTTTTCTTCTGTCTCTGCTCCCTTGTTCCCATCGGCCGTTAAATCTTTATGTGCTGCTTTTCTTTTAAGTTGTATTTCCCCCTTCCCCTCCAAGCTTAGAAATGCTTGCTCTGTCAAAGAAATACGGAAGGGAAGGGAGCAGTGGAAAGGTCAGTGCACAAATCTAGAAGTAACCAAACCCAGGGGCCCACCCCCTCCAGCTGTTTTGAGAACATGATGCTGTTCCTGATATGGTCACTTTGCCAAAATCTGTATGAAAAAAGGAAAGAACATTGGAATTAGTTCTCATCCTACCTCTGGCTCACTGTAGGATCCCTAGGCATGTTACTTCTCATCTTTAGGCCTCAAGTTTTCTGACTCTGTAAAATGAAGAGGTTGGATCCCAGTAGTCTTTCTATACCTTGGAACCCCAGTATATGAAACATGTGACTTCCTGGGAAACTGCTGCAGATTAAGGGTCCAAAGTCGCCTTTATAATGGGCCACTGCCATTCCTCTTCCCCTGCGATGCCTTGAAGGGGCGCCTTCAGAATCTGTGGAGCAACAGGTCATTTAATAGGAGTTAACAGGGAAGACAATTCATGACAAAAGTATTAGAACAATTAGAATCCACACAGGGCTGGGGAGGCAACCCAGAGACTGGCAACATTAGGAACCTTCTCCCAGCCTGAGGAGTGGAAGGAGTGGAAGGGGGTGGTGTTGGCAGAGTCCAGGCCAGCTTGCAGGTTCAGGAGTCACAGTGGGGAGATAGCAGGAGCTGGAGTTATGGAAGGAAGGGCTGTCTGGAGGGACCTGAGGCTTCAGAGGAGATGCAGTCACTGCTCGAGTGGCCACCTGGCTCAGAAAGAGGAAGCCAAAGCCTGGTATCTTATTCTCACTGTCCTATCTCCAAACAGTCTCAAATTTAGGCAGGAGCCAGTTGCAAAGAGCACAGTTTGAAGGCAAGCAGGCAAATAACTGGCAGAAACAACTGAAAGGCACTGGGCCAGGTAACCTTAAACTCTCTTCCATTATATTCCAGAGTTCAAAGATTCCCTGGGAGATTCCCAACTTCTGCAGTGAAGGTATTAGTCTAGGGTTTTAACAGGTCGCTCTACCTAGGAATTGGAATAAACTACTTCTTCTACCATTTTAGAGTCTTAGGACAGTACCTGCTCACATCTCCACTTCCCTCCCTCCCAAAGCCTGGAGCAGCTGCGTTTTTCCTTACGTGCGCTGTGCCAGCGTTTCTTGAGAATCCTGTTCCTGGTAGATTTTTGACCTTTTGAAGACAGGAATATGATCTTGCTCATGCCAGTCTCAGTATTTATCACCAAGAGGCCTCTGGGAATGTGGAGCCAGAGAACAAACGCAGGGAATCAATAGTATTACAGTCGAAGCTTTGCTGTTTTACAGTCACCTGTGATAGTGGGCCAGTGACTAACCTTCAGCCTGGGTTTCCTAAATGGTAAGACGGTTTTATTAGGACAGACTAGGTGCTATAGATGGGCTAGGTTCTGCAGCAGCAACAAATAATCCCCAGAATCTCAATGGCTAACAGTCCACAAAGGTTTATTTTTCACTGCACATTCATTGTGATTTACCTGGGGATGTTCACTCCTCACTTTAACCCCTGGCTCATAGATCAGCTACCATCTTGAATATTGCCAGTCCCCAGGTCGAGAGAGTGTTTGGGTGGGTGGGAGGGTTGACAATCAAATGTTGGGCCTGACGTGTCACGCACCATATATACTCATGCCTTATTAGCTGGAACTAGTTACATGGCCTCACCTAACTTCAGCTAAGGCAAAGAAGTACCTGGAAGGAGGACAGTTAGGAATATTTATTAGTTTGCATTAATGATAGTTACAGAGAAAGATAATAATACTTGACTTCTCATGATTTTTTTGGCCATTAGATAATACAAATACTGATTATAATGCCTAAGCTGTAGGAAATGCTCCATCAGTAATAGGTAGAACAATTATTATTGTTATTATTATTCAGCAGCATGCTTTACACCATCCTTCTACATAGTAACTTCTGTTCTTTTTTCTTCCCCATGAAAATGCAAAAGTAGACTTAACTTGTTCCTCTCTAGACATATCACAAATTCTTAATTAATGAAGTTGAGTTAATGAAGTTTTAGACCCAGTCAGGGACCCTACTCTTCCAAGTTCAGGATTGACAGATATAGGTAATTACTCTGTAAAACGATCACTTTGTGAAGTGATAGCTTGAGTATCAGCAGTGGCTTTGGAACTACGTTCACTGTGTTGGTTTTCAATTTAAGAGCCACAGACTTTAACAGCTTTTCATTTTGAGTCAGTGCAGAAACAGTCAATATGTATTATATGTCTGTGAAGCTGGTCTGGATCAATTGCAATTAGTTTGCAGCAGATTGCATTAACATATCTAAAATTAATACAGTGAGTGTTCTGATGAAAAGAAATTGACCATGACCACACTATGGCTGTTTTTAGTCTATCTCAAATGTCCTTTTCAAACAGCATTTCTTTTCTTCTTCTGTTAATGGCTTTAAATTGGTATGTCAACATAAACTTAATCTATTGATCCTTCCCCATTTGCCTTTTAAAAGTGGTCCCAGAATATGGCACATATAATGTTCAATCTTTTCTTTCTTTAGGGGGCTTTTACTAAATGCCTCAAACTGAATTTTTCTTGGCATGTTACATCAGGTGCTATTAAGACTACTAAGTTGACGAGTACATTCATTTTTGAATTGTTGTGTTTTTCAAATTACTAATGTTTCATCAAGACTTAAAAATTCAGAAATAAGAGTAACAAATCATATACAGTTAACAAATTATATACAGTAAACGTTGTGAGCACTGCTTGTCTGGCAGTTTATTTGTATCTTAGCATTATCTGTTTCTAAAGAAAAAGTGCAGGCAACTTCAATTTTAATAACATCATTACCAATATTTATAAGGATGGAACAAAGAGCTTGAGTCTTGATCATGTTGAAATTTGAATTTTTTTACAAGTGTGTGTAAATTATGTTTATTTTAGATCTGAAGGACTTTTACTTTTTTTAGAGAAAGTTTCTGGAAGTAAAAAGTTATCTATATCAGGGGACAAAAAGACAAAAGGCAGGATTTATTTATTTGGCTATCTAACTGGTAATTTTTTAGTATCTTCTGTATGCCAAGCACCATCACATTCTTCATAAAGACACAAAGAAGTTGCAGACACACTCTGTCCTTGAGTAGAGCCCAGTCTTGCCGTAAGGTTCTGGAGCCTCTTTGGAATGCCTCTCTTCCAAAAGAGCTTCATGAGTGCGTTGTAGCTTGGAGATGCCAGAAGAACATTACATTTTTAAGGACACGTTAAAGGTCCTGAAAGCTAGTGGTTCCGTGTGGTAAAGCCCTGTGGACCTCAGTTTATGGTCTGCATGATATTGCTCGGACATCCACCGAGGTCCTTGACTGAAGCCGCTAGGAGGTATGTCAGGTGATCTTCCACCACCAGTCTTGTGAGCCAGTTGTGTGATTGATTTTTTTGGTTGGTTTGTGCATTAATGGCATCGTTATCTTACCTCTAGTGAACTGTGGTTCCTTTGCATCATAACTCATGGATAGAAATGAAACTAAGTGTATTCATTTTTTTCTTTTTTTCTTTTCTTTTAAAAACAAGGCTTATGGATTTGATAGGGAATGTCGATCTTATTCTAAAGAATGAGAAGAATCTATTTGTTCATGTCACTCCGTCCTTTGATTATTTTCTTTCAGCACAAATATAAACTAATTGATTAGTGCATATTGGAAAACCACTTTCACATGATTCTTATGCAGAGTTACTTTAATACACAAATTGCAGTTTTTAGGAAATAGTAGTTTAATTAATGGTGACATTTTCAGGTTACGGTACTCAGCTTTGGTGTGTGAAAGAGATAATCTCATTAAACACATAATGACTGTACCTAGAGTCCATTAAAAACCACAACAAAGAAATGGATTAGTCTGTGGCCCATTGACCTCAAAGAGTTGAAACAAATTTCCTGAGATACCTTACGATGATTCATGCTGTGTGTACAGTTATTAAAATAATGCTTTGAGCTTTGTTTGTTTGGAGTGGAGATGGGGGAAGGCATATGCTATATAACAGAGTCCTTAACATTTTTTAAAATAACTTTTTACTGAAGTCCTTACAGACTCACAGGGAGCTGCAAAAATAGTGCAGGAGTACACAGGTGTACTCTTCCCCCAGCATCCCCTAGTGTTGACATCTTACATAGTTTGAGTACAGTATCAAAACCAGGAAATTGACCTTGGTACATTCCTGTTAACTAAATTACAGACCTTATTCATTTAGGGGTGTGTGTAGTTGTCCTTAACATTTTTGCTTAGAAAAACAATTAAGCATGAAGAATTCATTACAGATTTTTTTTTCTTTTGCCTCCAAAATCTCTGTTGCCGATTGCCTTCTGAGGGTACCTGTAAGACTGGCCCTATAAGTTGACTGTTATTTTTCATGCTGTTGTAAGTCTCCTTATCTCTCTCCCCAATTTCTCTAGGTGGTTCAGTTAACCCCCAGAAGATGGTTGAACCTGCAGGAATACCAGAGCAAGAAACTAATGTCTGACAACGGAGTGAAAGTTCAAAGATTCTTTGTAGCAGACACTGACAATGAAGCTCTGGAGGCTGCTAAGAGACTAAGTAAGCTAATTCATAATAGGTGAAGTACGCTTGGCCAAATTAGTGAATTCACAGGTAGTGGTTTCCCACTAGTTAAATTTCTTTGTTACCGGTTATACTAACAGTGACAGGTACAGTGTAGAACTTTGAGTTGCAAGGGCAAAATGCCCAATTAAGAAAACTTTATTCTTTTACATGAGATAGCAGCATATGGGGTGCCACTCTATGGTAATTTTTCCAAGTCTCTCAGTCACCGTTCTCACCTAGTTCTCTTATCTGTGGTTTAGTGGCTGCAAGAAAATTGGTTGAAGAGTGTAAAGTGTCAGAGAGAAGCCCATTGCAGGGTAAGTCAGGCAACACAGTTGGCATCCTTTATTAAGTCTCTTAGAACATGGGGAAAGTTTCCTCTGAGTGACTGGAGGAGAGAAAGGGAAGGATGTGCATTTTGAAGTCCTGCTGACTTTGGTTCAGTGTTTTGCCCTTTCATTTATCAGCTCTGTAACTTTGCGTAAGTACCTTTTCTTTTCTGTGCCTCAGTTTCCTTGTCTGTAAATCAGTGCTAATGTGTTTACCTCCCAAAGCTATTTAGAGCCTTTAAGGGAGACTGCACACTGGTACATGGTAGAAAATCTAATCAGTTTCCCTAGTTATAGATTGAGAAATTAGCACTCAGATTTTGCTGTTTTTCAGTGAATATTCCTTCTTTTGCCGTATAGACTCTCTCGTTGTCAGTCTGGATTAGCATTGTCCATTAGAAATATAATGTGAGCCACACAAGTAGTTTTAAATTTTCTAAGTCACCTTAATAAAAATAAAAAGAAACAGGTGAAATAAATTTTAATAATATATTTTGTTTACCCCAGTATATCCAAAATATTATCATTTCAAAATGTAATTAATATAAAACAATTTTCAAGGGGTTATTTTATATTCTTTTTTTGTGCTAATGCTCACAAATCTGATTTATATATTACATCACCAGGACATCTCATTTCACACTAGCCACATTTCAGGTGTTCGAAAGACACGTGCTGTCTTGTGGCTACCCTGTCGGACAGTGCGGATCTGGACACTAGAAGGATGTGCATGTGCATTCTTTGCCTGCAATCTTGGAGAGCAGTTGTTTGCCATTAAAAAAGAAAGCATAGAGCATCTGCTCACTGGCCTTGCCCAGGCAGCTGTAGCGAAGTTTGATAGTGCAAAATAGAGGCAGGCTCTGTATTTCAATTTTCCAATTTTCTGTGCTCTTTTAAGAGTAAGCGGTGAGGTGCTTCGGTTAGTAATTGTTCTTTTATCTCCCTTTCAGAGTTCCCCCTGGTGCTTGTACGCCAGATCCTTTCTCTGTTATTTCAGTTGAAATGTATATTTATTTTTTCTTTCAACAAATAGTTATTGTCAACCACGTGTTTTAGGCACGGTGGATGCAGCTGTGGAAGATGAGAAAGCCCTTTTTCTTCTTCGAAGTTACATTCTAGAAAGGAACAAATTTGCAATTTTCAGATGCTAAATGTAGAAATTGAGAGCAGTCTATATTTTAAGAAATGAAAATTGGTTTTATTCTCAAGAACCATCAAAATTGGTTTTTATGGTTAAAAAAAAAAACAGTAAAATTAGATTTACACCTGGGTGAGAGTTCCGCAGTGAACTGTGGTAATAGACTCGGTAAAGGTTAGTATTCTAACATCATTACATGAAAGGATCGTTTTTGTTTTATACTCCTCTGGTTTGGGGATTGGGTAATGAGAGCAAGAAGTGTAAAGTTCAAGTTGGTCTTTGGTCCTCATTTTCCCTATTATTTTCTTAAATGTGCTGACACACTAGTAGTCCAGGTCTAAGGATCCTTCTTAAGGGAATTCTGGAAGCCAGCTGCTTACCCCCCACCCGCCTTAAGTGGAGCACAGCTAAGAGAATTTACCGTTCAGGTTTTCAAAGAGGTTTGGACTTAACTGGACTAATTGGCGTCTTAGTCATGGATTTGTTTTATAAACATTTATTTAGCCACCACTTTGTGGGTGGGAATTGTATACTGTGTTTGTCAGACAGGATTTTTGCTCTGGAAGAATTAGCAAGGTGATATTTATATGCCAAGGCAGGGTGGACAGAGGGGAAGAGATAGGCAGTGAAGCAAGTTTAAATAAAAGAAAGGTAAATTAGAAAATGAAAATCAACTTTTAAAAAAGACATATTGGTTCCTGAGGAGTGGTTTTTAAGGAGAATGAAACTGGGTTGAGAATGGTGTGGCTGCATGTGTGCCTTGACCAGTGCATACCTGTGATCATCCTTTAGATGGGGTGGCCCTGGGAAGGCCTCACTGTGGTCCTGCTTAGAGCTGAAAGAGAATTTAGAGAACTAATCCAAGCACCTCGTTTTCTGAATGAATCAGTAATCCTCCTCTTACTCAGTAAGTCATTTTGGGAGAAGGAAGATCTTTGATTTTTGGTGTTGAGTAGACAGTTTTGGTCACAGGGGAAATTTATAGTATTGGAGAAGGAGATGGTACCAAGTCTGGTTGGTTAAACATGAAACAAGTTGATAGTAGATATGAAAGGAGGTATGCACATCCTTGAGATTGCTTAGAGAGAGCACACAAGAAGAAGCTGGCAAAACTTCACCCTGTTTACGTTCTTGTCTCTGTAAGATTGACAAAACCAACAGCACATTTGGGAGTTTTACCAAGGAGATTCGAGGTTAAGGTTAAAGCTGGATCACACATATGTCTTTCTGACTGTCCTGAAAATGGGACCTCCACTTTATAATTACAGTATTTTAATGGGAATAAATTACATAGAAGAATAATATGCGTAATGTGCAGTAAGTGCTATATAAGATTTTATTGTTGTCATCATCGGCAGCAGCAGCATATAATTCCAAAGGGTTCACCGCTGCCATGATGCAAATTCACAGACAAATCAGAGACATCTGATAATGAGTATTCTGTCGATTGTATGTTCGGAGAGTTCACATTATACTTTGCAAAGTTTGTAAATGATTGAAATGTATTTGCTTACCTTTCTACTTTATTGATATTTGGATATGTCTTGAAATAAAATGACATTTTATAAAATATTTTGAAAATAAATATTGATATTAGCCATGCCTGTGATTTCCATTGTAATCTCTGTGTAGATCATCTTACAAATCTCTTTCTTTGTGTTTAAAGTCACATTGCTGGTTTTCTGTTTGCCCTCCGCTTAAGGGTGTCTCTGTCTTTCCTGGCCCAGATGGAGCTTGTCATCTCTTGGTTGCTCCAAACTCTTTCTCCCTCTTAGCTCTTCCTACTTACCCAGCTGAGATATCCCTGTGTCATCTTTAATGCTTCTCATGTCTGTCATATTCAGTCATTTGCCAAAGCCTGCCATTTTAAGTGCAGCATCATTATTTTGCTAAAGCAACTAAACAGGCAAGATAACCTTAAAAACTTGCCAGGGTTGTACAGCTAATAATTGACAAAGATGGGATTTCTACCCAGCCAGGTTGGATTTAATCTCTTCTCCAAGCATTTTTCCTCTTTGCTAACTTGATGATGTTGTTCTTGGGAGATTTTAATACGTGAGTCAGCATTTTTAAGATAGGAAATGCATATTAATAAAATTAGAAGATTGAATTAAAACTAGATGTGTCAGGTTCTAAGGCTCAATTTATAGAAACTGTGTAATCTGAAGATATTTTCTTAATGATTCATTTTGTTGTATCTCTTTGGGCAATAGGACGTTTTGCTGTGTAGTTATGGAAATCTTGTTAATTTGACCATTTGTTTCAAATGGGTAATGCAAACCTTTTATTTCTGAAACAATTCATAATGATAAGCTATTGAGCGAGATCCTCATTTTGTTGCACAGAAAATGAACTTACGTCTGATTGAGAGAGTAAATTTGGTTTGGTGAATTAAGTTTTTAATATATGGATAATATTCATTTCTGCAGCATTTTTTATGAGCTACCTTTTGTAATCACGCTTTCAGGAAGGAGTTGTTTCCTTTGCCTATAATTTTCTCAGGAGATTTATTAATTACATAGATTTCTCCTGTATGGATTACATTTAATGTATACAGTCAGCAAATAATTACAGAATACCTATTGTGTGCATGACTAATTTTTATGTTGTTCCAATTCTCTTTAAAAATGAATGAAGGCATAAGTCTCTCACATAACTCAAAAGGCCTGTCTCAAAGATGTGTATAAAAGCATAGCTGAAACTTATCTAGGACCACCACTTTTTAGTTTTTGGAATCTCCACAGTTTATTAATTATTCCATTCATATTGATATGAGACTCTCAACATTTGATTAAGCAAGAAGATTGTATTTCAAAAACTCACAGTTTTATTTCTTGCCAGGAAAGAAATTGAAATATGAATGGAGAAATTAATCTTTTCTCAGCTAATGACATGCATCCTAAAATGGAGATACGGAGCTTTTTTTGAACTCGGCTAGCTTTGGAGTGCTTTCAGCTACAACGTGTTTCCATTCGTCAATATGATAACTTATTCTTTTCATTTTATATAATCACATCCTAAAGCCTGGTGAATTACTTACACCATTAAGGAGTTGTACTTTATATAAAAAGGGAACTGCTGTGCATTGACTACTGATTGACATGTACTGTTAATCCTGTAGGCAATTAAATGCATAGTAAGCCTCCTTGATTGTTGTGGCTTTGTCATATCACATTATGTGGTTAGGATCTTGCAAAAAGATCTTCTTATAACCTTTGTGTTGAGATGGTGGTCATTATTGTCTTATAATGATAGGTGAGGATAACATTGATTACTCTGTAGTAAATCTTTTTACCACCGTACCAGCTGTCCATTATTTTGAACCTGCAGTCAAGAATGCAATTACAAGGGTGATGACAAATGCGGGCCATCAGAGGTTGAAACAGTGTCTGCTTTCTAGGAATTGTGGTGGTGACTCATCCAGACAGAAGGTGTTTATCGTAGGTCCTGAGACATAGTAAATGCTCAATAAATATTATTGTTACTCACAAAATTTTCATTTGCCCTAAATGAAATTTACAAATGCTCCCTAAAAGAACACCTGAATTGACCTTAAAGGCTTTCCCTGACTATGGTTATTAAGAGCATCCCGTTCAACAAATTGTAACCTTTAATAATATTTCCTATTGAATATATTTTGCAAAGAGATTCCCCCCCTTTTATAAAATGTTCTTTTTTCTTCTTCCTAAGTCTGCACATATAAATAGGCTTGTCTGGTCATCTCCTTAGAATTCCTCTTTGCTAGAATGTCTTTTCCTAATTGTCTTGTGCTGTTCACTGAATAGAAGTAGCGGGAGACCCATCAAGTGAAAGGTGAGATTAAGACAGGTTGTGGGCAGGCAGGCTTTATGGGAGTGAACACTTAGCTTCTTGTCAGTTTCCTTAGAAACAAATGAGAACAGGGATTTGAAAGTCAATACCTCAACTTGAATTTTGGCTAAGGCAAGGATTAATTCTCACATTTTAACCAATAAAAATAATAGTGGTGGGATTTAACCTTTGGCCTCTTGCCATGTTTCTGGCATCACGGTGAGCATTTTGTAAGTGTGATTTCATATAATCCTCATTTAAACCAAAGGGGCTTTCCTTTTGGAACTGGTTCCAAATATCACCAGATCCTGTGTGTCTATGATTGTGTATTCACAGTGACTAACATAATTTCATTCAGTCTTTTCAGTTTGTCATTAATGGACTTATTTATTAATTTTTTTAAAGCTACCTCATTATGAATGAACAAAGAAGTTATGTGCATGGTCTCATTTTCCAGGTCTTTCCTATGAATTATTTGTGCCTGAGGTCTTTGACTCACCCCAGTGTATATCGTGGTAGTTCTAAATCTACAGAAGATACCTTATGGGGTTATAAATGTAGAAAAGCTTTGCCTTGGGTAAGTAGGCATAAAAGCTAGCTTCTTATTATCCATCTGTCTGGACATATTGGCCTTTTTAAAGAAATCTTAAACATAAACAGATAAATCTCTTTTGATTATCAAAGGAATATGCTTATTATTTTGATTTTGGAAAATATAGACAAGCACAAAGAAGGAAAAACCTCCTATAATCCCATTACCCAGAGAGAACCTGCCTTAAGATCAACATATTTCTCTCCATTTTTCTTCTGCATTCATTCAGTTAGCAACATTTATTTCTGTGCACATATTTACGTAAATATAATTGAGAGAGAATGTTTGTTTTTAACTCTGGGAAAATACTATGCATATAGTTTTGTGTCCTACTTTTAAAAGTCCATATGATAACATGAGCATTACCTAAATATTAAATATGTTTTTCAGAAATATTATTGTAATGGTTGTATGGTAATCCCTAGATTGACTATGTTATTTCCCACTGTGACTTACTTAGATTTTTTTTTTGCTGTTTTTGTATGTTAGGGAATTCTAGCGTATGTAACTTATAAACTGTCCAATTCTCAGTAGCTTAATACAATAAGGAGTTCTTAGTCACATAAGAGTCCAATATGGTGTTCTTGCTCTGCCTCTAAGTGGTGACTCACAGATCCAGGCTCCTTCATCATTTCACTCTGTCCTCTTCAACACGTGTCTCAAAGATGACCTGGAGATTGTGTTTGTTTCGGTCACGTAAGAGGGGAAAAGAGCATGGAGGATTGCGTGTGGAAGTTTTGCACATACTGCATCACTTCAGCTCACATTCTATTGGCTAAAATTCATCAGATGGTCACAGTGAACTGCAAGAGAGACTGGGAAATACAGTCTCAATGCATGCGTAGGAAGAAGAGGAAATGGGTTTGGTGATCCTGGTAGCGGTCTCTGTAGCTTTTAGAATTTGGGAGAAATTTGTCACTGCTTCTTGGCTTAGAACGAGCATGGACGGTACAGTCAGAACATCATCCCAGGTCTACTTTGGTTACTTAAGCCACAATTTACTTGACTGTAAAATTGAGGCTAATAATACGTATGTCAAGGAATGATTCAGATTAAAAAAAAGACAAACATAGCACATGCCTCATATAAATGAGGTGCTCACCAATTTACCTTCCTTCTTTCCTTCCTTCTTTTTTGGTCTGAACTGAGTGAATGTTTCAAGCCATCATAAAAGACATATAATAACAGCTATTAAAAACATCAGCAGCAGATAAAAAACAAACAATGCTCAGTGCTTTTGCAATAACACTGGAGTGTTGAACTATATTTAGTGTACAGCTCGTCAGATGATTTGATAATGAATATATTACTCATTTACTGTTGGTTGATATTTTCTAGGGAGATGGAGGTTTGTGAAGTCAAAAGTTGCATAATTTTGAAAGAAAATGAAAATAGTTCTTTCTTTACATTGCAACAGAATAAATATTACCTAAGGAATTATGCTTTTAAGAGGCTACGCTGTTCCCCAAGGTGGTTGTTACAGGAGTTGGCAGTGTTTAACAGATGTTCATAAATAGTACTAAGGCTCCACTTGAGTTTTCTAGGTTACTTACAAAAAAGTCAGGAAGTGAACTGAAAAAATTTTAAATATATATATTGCTTGATCTACCTTAGGATGAAAACCAAATGAGTAAACAAGCTACCTCAATTATGTATCTTTTTTTCCTTTCATTCAACATGGAACAAGTAAGGGATTAGTGAGTCTGTTATTTTTCTCAAATTAAATGTGGACCAAGTATTAGAATTTTTTTGTCTTTCTGAGCGAATATACCAGCCACTTCAGTATGGGGGAAAAGAAGTATATGAGATGTGGATAACAGGGGAAAAATAACAGTGCTAAAAGTATTTGATATGCAAAAATCAGACTGTTCCCAGAGTCTTCAGGTGCAAGGTGTAGCACTGAAAAACAACTTTACATAAATATATATTTTCTTTATAGATAACCTACATTGAGTATCATAAACATGAGAAAATCTTCATCCCTTCACTTTCTTCTTGCTCAGAATCCCTTACTACTTTTCCCTGTTTGCGGATTCACAACAATTAGAAATTCCCTTCAATTCCTCGTTTACTGAGTGTTTTTTTTTTTTATAATGATAAAAAAATTGATGCCGAAGAGTATCATGCATTTTCTGTACCTATTTAGAAAATCACCTGTTTTTTTCTTTCTAATTTATTAATTTATTGAATTAACATTGATTGAATTTTGAATGTTGAACCAGACTTGCATTCTTGGAATGAACCTGCTTGGTCAAGGTATATGATCTTTTATTTATTATTGAATTCTGTAATAAATATTTTGTTTAGAATTTTTGTGTCTGTGTCTCTGAGGGCTGTTGGTCTCTACTTGTTTTTGTAATGTCTCTCTGTGGCTTTGCTATTAGGATAATGTTGGCTGCATAAAATGAAAAAAGAACCACCCCCACCCCTTGCCCCCTCCTCTGGCAACCACCAATTTGTTCTTTGTGTCTTTGAGTATGGTTTTGTTTCTTTTTTTTAGATGCCATGTGTAAGTGAGTTCATAAGGTATTTGTCTTTTTCGGTCTGACTACTTCACTGAGCATAAGAACCTCAGGGTCCATGCATGTTGTCATAAATGACAGGATTTCCTTCTTTTTAATGGCTGAATAATATTCTGTTTTACATACACGTGTATGACATCACATATCCTTTATCTAGTCATCCGTCTATGGACAATTAAGTTGTGTCCAAGTCTTGGCTGTTTAGTGCTGCAGTGAACATGGGGGTGCATATGTCTTTTCAAGTGAGTGTTTTTATTTCCTATGGGTAAATACCCAAAAGTGGAATTGCTGGATCATATAGTGGTTCTATTTTAAACTGTTTGATGAACTTCCATACTGTTTTTCATAGTGGCTGCACCAATTTACATTCCCACCAGCAGTGCAGATGTTGTCGTCATATTGCTGTGGTTTTTGCTGTTATGGTGAGTGGTGTGCACCACATCTCAGTGTGCACGGGGTGGGGGCAGAGGCTGTCATTTAACTTGTGGTGTCTTGTTTCTCAGAAAGAGGAAGCACATGACTTATGAGACAGTTGTGGGCTGACCTCTCCACACAATATATAAGAAAGAGATTGGGGCTTCCCTGGTGGCGCAGTGGTTGAGAATCTGCCTGCCAATGCAGGGGACATGGGTTCGAGCCCTGGTCTGGGAAGATCCCACATGCCGCGGAGCAACTGGGCCTGTGAGCCACAACTACTGAGCCTGCGCGTCTGGAGCCTGTGCTCCGCAACAGGAGAGGCCGCGATAGTGAGAGGCCCGCACACCGCGATGAGGAGTGGCCCCCGCTTGCCACAACTAGAGAAAGCCCTCGCACAGAAACGAATACCCAACACAGCCAGAAATAAATATAAAAATAAATTAAAAAAAAAAAAAAAAAAAGAAAGAGCTTGTATGTGTTTGCGTA